>NC_134271.1:41736837-42047148 GCF_031893055.1 Leptodactylus fuscus | reverse complement strand
ACAAGGGTTCAAGCGCACCGTCGGCTCTGATGTAGCAGAGCCGAGGGTGCACAAGGGTTCAAGTGCACCCTCGGCTCTCCTACATCAGAGCCGAGGGTGCGCTTGAACCCTTGTGCAGCCTCGGCTCTGCTACATCAGAGCCGAGGGTGCGCTTGAACCCTTGTGCACACTCTGCTTCATCAAGCTAATAGAATGCATTGGCCAGCACTGATTGGCCAGAGTACGGAATTCGGCCAATCAGCGCTGGCCAATGCATCCCTATGGGAAAAAGTTTATCTCACAAAAATCACAATTACACACCCGATAGAGCCCCAAAAAGTTATTTTTAATAACATTCCCCCCTAAATAAAGGTTATCCCTAGCTATCCCTGCCTGTACAGCTATCCCTGTCTCATAGTCACAAAGTTCACATTCTCATATGACCCGGATTTGAAATCCACTATTCGTCTAAAATGGAGGTCACCTGATTTCGGCAGCCAATGACTTTTTCCAATTTTTTTCAATGCCCCCAGTGTCGTAGTTCCTGTCCCACCTCCCCTGCGCTGTTATTGGTGCAAAAAAGGCGCCAGGGAAGGTGGGAGGGGAATCGAATTTTGGCGCACTTTACCACGCGGTGTTCGATTCGATTCGAACATGGCGAACACCCTGATATCCGATCGAACATGTGTTCGATAGAACACTGTTCGCTCATCTCTAATGCTGAACATAAAACTCGTTCAGAATGAGTGCATAAAAAGCAGCTCCCATTCATTTCTATGGGTGCTGGCATTTGCGCGCTACCCATTGAAATGAATGGGAGGCTTTTTTTTTTTTTTTTTTTTTTTACCTATTGCTTTCAATGTTATACACGCGTATCACATTGAAAGCAATAGGTAAAAAGCCTCCCATTCATTTCAATGGGTAGCGCGGGAATGCCGGCACCCATAGAAATGAATGGGAGCTGCTTTTTATGCACTCATTCTGAACGAGTTTTACATTCAGAATGAGCAGAGCTGAACTCCGTGTGAAGCCTCTCTAAGACAAAGAGTTCAGAAATGCTAGCAGCTTGGAACACTCACTTCCCCCCTCCTCTATCTGAGAGCAGGAAGCTAGGTCTCATGTGTGGTGCAGACACAGGAACAGCTACAGACACAGGCTCGTTCCCGTGCACTTAGCCCCCCTCCCTCCCCCTGAGAGCAGGCAGCTACCTGGGAAATAAGCAGATAATCCCAAGAGCCATAGAAACGCAGTGTCAACAATGAAGTAAATAAATTAAGATAGTGGACAAATAAACCAGTTTTGCTTAAGCAGTGTATTTAAGAAAAGTCTTAAATCCACATTAACAAGCAGTATAGATAGGATCATTGTTATGGGACAACCCTTTTAAGGCCGGGAAAAACCATGGCGTTTTACAGTAACAGCAAAGTGAATGGAACAGAAGAACTCGACCAAACAGATGGACACTGCGCTACTCCAGAATGGAAATCAACACGCACTTTATTGAGAATTCTCTACACGGCGCAAAAAAAAAACAGCGTTTCGGGGATTCCCCCTTTTTCAAGTGTATCAGAATACACACACGTATCCTATTGTCATAAAACAACAAGGGAACAAGGGATAGGATCGTATCAGAATCCATCATACAGTAAAAACCATATATAATGAACAATTAATAAATAAATGATACCAAATACATATAAAAACAAAAAGTGTATATATAAATATAGGTAAATACCAAAAGAAAGTGTCTAAAAACATCAACACCGAGGAACCAAGTGACGCCAAAAACAAACAAAACCAACCAATTGATTTGTGGTCTTTCAATACAATTATAGCCATTTTGAACCTAATGACATAGGAGCCATAATCCTTATAACATCAGAATCATCTCCACAGTCAATTCCAGTGGTATACAGGGGAAGGAGTCAAAGTATATTTATATATATGTATATATTGTTTCTACTAGGCAGGATATTCACCATTCTAAATCCTCTATATTTAGATAGTCAGGGAGTTGCAACCGAGGTCTTACCTTCCTGGCTCAGATTGGGGGGAAGAATCTGTGGTGTCCGTGATGCGAGAAGCTGTATAATTCCAGTGCTTCCACGTGTAACTTTAAACAGCTCAAAAAACCCGCGAAAGGCACGCGTTCCGTTGCGCATGCGCATTGAAATTGGCATGTTCGGCCTAAATTTTAGATTAATGGGACCTCTATATTGTTACACATGGGATACATCAACCTATGTACCAGTCCAAAGCGTAAATTATAGCCTGGACAATAGATGTTTCTTTATGCGGGCTGATCCATTTCCTTTCGTCCGTGTCGGGCATGCGCGCATGCGCACAAGCCGTTGACCCGCTCTGGCTGATATGGCTTTCGGAGTGCTTTCTGTATTGCTAGTATATGTCCCATTTTTCTATATTTCATATACATATACTAGCATATACTAGCAATACAGAAAGCACTCCGAAAGCCATATCATTTAAAGATACCGGGGATACCGTGGCTAAAGCGCATGCGCGGCCGCTCGGGGCACGTCCGGAATTTGACGGAGTGAGCCAAGAGCGGGTCAACGGCTTGTGCGCATGCCCGACACGGATGAAAGGAAATGGATCAGCCCGCATAAAGAAACATCTATTGTCCAGGCTTTAATTTACGCTTTGGACTGGTACATAGGTTGATGTATCCCATGTATAACAATATAGAAGTCCCATTAATCTAAAATTTAGGCCGAACATGCCAATTTCAATGCGCATGCGCAACGGAACGCGTGCCTTTCGCGGGTTTTTTGAGCTGTTTAAAGTTACACGTGGAAGCACTGGAATTATACAGCTTCTCGCATCACGGACACCACAGATTCTTTCCCCCAATCTGAGCCAGGAAGGTAAGACCTCGGTTGCAACTCCCTGACTATCTAAATATAGAGGATTTAGAATGGTGAATATCCTGCCTAGTAGAAACAATATATACATATATATAAATATACTTTGACTCCTTCCCCTGTATACCACTGGAAATGACTGTGGAGATAATTCTGATGTTATAAGGATTATGGCTCCTATGTCATTAGGTTCAAAATGGCTATAATTGTATTGAAAGACCACAAATCAATTGGTTTGTTTTGTTTGTTTTTGGCGTCACTTGATTCCTCGGTGTTGATGTTTTTAGACACTTTCTTTTGGTATTTACCTATATTTATATATACACTTTTTGTTTTTATATGTATTTGGTATCTTTTATTTATTTATTAATTGTTCATTATATATGGTTTTTACTGTATGATGGATTCTGATACGATCCTATCCCTTGTTCCCTTGTTGTTTTATGACAATAGGATACGTGTGTGTATTCTGATACACTTGAAAAAGGGGGAATCCCCGAAACGCAGTTTTTTTTTGCGTCGTGTAAAGAATTCTCAATAAAGTGCGTGTTGATTTCGATTCTGGAGTAGCGCAGTGTCCATCTGTTTGGTCGAGTTCTTCTGGTTGTTACCTCCCCAAGGGGTTGTCGGACATTCTTGCTGCTGATATATCTCCAGTGACACCTACCAATTGAACTGTCAAGGAATTTCCTCTCATCTAGGAAGCGACAGCGGAGGGTTGCTCGGTACACAAGTTTGAGTTTTGTAGCAAAGTGAATGGGACTCTTCTGAATCTCATGCCCACTTTGTGGAAAAAAACAAAGCGCGGACACAAAACGGTTTCCAAAACCGGCACGGTTTTGGTAATAGCAGCTTGTCAATTACATCTACGGAAACGCCGGTGGAATTTCCGTAGATATAATTATAGCAGAAAGTCCACAGAAGAAAACTCTGCGAACTTTCTGTTTAAAGCGCTGCGGTAAAAAATGCGATTTTTCCCGCAGCGCTTTATAGCTGCGGATCGTCCCGTGGAGCCTTAGCCTAAGACTGAAAGTCGGAACTCCAAAACTTAGAATGATTTGATATGAAATTCTGATCTCTTATTGATAAACTGTCATGAAAATAGGTCATCAATAAAAATTGACATAAACGACCCCTTTCAGATTTGATTTTGTCAATGGCAAGATGGTACATTGACACAAAAAAGGTATGTTCAGTATGCCACTATTGAACCTTCAACATATAAGTTATTTAGAAGTAATGGTAGACTGCCTTTAAGTAAATATATACAGTATATTTGTCAGAGTTATTAGGGCTAGTTCACACGGGGACATGGACGCTGATTTTGACAGCGGATTTCGCGGCCAAATCAGCGTCCATACAATGTATCCCTATGTGAACTGCTCGCTTTTTTTTTCTGCTAGCTCGCTAGCAGAAAAAGAAGCGACATGACCTATCTTTCGGGCGGAAGCCGCTCGCGATGAGCCGTGGCTTCCGCCCAGCCGCAGCGCCCTCCATGTCGGCTCATTCATTTGAGCCGATAGCGGAGGTGAACGCCGCGACCGCGATGGTCGCGGCGGGAGCAGTTCACATAGTGTGGACATTGTATGGACGCTGATTTGGCCGCAAAATCTGCTGTCAAAATCAGCGTCCATGTCCCCGTGTGAACTAGCCCTTAGTTGAAGGTGGGACCATGTGTTTACTGCTGTTTACTGCTTGTAGCCACACTATGCCAGTATTATGTGTATTTTGTGCTATACTGTTACTTGACATTGTATGTCTGCATTATTTAGAAACACAGATCCTGATTTACTGCTGGTTCTGAGAGCAAATTATTTAGTATTACAGTATTTTTATTATAATATGTATAGATTTTTTCCCATAAATTAATAGTCCAAGTGGTGACAAGAAACTTTGCGATACATCCTCCTACAGAAAAATGTTCTCTTTCACAATTTATCAAACTTCTCTCCTCTTCTTTCCTGCCACATAAACTGATCAATTACTATCAACTTACTGATAAAATCCTTCTGCATAGAGGGCAGAGATAAAGATATTAAACTTCACTGAGCGATCGCTCCAAAACTCTATGCAGAGAAGGGAGCAGATGCAAAGAGAGAGAAGCTCAAACACACACAGTGGCTGCTGCTGCTTCTAGTAATAAATCTCCTCACTCTAGTGCTAGATTTACACCTTTACTGCTGTATAATGTTCTCCATGCTGCTGCTGCTGCTGCTCCTATGGAAAGGAAGGAGAGCAGGATCTCCTGTTCTAGCTGTGTGCTGGGAAATACTATTGTGTGAATGTGAGCTCATGGAAAATTCATATTCAGAGATGGGCTCCATCTGTAACTATCAAGGGGGAAACTACTCATAAATGTTAGATTAAAAAATCACAGACAGATATTATTATTCCTCGGGCAAACACACAATTGCTTATTCAGCAGAGTTACCTTAAATGACAATTTAACATATATTAGAGATTCACCAATGATGACTTCCTTATTTCCCCCTTATGCCTCTAAAGAGGAATTAGAAATGTTTTTGTGGACGTATTTTTTATATATATATATTTTATTTTTATTTTTATTTTTTTTTACAGAAAAGTATGCCCTAAAACTGGGAAATCACAGCCTTCATTGGCAGCAGTGGTTGCAGCATGAACAGTGGTTAGAAAACGTGACAAGAGACATGCTCTATTTTTCTACACTCACCAGATGTTTATCTGTTTTGGACGATGAAACAAGTATTACCACAGGGCTGAAAGCAATGATTATTGTCTAGAATGTCTGTGCTTGCTCCATCTGACTTGTGAACTTAACAGTGGCACAATAAAAATGAGCTTATAATGGTGTATGCCACATGGTTATCCCACTGTGTGATCTCTCTACCGCATACAAGATATAGTCACAGCATAAATAGTGACTTTATTGGGAACTGTCATGACGAGAATGTTTAGACATTGTTTTTTGAAGTCTGTCCATTAAAAATAACTGGTGTTCTTTATTTTTTTCAAGCTGGAGGAGTTTGTGTTGAATATTGGAATTGTACCATCGTCTTATACTTCACAGTACAAATTTTAAGAATCATTTTGATTTTCCAAAATGTTTGTCTGTCTAAAAGTTGTCTTTCTGTGATTTCATGATTAGTGATGTCTACGCTTGGCATCATAAAGTTGCACATGTAGGAGGTATCTGTTATGATCTGGTCTTTGCAGTCTCAGCCTGTTAGGTTCAGGCGAAGAGTGTCTGAATGGTATTTGGCGCATGAATCATCTGACGCACTGCAGGGGAATGTTCACACTAGGCATGCGATTTCTGCAGTAGCACTCATGCATGGATCATGTGATGAGTTGCATTGTGGGTCAGGGCTTTAGCGTTTATTTGCCTTAGTCATCGGTTTGCTGTTTCACATTTATTTTCTGCTCTATACTTTGTGTTCCTCATATTCACCGTTAGTTCAGTCAGACACCCACGGGTGGCTTTTTCTGTATCCATACCTTCCAATCGCCCCGATTTCCGCAGGACATTCACAATTTTGGTATCCTGTTCTGCAGTCCCGGTTGGCGGGAGGTATGTCCCGATTTCAACTCAGATCTGCGTCCTCTGGATGCAGATTTGAGTTGAATACAAACGCGACTAAAACAAGGAGCTGGCACAGCTCAGCTCCTTGCTTTGCCGCGGCGGCGGGAGGTACTGTATGTCCCGATTTCAACTCAGATCCACGTCCGGAGGATGCAGATCTGAGTTGAATACATACGCGAATAAAGCAAGGAGCTGTCACAGCTCAGCTGTTTGCTTTGCCGCGGCGCTCCAACTAGTGGCTGTGTAAGCGTGATGTGATGACGTCACATTGCGCTTACAACTCTGAGTGAAACTGTGGAGACAGCGGCAGGGAAGCAAGCAAAAGGTGAGTATAAGTGGTTTTTTTTGTGTTAAACATTGAGGTGGAACATAATGAAGGGTGTCCATGAAACTGGGGGCAGATGAAGGGGGGCGAACGGCATGAATCTGGGGGCAGAGATGGGGGAGACAAGAATCTGGGGGCAGAGATGGGAGGACATGAATCTGGGGGCAGAGATGTGAGGGGGCATGAATCTTGGGGCAGAGATGGGGGGACATGAATCTGGGGGCAGAGATGGGGGGACATGAATCTGGGGGCAGAGATGGGGGGACATGAATCTGGGGGCAGAGATAGGGGGACATGAATCTGGGGCAGAGATGGAGGGGGGACATGAATCTGGGGGCTGAGATGGGGGGGACATGAATCTGGGGGCAGAGATGGGGGGGACATGAATCTGGGGGCAGAGATGGGGGGGACATGAATCTGGGGGCAGAGATGGGGGGGACATGAATCTGGGGGCAGAGATGGGGGGGACATGAATCTGGGGGCAGAGATGGGGGGACATGAATCTGGGGGCAGAGATGGGGGGGACATGAATCTGGGGCAGAGATGGGGGGGACATGAATCTGGGAGCAGAGATGGGGGGACATGAATCTGGGGCAGAGATGGGGGGACATAAATCTGGGGGCAGAGATGGGGGGACATGAATCTGGGGGCAGAGATGGGGGGACATGAATCTGGGGGCAGAGATGGGGGGACATGAATCTGGGGGCAGAGATGAAGGGGCACATAATTTACGGGTGACTAGGAGGATTATACTGTGTGGGGGCATATGAAAAATGAATGAGAATGGGCGGAGTTAACATAAAAGTGGGCGGGGCTACATTTGCAGCTGCGCACTACGCGCGACGCACACTTTGTCCCTCTTTCAGTTCTTGAAAAGTTGGTAGGTATGTGTATCTTACCTCTCCTTCATAAATGTGAAACTAGTGAGGGATTTCGGTTTCCCTTGTAGGCAGTGGCGTAACTAGGAATGGCAGGGCCCCGTGGCGAACTTTTGACATGCCCCCCCCCCCCCCGACCGACACTGACGACCTCGACCGACCCCCTCCTACGCATTTCTATTATGCCCCATAGTGGCCCCTTAACACAGTATTATCCCCCATAGTGGCCCCTGCACACAGTATTATGTCCCTTAGTGGCTCCTGCACACAGTATTGTATCCCTTAGTGGCCCCTGCACACAGCATTATCCCCAAAAATAGTGGCCCCTGAACACAGTATTATCAACAATAGTGGCCCCTGCACACAGTATTATGTCCCTTAGTGGACCCTGCACACAGTATTATCCCCATAGTGGCCCCTGCACACAGTATTATCTCCCATAGTGGCCCCTGCACACAGTATTATCCCCCATAGTGGCCCCTGCACACAGTATTATCCCCCATAGTTGCCCCTGCACACAGTATTATGCCCCACTGTGGACACCCATAAACAATTATTATACTCTGGGGTCTTTTCAGACCCCAGAGTATAATAATCGGAGACCCAGGGAAATAAAAACATAAAATAAACACTGTTACTTACCTGTCCCCCGGCTCCTACGCTGTCTTCTCCTCTGCCGTCCTTGTTCAATGACGTTGGACGTCACATGACCCGGGACGCAGGCCGGGTTCATGTGACGTCAGAGACGTCAGAAAGGACGTCAGGAAGTAGGCCTGGCAAGATCGTGGAGAGGTAAGTAACATGTTTTTTATGTTTCTTACCTCTCCTGGTCCACCAATCATTATACTCGGAGGTCCAAAAAGATCCCAGTATAATGATAGCAGCGGTAGCAGCTGTCACCTGGCCCCTAATGTCCCGGGTCCTGTGGCAGCTGCCTCTGCTGCTATGGCGGTAGTCCAGCAAAAAAGTATGGTGATAAATAATAGCCTTTAGCAGAGAGATCAACATAAGTGAGTGTTTATATGTAGTGAAGTCATAGTGACAGCTTTCATATGGGAGTTAATACAGTTAGCTCTGCATAAGGACAAGTGTAAAAAATACTATGGATGCTGGAAAAAAGTGAAGTAAATGAAGTCAGATGATAAAGGATAGTACATACCACGATAAGAACGTGGGGCGCGTATTTTTTACACTTGTCCTTATGCAGAGCTAACTATATTAACTCCCATATGAAAGCTGTCACTATGACTTCACTACATATAAACACTCACTTATGTTGATTTCTCTGCTAAAGGCTATTATTTATCACCATACTTTTTTGCTGGATTACATTTTTGTTACATACAGTCCTATGAAAAAGTTTGGGCACCCCTATTAATCTTAATCATTTTTTGTTCTAAATATTTTGGTGTTTGCAACAGCCATTTCAGTTTGATATATCTAATAACTGATGGACACAGTAATATTTCAGGATTGAAATGAGGTTTATTGTACTAACAGAAAATGTGCAATATGCATTAAACCAAAATTTGACCGGCGCAAAAGTATGGGCACCCTTATCATTTTATTGATTTGAATTCCCCTAACTACTTTTTACTGACTTACTGAAGCACAAAATTGGTTTTGTAACCTCACTGAGCTTTGAACTTCATAACCAGATGTATCCAATCATAAGAAAAGGTATTTAAGGTGGCCAATTGCAAGTTGATCTCCTATTTGAATCTCCTCTGAAGAGTGGCATCATGGGCTACTCAAAACAACTCTCAAATGATCTGAAAACAAAGATTGTTCAACATAGTTGTTCAGGGGAAGGATACAAAAAGTTGTCTCAGAGATTTAACCTGTCAGTTTCCACTGTGAGGAACATAGTAAGGAAATGGAAGACCACAGGGACAGTTCTTGTTAAGCCCAGAAGTGGCAGGCCAAGAAAAATATCAGAAAGGCAGAGAAGAAGAATGGTGAGAACAGTCAAGGACAATCCACAGACCACCTCCAAAGAGCTGCAGCATCATCTTGCTGCAGATGGTGTCACTGTGCATCGGTCAACTATACAGCGCACTTTGCACAAATAGAAGCTGTATGGGAGAGTGATGAGAAAGAAGCTGTTTCTGCACGTACGCCACAAATAGAGTTGCCTGAGGTATGAAAAAGCACATTTGGACAAGGCAGCTTCATTTTGGAAACAAAAATTGAGTTGTTTGGTTATAAAAAAAGGCGTTATGCATGGCGTCCAAAAAGAAACAGCATTCCAAGAAAAACACATGCTACCCACTGTAAAATTTGGTGGAGGTTCCATCATGCTTTGGGGCTGTGTGGCCAATGCCGGCACCGGGAATCTTGTTAAAGTTGAGGGTGGCATGGATTCCACTCAGTATCAGCAGATTCTTGAGAATAATGTTCAAGAATCAGTGACGAAGTTGAAGTTACGCCGGAGATGGATATTTCAGCAAGACAATGATCCAAAACACCGCTCCAAATCCTCAGGCATTCATGCAGAGGAACAATTACAATGTTCTGGAATGGCCATCCCAGTCCCCAGACCTGAATATCATTGAACATCTGTGGGATGATTTGAAGCGGGCTGTCCATGCTCGGCGACCATCTAACTTAACTGAACTTGAATTGTTTGTCCAAAATACCTTTATCCAGGATCCAGGAACTGATTAAAAGCTACAGGAAGCGACTAGAGGCTGTTATCTTTGCAAAAGGAGGATGTACTAAATATTAATATCACTTTTCTGTTGAGGTGCCCATACTTTTGCACCGGTCAAATTTTGGTTTAATGCATATTGCGCATTTTCTGTTAGTACAATAAACCTCATTTCAATCCTGAAATATTACTGTGTCCATCAGTTATTAGATATATCAAACTGAAATGGCTGTTGCAAATACCAAAATATTTAGAACTAAAAATGATTAAGATTAATAGGGGTGCCCAAACTTTTTCATAGGACTGTATTTACACATTTTTTCAACTACCACGTATGTTCTTTGACAGGTAGCATTGGTCCCCTTATATTTGTATGTTTATGTCTTTTGTACTGTGTTGTAGCAATGTTTTTTAAAAAATTTCAAATAAATCATTTTTTTTATGTATGATGATTCCATTGTCCATGTTCTATATTAATTTTTTTGGATTATCATCTAAAAAATTTGTGCCTTTAGTTGTTTTTTCGTATTTTCAATGTTTAAATATGGAAATAAATTAATGTCAAAGGGCTGCCCAATTCGTGTAACAGGAAATCATCACCAGGGGGCTTGTGACCAACGTAATCCCGAACTAAAGCAACAGGACATATGGAGTCCCCTAACATTCGAATGGTTAACCAGGTACCTCTACTGAATAAAGCCATTTTTAGAGCTTTGGATGCATACGTGGATCAAGCCCACCACCCAAAATGTCTGTCAAAGCCAGACCACCGATCTTGTCGCTGCTGGCGCTAACCAACTCACCGAGGGGCTGCCAAAAAGGCCAACGCAAATTCCGTGCAAAACAAACGCACCACCACTGCGCCCGAGCAGACTCCGGGCTACATGGATATGAGTCTACTCAATAACGAGAGGGAAACCGGACTCCTGATGGCTCAGTGTACTGACTCTTTGGACCACCCCTTTGACACTCAGTATTTTGACCATAAATGACACCCCAGCCAGAAGTTTTATGGCCACATTGGCCGACCATCCCCTAAACCGCAACACCATCAACAAGAGAACAGTAACGTCCAGTAAGACAGCTTCCTCTGTGGGTACCTTGCATCTCCATTAAGACCTCCCGGCCAGGTCCCACAAGTAGTCTGGGCATCCAGTTCCCTCCCCATCCGCTGAGAGTTGGAGAAGCCTGAAGACCTGAAACTACGAACAGGACAGGGCAGTCAAAACACCATTCCCCTTTTAAATCTAAATGATGCAAACCGAACTTCTGCCATACAGTCCCTGTCCCTCTCCCTGAACGGTCCAGGGCCTTCAACACTGTGTGAATTGAACCTTAGGTTGTGTATTAAATTCTGCAGAAAAGTACAGTATAAGATAATTTTTTAAATAAATTTTACATTTAATTTATATTATATTATACATGATATAATACGGTTTGATATAAAAATAAATAAGTATACTCTAAAAATACATTACAGTATAAAGATAGAAAAAAACATGGATGGAGTTTTGAAAACACAAAGTAGAAAAAAAAAAAAAAGCACAAAAAAATGAGCATGTTGTGCTTGTGAATTTTGAAATGGGTCCTTGTATTCTTTCTGATGCTGAGACCTGGGAATGTCACGGGGGGGTTCATCACTTTAATGCATAGATGAGAAGTGAGAGGTACAAATCAAATTGGCAGAAATCTGCATTGAAACGTTCCACTACGTGGATTCAGTCTTACTCTTTAAAAAGGGGTTCCGCAGCAGCTGATGTGTGTTTTCTGCTGTGGAGATAAAAGAGTTATATGTCATGACAAAATAGGTAAAAATGATCTGGAACCTTAGAAATAGAAAAGCTGCATCCAATAAATTAATTAAATCCAAATATCTTATATCATGAACACAAATCTCAGGCCATTAAAGGGTTAAAATAGTTTGGTCTCCATCCTGGAAGAGGTTTGTGATGGCATGAAATGTTCGGGGGCCTTGAGCTGTGATGTAAATCTGCACGGAATGTTCGGGGCCTGGAGTTCTGATGACATCACAATGACCTCAGCCAATAAAGGACTGAGCCCAGAGCCCACTCATCAGAACAGTGTGATACTCCGTACCGGATACTCGCAACTTCTGATAGAGAAAAAAACGTGACAGACGTCATCATGAGGCTTCATGGACGTCGCCATCGTTGTGTCCAGCGGCTGCTGGACACCGTTCTCTCATCCTGCAAGTCAATTGGCTCTTTCATTCGTGCCATCAGCCAAGACACAGGTGAGAAGACATCAACCTACATAGTAGGGGACATTGACTCCATTGCAAAAAGTGGAGCTGTAACTGCTGATCCAAAAACTACACATCAGGGGCCCCTTATACCCAAGGATGCCAAGGAGCCATTCCATGTCCAAGAGCCACCGCCTGCTAAAAGGACAAGAAAGACCCAAAAGAGAGGACACAACGTAAAGACTCGTCCAAAACAAGACCCAGTAAGAATGGTCATGCCTGATGAAGATGTGAAGGCATCAGGTGAAGGACAAAGAGTCAGCCGTAAAAGAAAGGCACCAACCTCCAAGGAGAGTCAGCCCGGGACCTTCCCACCAGCCAAAAAATCTGCAGAGGAAAACACTATTAATCCATCTGCAAAAGTTCTAGAGAACCCGGAGAAGAAAACACCCCGAGTGGAGATGCCTGAGACCTGGAGACAGCACAACATGAACCAGCTGTCTCCAGAGCACTTATCTATTCTGAGGAGTACAGGAGAAGCCGGAATGCTGGATGATGACATCATCAACAAAGCCCAGGAGATCCTACAACGCCAATATGAGGACTTCGATGGCTTGCAGCCCTCCGCCGTTCTTCTCTTTCCAGGCTACATTGTACTAAACAAAGCGGTACAAATCCACTATGATGAGGACAGGGTGCACTGGCTGACCACCTGCTTCAGAGATGGCAAAATTCAAGTGGCCGACAGCATCAAGACCAAAAATCTGTCTCCATCAATCCGGGATCAGATCATTAATATCTACAGTGACGTGGTCCACGAGCCCCTGAAGAACTTGATATTTCTGAATGTGGATCAGCAGAGGAATAACTATGACTGTGGGGTATTTGCTATAGCGTTTGCCTACGAGCTCCTAGCAGAAGATGGTGACCCCACAGTCATGTATGACCACAAAAAAATGAGAAACCATCTTATATCCTGCCTGCAGAATGGCAGGATAACAGGATTCCCCAAAATGGTCAAGTAATGACTCCATGTCGGCCGACATGTAGAGTCCATGGTGGGCACAGCGATTGCCCTGACCTTCAGAGAGACCTAAGACAGACCCAGGTCCTCCCCAGTGGTCACTGCCAAACCCTGAGAATTGTCAGTGACCCTGGTACTTGACCACGGCATGCCAACCTGTTCTATCCGGTAAGTAACCATTGACTTATCCAAGTTCATTAATGTACTGATTGTAATAAATGATATGGGGGGGGGGGTCACTGCTATTATAGAGAGGGGTCACTGCTACTATAGAGAGGGGTCACTGCTATCATAGGGAGGGGTCACTGCTATTATAGGGAGGGGTCACTGCTATTATAGGGAGGGGTCACTGCAATTATAGAGGGGGGTCTGACCTTCATTGTTTTCACCTTTTCTTTCAGAATGAATATCAAGCAAGTGTTGATGTCGCTGTCTACACCATGGAGCAGAGAAGATTACCAGGAGGCAGATTACCGGCTGGTCTCTACTCTCGCCCTCGAACTTGATACTTCACCAGACTTTCCGCAGTCAGACGCGTTTACTGAATAAGAGGATTTCCTGCTGCATCAGGAGACAGATTCCGGGCTCAGTCTCTGTTCTCACCATCCTGACTTTATCTGGAAACATCTAGATTTATCACCTTGTATAATTTAAATAAAGAAGTCAGTATTAGAGCTAGTTCACACAGGGGCAATGAGGCGGATTTTGACTGCGGATTTTGCCTCAAAATCCGCCTCCATACAATGGTGGTCTATGGAGACCGCTAGCGTTCATTTTTCTGCTAGCGTTTTTTCGCCGCTAGCAGAAAAAAGAAGCGACATGACCTTTCTTCATGTGAATGGAGGTGGAAAACGCATTGTGTTTTATTGCAAAAAAACGTGTCACTTTTTTTTTTACGGCCCATTCACTTTAGGGGAGGGGGAAACGGCCTGCCGTTTTTTACCAAAAACCACTCCAGAAAAACGCTCCAAAGAACCCTTCAATGTAAAAAAAAAAATGCTTCCTAATTAGGAAGCAGTTTTTTTCCATACCAAAATTTGCCACGCTGTTTTCACTTGTTTACTAGCCCTCATAGAACTACTAGGGGGCAGATGGAGGGCGATATTACACTGGGGTAGCTGGAGGAGGATATTAAACCATGGGGGTGGCTGGAGGGGGACATGTCTGCCTCTAGTTGCCCTCAGTTTAATGTCCCCCTCCAACTGCCCCAGTTTAATGTCCCCTCTAGTTTCTGCTGGTTTATACTGGGGCACCAGGAGAGGGACTTAATATTGTGGGACATTTGGAGGGAAATGTTATAATGTGCGGGTGTATAATGTTAGGGTGACTGTAGGATGTCTACGGGGAGATCTAATAACAATGTACAAATACATGAAGGGACAATACAAAGAACTTTCTAAGGATCTTTTTACTCTTAGGCCAGTGACAGTGACAAGAGGACAACCTCTACGTCTGGAGGAGAGAAGGTTTCACCAGAAACATAGAAGGGGATTCTTCACAATAAGAACAGCAAGGCTATGGAGCTCTCTGCCCCAGGAAGTGGTGATGGCGGATTCATTAAACAAGTTCAAAGAGGACCTGGATGCCTTTCTTGAAGAGAAAAATATAACGGGTTATGGACTCTAGATTTTAAGGACACATTGATCCAGGATTTTTATACTGACTGCCAGATTTGGAGTTGGGAAGGAATTTTTTCGCCTGAGATGGGGCAATGGCATGAGTCTCATGGGGTTTTTTGCCTTCCCCTGGATCAACACTGTAGGGATTGTAGGGTTATAGGTTGGACTTCATAGACTAATGTCTTCATCCAACCTCATCTACTATGTAACTATGTAAGAGGAGTGAGGAACCGGCAGCGACAGCACTTCTGTGTAGGTATGTTGAGCTAAGTTCGCGAGTAGATAGATAATATATACTCTTCTGCTTCGTCCCTGCTTTACTGTATACTCAGCTCTGCTACATCTCAGATGTAGCAGAGTTGAGTATACAGTAAAACAGGGATGAAACAGAAGAGTAGCAGGCTGCGGTAAATCCATAGGAATGACTTTGCCAGCGTCCGGCCGCTTAACCCCCTGCGTGCCGGCCGTTTCCATTCATTCCTATGGGTGCGTGCTATTCGAAACGGGAGTTTTGAATAGTACTCGCTCATCTCTAGATACTATGGCTTCTTTGCAGACCCCCGAGTATAATGATCGGCGGACCGGAGAGGTAAGGGAACATAACAAACACTGTTACTTACCTCTCCACGATCCTGCCAGGCCTCCGTCCTACTTTGTCTGACGTCTCTGGCGTCACATGAACCCGGCATGCTTCCCGGGTCATGTGACGTCCGACGTCATTAAAGAAGGACGTGAGCGGCGGTCGACAACATAGGAGCCGGGGACAGGTAAGCAACAGTGTTTTTTTTTTAATGTTTTTATTCCCCGGGTCTCCGATTATTATACTCTGGGGTCTTAACTGAGAGGTTATCAGTCAGGGCCAGTCCCTGGTCAGAGATCCCAGACCATAACAGTATCTGTCAGATGTACACATTTCGCATTTTATTATGAATATCATGGATACAGTGGAGTGAATTTAGCAATTGTCGCGCACATTCAGCGCAAGGTCCTTTCTTGCACCAAATGTCCGCCATAACCCCCGTTCTGCATTTCACTCGCTACATTGTGTGAATATGAGGGCATATCAGGCAATTATTCATTATAACTCATGCAAGTCTTCTGAAGCGAGTTATAATCGAAATTTACAACAGTTCCTAACTGGCACAGATCTCAATTCAGGCAACTGGCAGTGTCAAAGCTTCTTCATCAATCAACCTTGCCCTGCAACTGTTGGGGCCTTTATTAAAGGGGTTTTCCGGGCAATAAACCTTTTTTTTTTGTTTTAAAGGTATTTTAGTGCTATTAATAGGTTAATAATTGCACAAAATACCTTTAGCAGTGTTTTACGTAATTTCTGGCTCTCTCTGGGACCTCCTGACATCCTCTGCATTTGTTTACATTTCCCTAGCTTCCTGCTGTCCTAGCCTACAACTCCCATGATTCCCCTCTCTCACACCCCCTCCCTGTTTCCCTAACTAGCCCGTGAACTACTAGCCCTATCTTCCTACCTACCTCACTCAGCAGCAATATCCTCCCCCCCTTTCCCGCAATCATCATACTTACCTGCCTGTCTTCTGTGTCCTGGAGATCAGTGTCTTCAGTCCCACCTGTGGACTTCTTGTGCATGCATGGTATGTGCTCTTCGCTTCTGCGGACAACTGTACAATAAAGCTCTATTGCGCAGGTGCCGGCAAAAGCGGTAATATTGTCACTTGGTGCCAGAAGAATAAAGTTGGGTAAGTATGAGAGGGACAGGGGTGGTGGAGTTTTGGTGATGCTTTGTTTTACAGAAATTCGTAAACAGAACGTCACTGGATCATCAGAAAATTTGCCTGGGCAGTCACGTAAATATAGATTTTTTAAAAAATAAAGTCAATTAGAAGTTAGGCAGGGGGAGGGGGTTTAGTTTAGGGATTGATTTTCAATTTATCCAGGACAACCCCTTTAAGACTGGCGTATGTTAAAAGCCTAAACCTAAAACAGAGGTAAGATATTGGGTCATATCTTGGAATTCTTTGCTGGCAGCTCTATGGTCCTTTTTAGGGCCACTATTGAGGTCATAAATGGAGACCTGTCCATTAACCTTTTGATAAACCTTTTTCAGTGTCACAGTCACCATTACTCTGATGTCAGGAAAAGGGTATGTGTGCTTTGGAATGTCCTACTGAATAGACAGCTTTGTGCCAGTAATGTGATACGGAAAAATAATGCAAAGAATTTTAATGTAATAGACTAAACTACTAGGAAGCCTAAAATGTAGAAAACACTGAACTATGCGAATACAGTATAATCATTTCCATGAGGGGAGCGGTAATATGCATGCATAGTGTAGTAACTACCACAAGAGGGCATATCTGCCAACTTCTACAAGGTAATATGTACATATAAGAAATACAAATGATAAAATAATATTTCTATATGCAGTACTCTAGTGTGTAAAGCAAAGGTAAGTATTTGAAGAGAGAAATGCAAAATGTAGTTATAACCGAGAAAATATAGCAGTCAAAAAGAGAAGGAACAGAGGGTCTCGTTGTAATACCTGTATGCTATGGTCCTAGGTAGCATTTGTCCAGACCCAGCAGGGAACCTATATAAGGAATAACGCTGATGAGTGCAGGTACATGTACCTACAAGGGCATAATGATTGTGGTTGCAGCGGGTGCACGACCTACAGTCAGCTGGAGATGGCCGGGTCCCAGCAGCACCATAACAATGATTGGGGTTAGCCTGGTTTCCTGACCGCTATACAGTTGTGCTAAAAAGTTTGCATACCCCGGCAGATTTTTTATTTTTTTGGCCCTTTTTCAAAGAATATGAATGATAACACAAAAACTTTTTCTCCACTCATGGTTAGTGGTTGGGTGAAGCCACATATTGTCAAACTTCCGTGTTTTCTCTTTTTAAAGGGGCTCTATCAGCAAAATTATGCTAATAGAGCCCCACATATGCGTGAATAGCCTTTAAAAAGGCTATTGAGGCACCGTAAATTTATATTAAATCCCGGTCCTCTTTTTAAATGAAAGCATTAAAACATATATGCAAATCTTACCGAACGTGCACCATGGGCGGGGATGCACGATGTGACGTCAGCTTCGGGCACGCCTGCCTCTTCTGTCTTCTTGTAGTAACGCCCTCTGGTTCCGTGTCTTCTTCCAGCTTCTTCTCTTCAAATCCCGCGACTGCGTAGTAGTGCTTCCCTCCGGAACGCTACTGCGCAGGCTCACTTGTGAACTGCCATTAAGTAAAATGGCGAGTGAGTTACACCACTGTGTGCCTAAATACCCTTTTTTCTTCTCCTGAACATCTATGGTGATGAATCAACATAGGCACCTTTGTGGAAAAAGTTCTTTGAAAGGGTTCTTAGCTTAATTCAGTTATGGTTTCCAGGAGTTTCTGGCCATGTTGTAAAAAAAGACTGGAACAAGCATCAAATTCCTGGTGAACCCAGAGATGATGCTACTGCTTACATTTCTTCTGTGCCTTCTCAGAGAAGTGATCACCTTGGAGAAGGAGGAACAAACCAAGGCCCTGGCAGACATTTCTCCTTAGGAGGCTAGTGAAGGAGGCCTCACCAAGGAAGAGAACAGTTGAGAGTACAGTGTCTACGGAGTCAGAAGTTAGGTGTCAGAGTTGTGAACTACCATTAATCTGATGTTTGATTTCTGAGGATGTCCTAATATGGACTCTGTAGATGTTAGACTGACCTCCATCAAGGAAATTTTTAAAGAGATTCAATCATTAAAACTGCATTTTTTCTCGCTAACATGTAGGAATAGCCTTAAGAAAGGCTTATCTTCTCCTACCTTTAGATGTCCTCTCCGCGCTGCCGTTCTGTAGATATCCCGCTTTCATCGGTATGCAAATGAGTTTTCTCGCAGCACTAGGGGTGGCCCCAGTGTTGTGAAAAAACTCTCCAGCGATGGCCTCTTCTTCTTCTGGAACGCCCTCACAACAACGTGTTCTTCCGATGGCTTCTTCTGGCTTTAAATGGGATGCATGTGCAGTCGGTTCTGCCATGCCTGCGGCCATTTTCTTGTGGGCGCTTACACAGTACACTCGTGTAAGCGGCCCCAAGAAAATGGCCGCAGGCATGCTCAGTCGGCTTTGCCCGATGGCAGAGTTGACTGCACATGCACCCTATTTAAAGCCAGTAGAAGCCATCCGAAGAACACGTCGCGGAGGGGGCGTTCCAGAGGAAGAAAAGCCCGTCGCTGGAGAGCTTTTTTCACAGCACTGGGGAGTCCCCCCAATGCTGCAAAAAATCTCATTTGCATACCAATGAAAACGGGATATCTACAGAACGGCAGTGCGGAGAAGCCATCTAAAGGTACGAGATTAGCCTTTCTTAAAGCTATTCCTACATGTTAGTTATAAAATCCCTTTAAAGAGCTTTGAGTGGGCTACTGCTTTAATGAAGAAGGAACTTGACAGGTATCGAGTGTGAGCCTGACACTACCTGGAAACTTGCACTCCACCAGAAGGCCGTGATTTATGGGTCAGACATGCTGCTAAAAGAAACACTTGACATAAAGAGTGTATAATAGTGTCCCAGAACCCGTTGAAAGGACAGTGCAGTTCAGCTAATGACGTTATGGTGAACCTATGGCAACTGTGCCAGAGAGGGCACACAGAGCTCTATATGCTGGCACGCGCACCGTCGCCCGGATTGCTCACTAATGGGAAATCCTGTACAGGTTTCCTCGTTAGTGAGCAATCGCATTTGCACATACAGCGTAGCAGTCAGAAAGCCAATGCCCAGCGACTCTTCATGGGACTTCAGGTGGGAGTGGCGTACTGTGGTGGATATAATACTGTGAGGGGTGTACTATGGAGCATATAATACTGTGTGGGGGGCTACTGTGGAGTGTATAATATGGTGTGGGGCCTACTGAGCATATACTGTGGGGGTGCTACTTTGGAGCATATAATACTGTGGGGGGGGCCTGCTGTGAAGGATATAATACTGTGGGGGGGCTACTGTGGAGCATATAATACTGTGTGTGGGGCACTGTAGAGCATATAATACTGTCTGGGGGCCACTGTGTGGCAGATTGTACTGTGTGAAGGCCACTGCAGAGCAGATTGTACTGTGTGGGGGCCTCTTCACTATTTATATCACACAGTATATGTTTTATAGCAGATGTGATATTAGTACAGGCTGTAATAACTATAAAACAGATCCTGTGCGATGTAAATAGTGAACATGTATTGTTCAAAAGTACCAAATGCAGAGAGCTCTGCCTTTCCGTACAAAGTGGGTTTTTTTTGTATTATTGAAAGCTCTGTAAAGCCCCATTCACACAACTGTAATATGTGGATCTGTAAGTGTCTGCAATTGTGGATCTGCAGAGTATTAAAGTTAAATTGCAGTGTTGGTGTTTTGGGTTGCAGTTTAGGTACTCGGTCTCTAAAAGGTTTGCCATCGCTGAGCTAGTGGAAGCATTCCCGATCTTTATCAGGTCTCATTTCTTTCTTACTGTTTGATAAGTTGTTCTTTTTTTAAATTTCAGTAATATACCCTTTTGAACCCTCTGAAGTTTTCATCACAGTGTCCATTACCTGAATGTTACAGACCTATGAGACTGGCGGCTTCCTATTCAGGAGAGAAATTTGTGCTGTTGACTGTCAATCCTTTGTAATAAAATGAAGCTGTCTGTAAAAAGCACATTGTTAGAATTGGTTTTTGTCTTCTGAATATTAACAAGTACTGTGTGGTTTATATTCACTGACACCAAGCAGGCATCTTGAAGCTGGTAAGGAGCAATGATGCACTTTTAGGATAGACCCCGTATTACAGAAACACCATGGGCGTAACTACCAGGGAAGCAGCTGCCACAGGGCCTGGGACATGAGGGCCCTGGCGACAGCCGCTACCGCTATGTTTTTGTTTGTTTTTTAAATAGGCCATTACCGGCTGGAGTAACTCTACCCTATGGATAGAGGATAAATAATGTTTTGGCATATTCCCTTTATACAGTACAATGCATGTAGTAATATCACTGCATGCATTGTATATCTGTATTATAAGGCTGGGTTCACATTACTGTTGTTAATGTCCGTTGCTGTCTTCCGTCAAAGGTATTGACACTATGTTAACCAACATGACAGAAGCTTTAAATAAAGTCGTGCATACAAGACCTTTGCTTCTGTTACAAAAGTAGACAAATATCGACTATTACCACCATACAGAAATTTAGTATGACAAAAAAAATATCCAAAGCCAAATATTACCAATGATACCCCTGCAAAACACCCAAACTATACCACCATATCATGACCATTAACTATTTATTTATTATTATGCTTATTTATATAGCACCATCAGTGGCCTAACTACCATGATAGCAGTGGTAGTGGCTGCCACAGGGCCCGGGACATTAGGGGGCCCGGCGACAGCCGCTACCCCTGCATTTTTTTTTTTCTTAACAGGCTGTTACCGGCTGGAGTCCCTGCATGTCCCGCATTTATACTGTTGTCCCTTGCAGCTCCCTGTGGTGTTTTACTTATTAAAAAACTTTCCCCCGCTCTTATAACAGACAAAATGTTGTAACTGCGATAAGAGCGGGGGAAAGCTTGTAGGACCTGTAGCTGAAGGACCTTTGTGTGACGTCAGCCATCACATGACTAGGTGGGCGTGTCTTTATAGCCCGTGCAGTCCTGGAAGAGATGAAGAGAAGGAGAGATGTGGTGCTAGGTACTGAAGGGGAGGGGTAATGTGAGATGCAGGATGGAGAGTGTGTGTCTGTGTGAGTGTATATGTATGTGTGGTGTGGAGAAATTGAGGAGCAACAGTAATGTAGGGGCAGAGATGGAAGGGGAACATTATACTGGGGGCAGAGATGGAGGGGAGGACATGAAAATGGGGGCAGATGGAGTGAGGGCATGAAACTGGGGGCAGATGGAGGGAGGACATGAAACTGGGGGCAGATGGAGGGAGGGCATGAAATGTCATGTGACATCCGTGCGTTATTAAAGATGGCCAACACCACCAAAGACTGCAGCAGAGCTGGAGACAGGTAAGTAACTTTTTTTTTATGTATGTATCTCCCCTGGGTCTCTAATTATTATACTCCGGGGTCTGAAAAGACCCCAGAGTATAATAATTGTTCATGGGTGTTCATTATGGGGCATAATCCCGTGATGGGTGTTCCACAATGGGGCATAATGCTGTATGCAGGGGCCACTGTGGGACATAATAGTGTGTGCAGGGGCCACTATGGGGCATAATAATGTATACTGGGGCATAATACTGTGTACTGGGGCCACTATGGGGAATAATTGAGCGCGGTCAAGGTCTTCGGTGTCGGTCAGGAGGGGGGGCCATGTCAAAAGTTCACCACGGGGCCCCGCCATTCCTAGTTACGCCACTGAGCACCATCATATTCTGCAGCGCTTTACAGACATTGGCAGTCACTGTCCCATATAGGGCTCACAATCTACATTCCCTATCAGTATGTCTTTGGAGTGTGGAAGAAAACCCACGCAAACACGGGGAGAACATACAAACGCCTTGCAGATGTTGTCCTTAGCAGGATTTGAACCCAGAACACCAGCGCTGCAAGGCTGTAGTGCTAACCACTGATCCACCATGCTGCTAGCTTCAATAGTTTCATTACCTTTCAAAAGAAAAGTGCCAACAGTTGCCTTGAAAACAATAGTGTCAAACACATAGTTTTATATTGTACTGCAGGTAAGAGTTTTCCTCCAGACAGAACAGTGCGCAACATTGTAAAACTGCCTCCTACCCTGCTAAGACTCTGTACACTGGGAAAGGTAATCATGTCTATAGGTTACCTTAGCCAAAACAGTTTTGCTTCTATCTGGCAGGTACAGTATATGTCACAGTAGACTGTGCTCTTCTGTGCAACAGGACCTGGGAAAAAATTGTAAATATTAACGAGTTTGTCCAAGACCCTGAATTAATGACAAGGTCTTGGGACTATGTCATTACTTTGAGATCTGTGGGGGCCTGATATCTGTACCAGCCAGCTGTATTCTGAAAAAGCAGACTGCACTATACACTAGAGCCCAGCTCCCATTCAATTATTTGGAGATGAGCTGTAATAACCCGGCCATTACATATTGTACAGAGCTGCCTGCTCCCAACCCTATGCACTGTGGAAAAAACAGACAATTTATGCAGGGGCCAGATGTCGGCACTCCCAGGGGTGAGCCTGCTCCTTTCGCCGCCCGAGGCTAACTGCAGAAAGCCGCCCCCCCCGCCCCGCCGGAGGAGGGGGCGGATCGGGGGCATGACCGGGCGGATCGGGGGTGTGGCCAAGTGAAGGGGCGGGGCTTAGCCCTGTTCGCCGGCAGAGAGTAGGCCCGGAGACTGCCTGCTCTCTGCCCAAGTGTGAGGGGAGTCTGCTGGAGCAGCGCTGCTCCAGTGGCCTCCCCAAACCACCGCTCGGTGATAAGCCAGTCCAGGACAGCTTGTCCTGGACTGGCTTAGGTTAGCAAAAATGCCGCCCTCCCTGAGGCCCTGGCATAGTGCCGCCTGAAGCGCTTGCTTCAGGTCGCCTCATGGGAGGTGCGGCACTGCACTCCTCCCTATCTCAAATGAATCACATCATAAGGATTGGTCATAAATTCTGGGTCTGAACACATATACTTTTTTCTTTTATAATAGAAATGTTTGTGTCTTGTAAATTATTTTTTTTTATTATTATTATTTTCTGAAGACAAAAAAATCTATTTGATGTGAGCCCCTCTTATGCTGTATTTTAGCAATTGTTCTTTGCATTAGCCTGTGTAAATGGATGATGTAAAAGTGTTAAACTCCATATATTTGACAAGTTGTCCAACCTTGCCCTGCTGACCACTGCTGCTAGCTGTGTATCTGGTAACTTTCATTCACACTAGCATCACTTGTCCGTTGTTCTGATCCGTCAGAGGTATAGGAGTGGCACACGGTCTGATGGACCCCACTGACTATAATTTTTCTGCCTCCATTCACTTCAATGGAAGTTATTAGGCACAATATGATTGAATGAAGATTGAGCATGAAGCTTATTTTTTCTGCTAGCTGAAAAAAATTACCCTCTACCTCCCATTGAAATGAATGGAAGGCAGATTTCATGTAGCAAGCTTAATGTGCTGAAATATATGAGATGTCTCAGCATTCACTCTGCAGTTCAGTCTCACCCATGGAAATGTGTATGAGGATGATTTAAGGAGTGAAAATGCATGTAGAGGTATTATTACAAAGTTTGCCAGGAGGCCCTCCAGATAATAGGGGCCCGCACAAATTGCCCAGTTTTCCCCAGGCTGTAGTTCATAAATCACAGGGTTTATCTGTCGCAAAATTTTACAAAAGTTTTACAAAAGGAGACAAAATGTGTTAAGAAAGTACCGTATATTGCAAAATGAATTAATGACATAAATGCTGCCAGAAAATCAAAAGTTGTTCAAAAGTTTAGTTACACTTTATATAGTCAGTTCACTTGTTCTGTCTGGTTAGGGTGCACATGATTTATAGACTTATAGACTCCGGTCTGGAGAAGAGGGGGAGATATGTAAGCCAATGGCTGGTCAGGTAATGGAGGGGGTGTACATCTCACCCAGACTACTCAGGTGGGTGAGATGAGAAAACTCCAGGAATGTTTGTTCTCAGCAGACAACTTTTGTTGGTAAGGTAAGTAGGGGGCTGGATTTTTAGGAATGACAGGTAGGATTGGTAGTGGGACCTGTCATTCCACCCCCCTCCAGTTCACACTTTGGGGATGTTCCGGCAGTGACTCAGCTGCAGAGAGTCTCCGCATCAAGGAGGCTTAAGAAGCCAGCTCCAGCAGCAACACTTTGGCAGAGTTTGGCTGGAGAGCTGACAGAGAGGTCATATTTTTGGAGCTGTGTCCTGAATGATTCTAATGGCTTTTTGGATTTCTGTGATTCTAGGTGAGGTAACCTATTCTATGTTTAGTTAGAGCCTAGCCGGGCAGGTATTTATTTTTGTATTGTTTCCTTTTGTTGCTGCACTACCTTTTTGAGTGAAAATAAAACTCTACCTTTGTTTTGGACTAAAAGAAACTGGACTTGTGTGTCTATGCCACCCCACCTACCAACCCCAGACCCTGACATCTGCTAGCAGCAAAAAACTGCTAGCAGAAAAACAAAAGCTAACAGTCTCCATAGACCACCATTGTATGGAGGCAGATTTTGAGGCAAAATCCGCTGTCAAAATCTGCCTCATTGCCCCCGTGTGAACTATAAGGGTCCATTCACACGGAGGAAAATGGAGAGAAATTTGATGTGGAATTTTCCTCGCTGAAAAAAAAGCCTTTTATTGATTTCAATGGGTTCTGCTAGCTTTTTTTTCCACTAAAAAAAAAAGCTAGCAGAACCCATTGATATCAATAAAAGGCTTTTTTTTCAGCGTGGAAAATTCCACACCAAATTCCTCACCATTTTCCTCCATGTGAATGCACCCTAAAGATGACCACCATGGGCATCACCCGGTCTCAAATGTTTCCACCCTCCCATGTACTAATATGCCACAAACGGTAAGGTGATATCAGCAACCACTTCCATTTTATTTGGGTGTATCCATACTTATGACCGACCCTGTATATTACACAATGCAGGATTTTTGAATTTGTATTACAGATAATTTTGGCAGCACAGAACAAAAAGGAAATGTACGGCCTGCTGTCCTACTATGAACCAGGCTAAAATCAGCCGATTCTTAGGTTCAGTACGGGTCTAGCAAATATATTGATAGAAAACATTCTGTCTTAAAACAGAAATGCCATCCTATTTTCTTCATACCCCAAGCAACTCCATCAGGTAACTATTCCTATTTACTTACCAATCCCTGCTCCTGCTTATGTCTGCCTCCTACCCCTTATGCCTTCCAGGTGTCCTGTGCATCGCATAACAGCGTCATGACATCACTGATATGGGATGCACGGGACACCCTGGATAGTAGAAGGAGAAGCAGAGTCGGCCGTGAGATAAGTAAGCCTATGGGCCCGTGGCAAGAGTGTTTTTCGGGCAAACCCTGCAAGATTTGCCTTACAAGATTTGGTTGGCGGTTCCGTTTGGGCTGAATACGTCTGTCACAATACTAGTTACAGGAGCAGGAGTCCAGTAGTCGGTAAGGCTGGGGGGGCCAGAGACAGGACTCAGATAGCCCACGTAAAGACCAGCTAGAAGTCCAGTAGTATCCCAGGAGCTACACTAAAGCTATAGTAAGCTTGCAGCCAGCAGAGGGAAGTTCCAAAGAGCTAGGAGATCTCCTGGGTGTACAGTTTGTATTCAGATACCTGTACACAATACTAACACAACCAGGAAGTGTCAGGGTCGCATACATGTATGCAGTCCAATCAGGGTTAATTCAGGGCAGGTTCTAATCAGTAGAAACAGATGATGAGCCGCACGAGTAGGTTCAACACAATAGTCCAGCAGACAACTATTCAACAAGCTGAATAGCTCAGCAAGCAAGGAGACACAGGTTCACATCCTGACAATGTCCAAACTGGAAGTGCTGTTATATATGTCTCTTCAGACCCCAGAGTTTAATGGTCGGAGGCCCAGGGGAGGTCAGTGAACATAAATAACATTGTTACTCACCTTTCCTGGGCTTTGGCGTGACTCTCTGCTATCTTCAGACCTCTTTAGTGATGTGACATGGCTTGCAGCAGCGTCCCAATGCATAGTGACACTGGCATAACCCACGTCTGTGATGTCATTGAAGAGGGCCAAAGACAGAGGGAAAGTCTCAGGAGAGATATGTAACACTGTTTTTTTTATGTTTGATTACCTCTCCTGGGCCTCCAATCATTATATTTGGAGGTAAAGATCCCTGAGTATAATAATAAGTGGTGAAGCGCAAAAATTTTCATGTTCTGCCAAACCCAAAAGTTTCGCAACAAACAAAGTAGAAGCAACTGTGCGACATTTTACTGTGTGCAGGGGCCGTTATGGAACATTATACTGTGTAAAGGAGCCGCTAAGAGACATTATACTGTGTATAGAGGCCACTATGGAGCATTATACTGTATTAAGGGGCCCCTATGGACACTATACTGTGTGTAGAGGCTGCTATGAGATATTATATTGTCTGGAGGCCACTATGTGACATTATATGTATAATCGGTTTTTATTGAAATTTTTGTAACGAAAGAACAAAGACAAACAAGGGGTGAAAGGAAGGAGGGAGGAATCACCAACAACCTGCCAGAGGCAAACATCATCAGTCTTACCCCAACAAAGGAATCTAGTCCCCGGATAACCCTGGGGGGGAACATGGGATTGTCAAATAGAGGAGACAATGGGCCCAGAAACGAGCCAATCTCCCAGTAGAATACACCAGGTCCCAGATCTTGAGAAAATGCAAGGAAAGGACAGAGTGCTCGGAGGACTATATGACATTATATTGTGTGTAAATGGGATGTTATATCATGTGGGTACTAGGAAAGGGATCACTATGCCGTGTGGGTCAGCCCCAAGTCAAAAGTTTGCTATTGGGCGCAGTCTTTGCTAGTTATCCCCCTGGAAATACCATGTTTGCAATATGCATATATACATCCCATTTGATACAAGCCTTGATTATATTTGCATTAGCAGCAACTTTGTGATACTTTTTTTTTTTTAAGTAATAGGGAATATTTACTAATATGAAAAAATTCCAGAATTCTGATGCCAAAAATGTCTTCTATGCCTTGTGCCACATTTATTGATTATTCTAGACACTTCCAACAACTCAATCGGCAAGGTACCTTGATCCAGTGGAAAAAAGGTCATGGAATAAGATGCAACAATGTAGTAAAAAAAAAAAAAAAAATGTCCCAAAATTTTCGAGCATTTTTGGGTGTATACTAAGTCAACAAATAGATAGTGTAAAAATAGATAGTCTGAAGATATGCCAGATTTATCCTCCAGCCCCCAGGAGAGTCGATTGAGAAACATGTTGATCGGCACTTATTTACATCTGTGTAATTGCATAGGCTGATGTGAATGGGAGCGATCTCTGCTGCGAGTGTTCCTCCCCCATTCAGCTGCATAGATTATTGGTAGCACTGACAAAGCAGTTTTTGAACTTCACTAAGAGAATACACATGACAAGGCATGGCAGATTTTGGGAACCCCTGGACCGCCAACAATGATAATGTTGCACCCAACCAACCTGCCCCAAAAACCCCTAAGGAGCGTCATACCCTTTAGCCACCTACCACCAACCCCCAAACTAACAATAAGTAACGGCCTAACGTGGCGACCACCCACCCCACCCATGAAAGAACACCATGACACAGGGATGGATTTTAATCGGCCACAGCAGCCGTATTTATTAACAAACTACAAAAAACGGATAAATAACTTCTCAAATATTTATCATAATAAATAGCACAAAAGGGTTCAAGTCCTAGGAGTTAAGACAACAACATGAATGGGCCTGGCGCTACGATGAGCACATCAATTATGTATGTATATATAAGATATATTATCTATATATACTTACCGCCAGCCGCGACCACCGGCTCGGCGGCACCAAGTAACGATGACCCCTGCTTCACCTGCCAGTTCACAGGGCTAAAACCCTGTAACCGTTCACCGAGCGCCAGGCCAAGTAAACACAACACCGGCTGTTTGAGGTGGAGCCTATTACTGACTCCACCCCTTTTGCTTCATTTACCCCCAAACTCCCAAGGACTCCACCCGCCACAGCGAACACGCCTTAACACCTTAAGCGTGAGAGACCCGCCAAACTTCAAGGGCCCTCTCTATCCCCTCCTGAATACCCAATGCCCAAATATCAATGCCTACCGCATTCAAATGCACCCCGTCCCGCAACCAAAACTCCCCCACTCCCGGTTCCAACTCCGTATGCCGCACAGAGACCCCCCCATTCCTCGACACAAATCCCGAAACCGCCCGGTTAACCTTAATGCGGGCCTTATTGATCCGCTCAACCGACCGAGCCGCGCGCCAAACCTTCCTCGGAACAATATCAGACCAAACAACTACAATCCCTGGGAACAAAGTCCACAAGCGCAACAAGTCGTATTTGATGTCTCGAACAAGATCACGAAACGGGCGGACCCCCATGTCATTGCCAACATGCAAAACAACAATATCAGGGGGGCGATCTAACCTGGCATACCTGTGGAATTCGGGCAATACTCTCTTCCACAACATCCCCCGCAACCCAATCCACCGAACCACCGCCGTGTCCCTGGAGAAACCCAGTTGATGACCGTCCGGCCGCACGTCAGCGCGTTCAGCACCCCAAAACACAAAAGAGTGTCCGAAGATCCACACAAGTCGAGCCGCAGCACCTGCAAGACAAACGAACCAAAAAGGCCGCTAAACAAAAAACAGAGCGAAAAAAACAAATAACAACAAACAAAATCAATAAACAAAATCACACTTGAGCCATGTGGGGCCGAACGTACGACCTGTAACGCTCCGATCGCCACCTGCCAATACGCCTAACTACCTCAGGGGTCAGACCGCAACCAACAGCCTCCGTGGCCGCACCGATACGAAAAGAATGAGGGGCGTACTGCGCGCTGTCAAGACCTTGAGCGTCCAAACAGCCCCGGAACACCGCAGTGAACTGATACCTCGAAAGAAAAGACCCATCGGAATGTCGCAACAGCGGGCCGGAGGCTCCCGCAGGCAACAACAACGAGTAAACCGACCAGCAATGCACAGGACAAACGCAGGAACCGCAAACCACCCCCAAGTGCACCCACTTCCCAACACCCGACTGGTCCGTCTTCGACCGACGCAACCTAACTGCCAAACAGCCCTCCACCAAATCAACGTCCCCGCACAACAAACCGCCCGGGGTCGAACAAGACGGAGAGACAAGCTCCCCCACCCTAAAGGCCCCAAAAAACGCCAATGAAAATGCAAAACGGAACAACGCTGCCTCATACTCGGAACTACAATAACTGCCCACCTGAGCACAGAGCCGCCCCAACAACAAAAAGGTAATCGGGCGCCTGACGTCCACGCTAACCTTGCCCTTTCGGAAACCCTTCAGAGCCCGAACGACTAGGAAGTGTTTCGTCACATCCACGTAACCCCTAATCTTCAAACCAAAAGAGACAGCTGACACCACACCGTTAACCCTAGATACCGACCAACCATCCTCCTCCCACCTATGCAGCAGCAACAACAACACACCCACCCTATCCAAGTCACTAAGTGCAGGACCCAGAGCCTCCAACCCCCGCTCCCAAATCCCCCAAGCAGCTATATACTTAGCCCAGGTGGAAGGAGCCAACGACGCTCTGATCAATCGCCCAGCTTCTCTGAGACCAGCTCCCACAAGTCCGGAGGACACGGGATCCCGTCCGCCGCAGCCCCTGGCGCAAGGGACCGAAACCGCTCCCACTGGAAACAAGACAAAGCATCGGCAATGTCATTCTTGACACCAGGCACATGCACCGCAACCACCCATGCATTCAAACTCAAACAACGAAGCACCAAACGCTGCAACAATCTAACCACAGGCGGGGAGGAAGCAGAAGTGTTGTTAATGGCAGACACCACCGACATGTTATCACAATGGAACCTGACCTTCCTATCGCGAAAAGCCTCACCCCAAATAGAAACAGCAACCACAATTGGAAAGAGCTCCAATAAGGTCAAATTTCTAGTCAAGCCTAACTCCCGCCAAGCCAGGGGCCAAGGAGTGGCGCACCACTGCCCACCGTAAAAGGCCCCAAAGCCCTGTCCTCCCGCTGCATCCGTGAAAAGCTCGCAATCAAAAACATCCACCACGGCCGACTGCATAAGGGAGCGACCATTATACTGCTCTAGAAACGATTGCCACACCAACAGATCATCCCTCTGAGCTCTCCCCAACCGAACAAAATGACGAGGATTAGACAATCCCTTCGTGGCACCTGCCAGCCGGCGGTTAAAAACCCGGCCCATCGGCATCACGCGGCAGGCAAAGTTCAATTTGCCCAACAGAGACTGTAAGTCGCGAAGCATAATCTTTCTACGACGGCCAGCCAGCCTCACCACGTGCCGCAAATCTGCAATCTTGGACTCAGGCAATCTGAACTCCATTGCCACCGTGTCCAATTCAATGCCCAAGAAGCTCAATCTAGTGCGCGGACCCTCAGTCTTATCTGGAGCAAGAGGCACCCCAAACCTACCCGCGACCCATTTCGTGGTAGCTAGCAGGGCAGCACACACATCCGTGTCCGCCGGACCTATACACAAAAAATCATCGAGATAATGAATCACAGATTCACTACCCGAGACTTCCCTAATCACATGCTCCAAGAAAGTGCTGAAGGCCTCAAAATACGCGCAGGAGATAGAGCAGCCCATGGGCAGGCACCTATCAACGTAAAACCCTCCCTCCCAAAAACAACCCAACAAACGAACACTCTCGGGGTGAACCGGCAAGAGGCGAAAAGCCGCCTCGACATCGGTCTTAGCCAACAGCGCCCCGGGACCGCACCGCCGGACCCAATAAACTGCCGCGTCAAAGGACGTGTACACCACTGAGCAGAGTTCAGGAGCGATGCCGTCGTTGACCGACGCGCCCTTCGGGTACGACAAATGATGTATGAGCCGAAACTGGTTCGGCTCCTTTTTGGGTACCACACCCAACGGCGACACTACCAAATCCTCGAAAGGCGGGGAAGCAAAGGGGCCAGCCATCCTCCCAAGCGCGACTTCCTTGTGCAACTTGGCGGATACGACCTCCCTATGTTCCATTGCCGATCTAAGATTCTTGGTGGCAAAAGGGACAACATGGGGCGGGGGGGGGAAATCCTGAACCCATCCCGAAAACCCTCTAACAAAAAACGCGCCCTATCCCCATCAGCATATCTACTTAGATATGGCAGCATTGCCTCCAGCCTCACCGGAGTCACCCCCTTGTCCACCGCCGGGCAAAGCCTTGCCCTTTTGTTTTCGCAAACATCGGGTAGCCCCGTGAGAGGACCCACCGCAGAAGGAACAGGAGTGCTTGAATTTACACGTAAGGCCGAACTTGCAACGCCCTTCATTAAATTGCCAGCACAACCCAAATTTATGTTGGGCCTGTTCCCCGAATCTGGACACACCGAAACCACTCCCACCTTGGCCGATTCCACCGGCCGACCCTGGAAAGAAGTGACCGAACTTGGATGGAGCCATAACCCGCAGCCACAAACCTATATCCTTCTGGTCCTATCTAATACTCGGACGTACCGCTTTCCGCTGGCGAAACTGCTCATCATACCTGAGCCAAGACTGTCCGCCATAGGTCCGATAAGCCTCGCTGATAGAATCGACATAACAAAAGAGCGCCGAACAGTTGTCCGGCGCTTTCTCACCCACCACACTGGCTAAAATGTAAAAGGCCTGGACCCAATTGCTAAAAGTTTGAGGAATCAAGCGCCACCGGCGCTTCTCCTCATCCTCCTTCTTGCTTTCCACCTTCTTCCCCTTATCCAGATTAAATTTGGCCAGAGGAAGCAATGAAAAGATTTCGACGTATTCGTCTTTCCAAATCTTTTCTTTAACTTCCTTCTTTAAATGCGCGCCCAAAGGACCCTCAAAGCAAACATACACCTCCCCATGAGCCCTATCATCCAAACGCACAGAATCCACCTTCTCCTTCTCCGTTTGCACGGACACCGCCACCCCGTTGCCCGTCAATAACCAGAGCCCCAGACGACTGCACCGACACCCCAGAAGGGACCCACGCTGTAACTGGGGAAACCGCAACACCCGATCCCAGGGAACCCAAAGCATTCACCACGGGGGGGGGGAAACTACGCCCTCTACTGGGGACCCAGACACACTGCGCTCACAACGCGCCAACAAGTCCCTAACGCTACCCAAAAGTTCTCTAATCTCACTACCACCCGAACCCCCCGCTAGCTGCCCCGACTCAACCCCACTAACTCCCTGTGACATAAGAATTGGGGGAAACGGACAAGACAAAGAAGGGTACTCACCAGACTGCGCGGGTGCTGTGTGCCCACCAGTCGCAGCTCCCGAATCCGGATGACCTGGATCGCTGAAGAGAAGAAGGCTGGCATCTGGAGAAGGCTGGGGATCGCCACGCTGGCAGCTGCAGCAGGAATGGCTCGACTGGGGCTGTAGATGTGCACCTGCGTGATGACCGCTGGAAACCGCATGGACCTCCGACCGGGTTTGCGAGGCTGGAATGGGAGGGCGGACACCATCCCGACTACCACTGGAGCCGTCTGAAGACGCCGCCGGCCACGGGACCTCCTGGGAAGGCGAAACGTGAAGAACAGGCCCACTTCCCGCCGGAACATCACAGGAAGAGGCCGCATCCATGAGGTGAGTAGAGGACAGCAGACTGGGGGTGGGTGCCATGGCAACAGGGCCTGCAGCAGTAGCTCTCACCTCCGTGCAGGCCAAGACGCTGTGTGGATTCCTCCTAGGCCTGGACCTGCGCCCCTGAGCAGTGGAGCGAGGAGCCCGACCTGGAGGGGCCCTAGAGGGACTCCTGCGCCTCCTGGCCTGAGGGGATCCGGTCTCCGGGCTCAATCTGGCGGGCGGGCGGGTGCGGCGCGCCGGCCGAGCAGGTGGTTCTGGAGCCGGGGGAAGGGGGGCCGGCGAGGGGGGTGAAGCGGCAGCCGGGCTCAGTAGCGCCGCGATCTGCTCTTGCAGCCATGCCTCCCCCCTGATGTCGGCAGCAGCGCTGAGCTGCTCCAAGAGGCGAGCTCTGGAGGCCATGGCGGAGACGAGCAGCAGGAGAGTGGGAGTGACAACCTTCACACTTGCCGTGCAGCCCACGAGTGCCGTTACTTGGCTGCGCGGACTAATTGAAAGCCGCTCCGCTAAGCCCCGCCCACTCAACGGCTCCCGCCGAAGACTGCTATTGGCTCCCCTACTGCCCGCCCCTCATCATGCGTCGCTACGCCGGACGAGCCGTGGCTACGCTTGCCCTATACACAGGGAATACATTAAAAAATACTTTCAGGGGAAAAAAAATTAAAAACAAAATGAATATATTCCAAAACCTGATCCCAGCATTTGGCATTATGGCAGTGCTTCAATCTAACCAACAAGATTAGGAATTAGGGAGAATACAACTGCAGAGGGAGTCTGTCAGCAGGAAAATCAGTAACACATTAATGACAGTGCCTTGTAGAGTGGCTTCTACACTTTCTAAAAATTCATATTTTTTATTCAAGTCAGTTTTGGTTTTTTAATAAGGAAAACTAGATATTTTGTCCAAAGTCAGATTCCATAGGGTAGAGTCAAATATCTTAAATCTGTCTTAACTCACTAAAAACCAACTATGGGTGCATTCACACTGAGTAAACGCTAGCTTATTTTGTAGAGTAAAATTACACTTGTAAATTTTGCTATCCCATTGACTTCAATGACATTTTACAGGCGTATTTTTACAGGCGTATTTTTTACAGGCGTATTTTTTACAGGCGTATTTTTACACTTGTAAAAAAATATCATTGAAGTCAATGGGATAGCAAAATTTACAAGTGTAATTTTACTCTACAAAATAAGCTAGCGTTTACTCAGTGTGAATGCACCCTAAAACTGTAAATCAGGGCCAGCTACAGGTTTTTTTGGGCCCTTGGGCAACTGAGGCTCAGTGGGCACCTTTTGGAGCAAGTGTTTTTTTTTTTGCTCAGGCGGACCTACTGGAGTGGAGTGTAACACAGTCCATTCTATACAAGTACAGAGAACCTGTTCAGACATCAGAAAGTAAAGAGAATTATAGGCAGACACCTGACTCGGATTCCTCTTTATTTTCTGCCCCCACCCCCCGGCTCATGGTGGTAGATACAGAGCATCAGCAGGCCCTTGCGGCTTTCCACCGCTGATTAGGCCCAACTAAATGGGTCTAACCAGTGCGGAGTCTCAAGCTGTGGCTCCAGACCAGCTGCAGAATCTGCAGCAAGACTTTTTTTTTTCAGTGTCCTTCACTAATTATTTTCAATGGGAGTCAGAATGATGGAAGAGTCTGCCGCTGATTTGAGTGCGATATCCACTGCAAAATCAACTCCAGATTCCACCATGTGAACAGGGCCTTGTTCTGTTAACAGGAACAATAAAAAGCAAACAGTAACAGTTAAAAGTAAAAGATGTATTTCCGGCATCACCAGGGTGGGCCCAGGGCAGCTGCCCCTGACTATTTCTAAAGAAAAAAAAAAAGAAACACAGTCAGCACTCGGGAGCCCAGTGGGCCCTTTTAGGAGCTTGGGGCCCCAGCACTTGCCCGGCTCTGCTGTATATATCTAAAGAACAAAACTTTAGGGGGACAAAAGTCTGCCTGGATTGCCTCAAAAGATTTAGGAATACCAATCTGTAATATTGTAACTGCATCACAACTGCACTTTATGAATGAACCCTCAAAGCTACACCATCCTATACTTTACACCCAGCATATACAAAAATGTATCTTTATTATCACCAAGATCCTTTAGTGGCCCCTCATAATATCATGCTCCCCAGCGGCCCACCATGCAGTACCTGCTCCACAGTGGCCCTCAGACACATAATGATGCTTCCTAGTAGCCCCAGACACCAAATAATGCTCCCCAGTGGCCCCTAGACCCTAATTACCAGACAAGTAATAATGTCTTCCAGTGGCCACCAAGCAAGGAATAATGTCCCCCTGTGAACCCCAGCATATAAGAATGGCCCCCAAACAAGAAACAATGTCAACCAAAGCAAGCCAACCAATAGTGTCCCCTAGTGGTCCACTGATGATTAATAATGTCCCTCAATGGCCCCCTGACAACTAACAATGTCTCCCGGTGGCTGACACTATAGTTGCGCTATATCAATAAAAAAATACTACTTCCACACCCTTCCACACGAGCTCTGATCCTCCTCCTCTGCAGATGGATGTAGCAGGTCTTCTACAGGCACCAATAGCTGAGACCTGAGGAATAGAGCAGAAAGCTAAAGCCTTCTTGCTGCTCTGTTTTGTTTAACTACATCTTAAGGATCCATTCACATTGAGTAAAATAGCACTGAATTTGGTGCTGAATTTCAGCGCTGAAAAAAAACTTCCCATTGACTTCAATGTGTTGAATGTGTTCAGCTCTGCTAGCAGAAAAAGGAACTCATTGAAGTCAATGGGAGGCTTTTTTTCAGCACTGAAATTCAGCATCAAATTCAGCACCATTTTCCTCTGTGTGAATGGACCCAAGTAGTTAATGGGAGGCATGTGTCTATTTCCCCATTGGATTGTCGTGGCCCCCCCATTTTGGAAACAGCAGGCCTAACGTGAATGGTCTGATTTTGGCTGAACATAAATTACTCTAATACTAACCCTAGTAACATGTGCCGTCCCTTAAATTTACCAAATGCATTAAATGCATATTAGTCAGACTAATTTTTTATATATGAGGCCTCCCAAATCTTCCTGATGTCTTTCAGCCTTCTCCCCCTTCAGATCATATGCACAATTGGCCAAGCCAAGAGTGCTTATATATGAAGGAGTTAGGTGGGATTGCTGTCTAAGGGCTCGTTCACATATGCGCCCGGGAGTCTGGAGTCCGGGAGAACGGACTGCCGAACACTAGTGTAAACCCAGCGTAATCTGTATATCCAGCTCAACAGGCTGTATTAATCTGATACTGTTTGAGGAACTTCTGGTTCTCTGGAGGACTAGAAGACTAGTGGAGTTTCAATCATTTGCATCATTTGCATATCCCCTCTGAACAGTGGCGTAACTACCGTGGTAGCAGCAGTAGCAGCTGCCACAGGGCCCGGGCCATTAGGGGGCCCGGTGACAGCCGCTACCGCTGCGTTTTTTTTAAAAATAGGCTGTTACGGGCCCTATTCACTTGCCGATCCTGGCTGGGCCGGGATCGGCAAGTGACACCAGGGGCCCCACAGACACTATCATTATACTCGGGGGTCTTTGCACACCCCCGAGTATAATGATCGGCGGACCGGAGAGGTAAGGGAACATAAAAAACTGTTACTTACCTCTCCACGATCCTGCCAGGCCTCCGTCCTACTGTTGTCTGACGTCTCTGACGTCACATGAACCCGGCATGCTTGCCGGGTCATGTGACGTCCGACGTCATTAACGAAGGACGCGAGCGCTGGTCAGCACAGGAGGACAGCACAGCACAGGAGCCGGGGAACAGGTAAGAAGCAACAGTGGTTTTTTTTAAAATGTTTTTATTCCCCGGGTCTCTGATTATTATACTCTGGGGTCTGAAAAGACCCCAGAGTATAATAATTGTTTATGGGTGTCCACAGAGGGACACTATTGGGGTTAATACTGTGTGCAGGGGACACTATTGGGGTTAATACTGTGTGCAGGGGACACTGTTGGGGTTAATACTGTGTGCAGGGGACACTATTGGGGTTAATACTGTGTGCAGGGGACACTATTGGGGTTAATAGTGTGTGCAGGGGCCACTATTGGGGTTAATAGTGTGTGCAGGGGCCACTATTGGGGTTAATACTGTGTGCAGGGGCCACTATTGGGGTTAATACTGTGTGCAGGGGCCAGAAAGGGACATAATAGAGTGCGGAGGAGGGGGTCGGTCGAGGTCTTCGGCGTCAGTTGGGATGGGGGGGAGCCCCATGTCAAAAGTTCGCCACGGGGCCCCGCCATTCCTAGTTACGCCACTGCCTCTGAACTTTTGTCAATTATAACAGCTTATTACAATATATATATATATATATATATATATATATATATATATATATCCTATCCTACCAATATTATAAATGTGAAAGTTTGTGTGTTTGGATGTTTGTCACTCAATCACGCAAAAAACGCTGAACGGATTTGAGTGAAATTTGGCACATAGATAGATTGTAACCTCGATTAAAACATAAGATACTTTTTATGCCAGTAAATGACATGGCTTCACAACTGTTATGAATTTATGCTCACATACTACATTACACTGCTCTTGCAGCAGCTTATCTCAGGTTCTGATAAAGCCAGGTCTGTTATCTCTCTGTGTCCCTGTCCATTCTGTAAATCCTTTTGCCTATTATCTGATCTGCTCCAGGCAACATGCTGACACACTGGATGGGATAACACCTTTAATCCAAATTGGCAGTTTGCTATTTTTAAACATGCCGGGAAAAAGAAAATCTAATTTGTTGCAAAATTCTAAAACAACGACAGCTATGAATGTAGCCAGAAGAGTTCTCCTCAAGCGAAGCTGACGGGGATCATCGGAGCCAACAACACGCTCATTATATGGCATCCCAGTGAGCTACTGAGATGCCGGAACAATCACAGTCACAGTGTGAGGAACAAGTTCAGCAGCAGGACAGCTTAAGAGCTGCCAAAACGCTGGAGCAGGCAAACCATTGACGGCAGCAGTTTGCTGAATATAGGGAGATCATCGATGCCAACAACATGCAGACGAAGTCGCGGGCAGAGGCTAGTGTGTGTATATATATATATAGTGGGGGAGTTGGCTTGGTAGATGCAGTGATGCGGACCTAAACAGTCAAGAAAGGGACACAAAATATGGAGCAAAAACTAGTTTATTTTAAAAAACCCTGCAAAATAAATAAACATTTACGTCAGGCACAGGATAAGCAAGATAAAATACAGCTTTAACTTTAGGCAAAACAAAAACCTGCTTGTCTGAGCGGTAACTAAGCAGAAATTACTAAGTGTACATGTGGCTGTCTACCAACCACATGAACAAAACAAAATAGCGCAGTAATGTCTCACCAGACTCTTAGGCCCCGTTCCCACGGAGTAACGCGCCGCTCATAAACACGTGTCAGAGCGAGGCGCTTCAAAACACAGATCCTATTGACTTCAATGGGTGTCGGCTTACACGCTCTACCCATTGAACTCAATGGGTTCAATGTGTAGCACACGTAAGCCGGCACCCATTGAAATCAATGGGATCTGTTTTGAAGCGCTTCACTCTGACACGTGTCTAAATGAGCAGCGCGTTACTCCGTGGGAACGGGGCCTTAGTGTTTCCAGACCGATCAACTCACTTCCTCTCCTCCCTGGATCTGCACTGGAATACGGAAGCTGCAGCCCTTTTCTGACCCAGTAATGAGCCTCAGGAACCATACCTGGGCTGCAGCTTATTCAAGATATACCGTGACTCCAGCACTCTGCCTCTCACCTTCTCACTATATATATATATATATATATATATATATATATATATATATATATGTTATAATAAAGATTGTTACTTTAATCTACCTATGTGAACAAAAGCACAAAAAGGAAGCTGTAAGGAAATAAGTTTGAGAGGAATGGCATCACCCCACATGGCAGCAATTTTTTATGTCACCCAGCTTTCCTAGAAACATATGTAAGTAAATAATGCCTGAGCAGGATATAAAATAACATCATGTAAGAGAACAACTTCTATTTTGTGTTGCTGATTTTAGAGGGATGTGCTAGGAAGCAATATATTTGTGACAGGCGGTGTTGGGTATATAGAGGGTATGATGCAGTACGGTAGCTATATATCACAGCTTGGATTGCCTGTAGTCTGGCTCTCCTGAAGGCTGCACTGAGCTGACACTGCATCTGATTTGCAGCTGAGCTGTCTCATGATGCTTGCGTGGGAAAGGAATCCTCTTCTCCAGCAGAACCTGGCACAGGCCCTGGGTGGAAAGCACAGGGGGAGGAGAGAGTCAGTGAGCTAATGTGTTCTGACACTGACAGCCCTGACTGCTGTCACACTGACAGACAACCTGTAATACCTCCTGGCCTTTCTGTGTGCCCTACGGAGACCTGTGATTATTCATTGTTACTCGCCTTATTTCCACGTAGCTTGGTGAGAACTGTGTTTAGTGTGAACGCTGCTGTTAAATGGGATAGGGCTCAATTTAGGGAGGTGCAAAGGAAGCTCCTAAAGGAAAATTCTACATTATCTGGCCAACCTGCACTTTATAGGAATACTCATATTGATCTTCACCTCTGTGTTAGATAATGGTGGAACACACAGTAAACAGAATACAAGTTTGTGGCAACCAGGATTCCATTGCATTGGATGATTCTGTACTTTCTGTAGGATTGCATGTGTAGCCGCCATAGTTCTTTATAGGGCCAGGAGCTCCCAGTTCTAGAGACTGGTTCAAGTCCCTCCTGTCAAGTTAAAGTGTACTGTATCACCCAGCCCATGCATAGTTGATTAAGGATGGGGTCCCACGTTGTGATAATGCTGCATTTTACAATTCCTGCACAGTGGATGGAATTTTGGCTAATCCTGTCCACACATTGCAGAATAAAACCTGCAGCAAAAAACTTGCATTTTTGAAAATCGCAGTGTGTGAATTATACCTGCGGAAACACTGATGTTACAGTATGATATACGTATAATAGGGGCAGAGGGTCTGCAGACTTTCTGTTAAAACTTTGCAGAGAAAAAATGCTGTGTTTCCACCATGTTTTTTTTTCTGCAGCGTTTTTTTTTTTTTTTTTTTTGTTGCATCTTGCTACATGGGGCTTTAGCCTTATCAATGCCTCTCCACTGTTTTTAGCCTGACATCACCCACTTGACCTAATTATTATATCAGGCACTAAAACTAACTGCACTGATAGTGGAGGCTAAAGAAAAATTCCCACTGCGATGCAAAAAGTGTAATAGTGCCTTTAAGGTTGGGGCCCAACGTGGCGTAAACACTGTGGCAAGAAGTGCAGCGGTTTACAGTTCCTGCAAAGTGGATTAGATTCTGGTTAATCCCATCCACACATTGCAGAAGAATGTCCACATGTCTATGCGTTTCTGCAATTTGCAGCATATCAATTATTCCTACAGAAACACTGGTGTTTTCCTATAGGTATAATTGAACCAGAAAGTCCGCAGAGGAACTCTGTGAAAAACGATGCGAGAAAAACTACAATGCACTTGCGCTGCAGTTTGTTTTGCAGCTCGCGACGAGGGGTCTTTGCCTAAGGCTCCGTTAAAAAAGGGTTCTATACCCCAAGAGAAGAGGTACCAGAGTTCAGACCCTCTGTTACTTTAATAAACCGTTTGAAAGGAAACTCTCATTTGATGGCCTATATCCTGTTGCTATGCTATAAGTATACTAAGTGTTGGGAGAACCCTGTTGAAAAAAGGCCATTTACCACCCCGTCAACTCGTTCTATCTCTTAGGCTCCGTTCCCACGGAGTAACGTGCCGTGCATTCAGACACGTATACACGTGTCAGAGTGTGAGCACTCAAAACAGATGCCATTTATTTCAATTGAAATCAATGGGTTAAAAAGCCTCCCATTGATTTCAATGTGTAGCGCGCGTGAGCTGGCACACATTGAAATGAATGGCACCTGTTTTGAGCGCTCACACTCTGACACGTGTATACGTGTCTGAATGCACGGCGCGTTACTCCGTGGGAACGGAGCCTAAGAGATAGAACTGGAGTTGACGGGGGTGGTAAATGGCCCTTTTTCAACAGGGTTCTTCCAACACTTAGTATACTTATAGCATAGCAACAGGATATAGGCCATCAAATGAGAGTTTCTTTTCAAATGGTTTATTAAAGTAACAGAGGGTCTGAACTCTGGTACCTCTTCCTTTGGGCTATATAACCCTTTTTTAACTACTGTAGGGTCTTAGAAGTCAGACACCTATCGTTGTTATTTTTATAACCTGTCTGAGAGGATATGAACATAAAAGAAGAATTGTAGGAAAATCTTTAAAATCTTGGAAAATAAAATTGAATAGTGCAACACTAGTGGCCCGAAGACAGTACTAGGAGGAGGATATACAGTATAATATTCTATGGCTATGCAAACAAGTGCCAGGGATTGGGAACATTTTCTTTATTTACTTTAGGCCCTTTTCACATCTGTGTTCGGGGAGTCCACTTGGGGACCCCCTGAACGGAAACCTATACACATTAAAAAGCGGATGTCTGGGAACCGCAGATCCCATAATGATGTCCATGTGGTTTCCGCTCGGTGTCCGTACGAATCATGTGGAGAGAAAAGTCCTGCAGCAGCCTTTTTTCTCTACATATGATTCGTGTAGAAACCGAGCCGAAATCACACAGACCCCATTATAGTCTACAGGGTCCGTGTGGTTTCCTTAGGTAACCGCTTTTTAATGTTTATAGGTTTCCGTTTGGGGGGTCCCCATGTGAACCGGGTCTACTTACTGATATAGCACCAACATATTCTGCAGCGCTTTACAGATATTGTTAATCACTGTCCCAAGAAGGGCTCACAATCTAAATTCTTTACCAGTATGCCTTTGGAGTGTCAGGATCAGAATGGAGCACATCCTCCTGTGTTTAAATATCATTAAACTAGTTAGCCCAAAATGCAGGGTTTTTTAAAGGGGTATTTCCACAAACATAACCATTTTTAAATTTGTAGATAATTAAAAGTGAAATATTTTTCTAATATTAAATTAAAAATTCTGCAGAGTTCTAAAGATTTTCTCTATCTTAGTGGTGACAGTCTTTCATTTATCGGTTGCCAGTAGATAAGACCATAAATGCAGGAACTTTCTATGGTCTGGGACTTATCAGAAACCCAACCATGATTTTGTTATTGTGGATTGCAAGACTAAGATCATGAAGAAATAGCTACATTATAGAAATAAAACTAAAGGGGAAGTAAGTTCCTTCAATATATAGAGGAATATATAGAATAAAATATTACTGTTGGTAAAAGTATATGCTTAACTGCTATGGATATATATAAATGTATATATCTATATATTCTCCTAAGAAGAGATCGACTAAAGATATACTCAGAATGTACAGCAGGGGGAAACACCACACTATACTCCATATATCACACATGGTATAATCATTCACAAGCCTCAAAGTGTTTCTTTGTAGGCCCTGTTCACATCATGTTATAGATGTATACTTAGTGTATACATAGGGTTTCATTTACTCAACATTGCCAAAAATATATATAAATAGATACCGTATTTAGAAAATAGATATTTAAATACACTAATTCATACAACAGTAAAAAAAAAGGTATGTTTGGTGTACTTTATTGGAACCCTATGGGAGATACATCCAACTGTATCTTGATACAGTGGGATACTTCGCAGCCTTCTGTATACATCTAGAGCATTTCCAGGACTCATGGTTCATGGTTCTATGCCACCCTTGCAGCAAGCCAGTTTGGGACTTTCTTCCTTCCTAGATATTCCATGATCAACTGAGTAGTGTTACTGAAAAGGGGAAGCATTAAAGAACCTCAGACGACTCAACCATGACGTGGCAGACCACAAAAAGTATATAAAAGTTGCCAACACAGCTGACTTACTAACTTTCCAAACCTTCTCTGGCATTGACATCAGTACAAAAACTGCTTGGGAGCTTCAAGACATCGGTTTGCATGTTTGTAGGAGCTGGGAAGAAAATGGGGGGGCACTATTACCTATGCGGCTGTGGCACAGTATCTATGTGTGAGTCACAAGGGGACAATATTGCCTATGTGTGGAGCACATGTGGCTAATATTGCTTATGTGAGGGTCCAATTCTCTTGTAGGGGGCACAGAGAGAGCACTAATCTTGTTGGGGATACCTGGAGGGCACTGTTACTTTGTGGAGGATAGAAGGAGGGCATTATTCCTTTACTGGGGGAACAAAGGGAGCACTGTTACCTTACAGGGGTTTGGAATGGTCCCTGGCTATTAATGGACTCTGGAGCAGGGGAATCCTATTCTGTGGAGTCACAAATTATCCTTCTCTATCTGGCCGTCTGATGGGTGAGTCTAGGTCAAATGCCATAAGATTGTGACCTGTCTGACTGCATTCTGCCAACTGTAAAAAATTGCTATGGGGTTGCTTTCAGTTTCAGTGAACGGAAATTCTTATTGCTTCAGCAATTCAAGACATATTGGTTCGATCATCTGCTGTAATATTCAATGGTATATAATCTGCTATTGAACCCACCTCTGCTTGCTGTCTGAATTCTCCCTTCGATCATCTGCTGTAATATTCAATGGTATATAATCCTGTATTTCACCTCTGCATGATTACTATGTGCTATCACAATTCCTAATGCACAAAATTGTCTGAACACTGTATAAGCAATGCCGCCCCTGCTACCTCTTGTGTCACCCCCTCTACCTCATAGATTGTAAGCTCTTTTGAGCAGGGCCCTCAGTCCCATTGTGTGAAATGACGTTCTTTGTTATGTATCTGTCTGTATCTGAACCCTATAAATTGTACAGTGCTGCGGAATATGTTGGCGCTATATAAATAAAATGTATTATTATTATATTATTATTACTGGTGATCAACTCTATACTTTGTGGAAAGTTTGGGGAAGACCAAAAGAAAGCAAGACCCAGTGTAGAAAGCAAGTTCCATAAAAGAATGGTTGGATCAGAATGGTGTAGAAGAACTTGACTGGCAAACACAAAGCCCTGATTTTAACCCCAGTGGACACCTTTGGGATGAACTAAAATGGAGATTGAAAGCCAGGTCCGGTCATCCAACATCAGTGTCTGACCTTACAAATGCTATTCTGGATGAATGAGCAAAAACTTCCCACAGATACAATCCAAAAACTTGCAAAAAGACTTCCCAGAAGAATGGATGCTGCAGAGTGGGAGAGGTCAATTCCATATTAATGCCTGTTGTCTTAGAATGGGATGTCATAAAAGTCCCTATAGGTGTAATGTGTAGGTGTTCTAATACTTTTGTCCATTTGATATATTTATCCATATAGTAGTGGGGAAGTTATTGATATTCTGAATGAAATCTAAGACTGACGCTAGCTGCCCCGGAATTATCAGCCATAAATTAGTGTCCTAACTGTATCAGTACCCAGTTGTTAGTCATGTGGGGCAACATAAACTGTTATTATTTTTATGGCCTGCAGCATAAAGGGTTAAGGGTGCCTTGCAGTGTTGGGACCCCCAGATGACACATGACAGGGTGTTTATATCTGTGGAGTTCCCCTTTACAGCTGTGGTGACAGAATGGTTGTATCTTTACAGCTGAGCCTGTTACACAAGAGGTTACATAAGGATTTAAATCCCGCACAGCAGGGAGACATGGACCAGGTCAACAAATGGCATAAACAAGTGCCTACTGGCTTGTGAGGAAAAGGCCGTATCAAGCTTCCTGCTAATCCTGCCCACCTAGGGTAAGAGAGTTCAGTAGCCAATTCATAAGGGTGCACAATGTGTGCTAAGTGGAAGGAGATGCTGGGTAGACAGTGGCTGGGAAGGGGTAGCCCCTGCTGTGACAGCGCTGACCAGTTGTATTGACTATTCTTAACCATGGACAACAGCCTTCTCCTCCAACTAACTGTATGTGACCATAACATAATTACAGACAAGTCATCTTTTGGATGAGTGGGGTCGGCCACCGCTTTATTGCATATATATACACAACATATAACACATATGCAGCAACCCTGTTACCCTTCTCCTCAGCGAACGTTGTGGTGTGTGCTCGGGGGGAGTTCCAGCCACCTCCTGTTGGGCACGTGTTGGATTTGTCGCAGCACCAATGCGGAAGGGATGGGTACCAAATTCCACTGGTGGTACCCCGATGACCGTCAGGCACCTTTTCAATAATGTCTTGAACTGATACTTTGTCAAAGGGGAACCATCTTTGTGGGCTAAGTGGTTGGTTGGGATGCTGCGTAGTTGTTAACTGTTCTGACCACGCACAACGGGCCGTTCAGCTTTGCTGCTGATAACCATGTCCCTTGTCCATAGATGTTGGTCTTGGACCGGCGGAACTTAAGCCTAAGCAATTCGGGGAGGATAACTATGTCCTCCACTGCTAAGCTTGTTGCAGCGTTTTGTGATTTTGCTACTAGCTCCCCGACCCCCAGCCAAACAAGGCTAAAACAAAGGCACAAGGCATAAAGCCTGCTTCGTGTGGTGTCGTGCAGACCGTGTCAGTGGCGCTCACTAGGCGGCACACTAGGAGGAATAACACCGGGCGCCAGTGATCATTCCCTCTCCTTGCCTTCTTTAGTCCCTTAAGGATCAACTGAAGGGGGAACTCTGTAGTTACATCAGGGAGTGCCATTAACTTTAGCCCAAACGCCACGCCGGATAGGCACCTTCCTGCAGTTCCCGCAGACAACCCTGCTGATGCTAGCCTAGCCGTGTAACTATAGGTTAAGTCCCTGCAACCCTCTATATCCATTGCCCTGTCTGGGGAGCCAAAGGATAACCACTCTTTCCACTATTTCTCGTGGCCTGCCCATGTAGACGCCGCTGATAGCGCCTCCTTCGGCAGCCGGATGTCCATGTCCCACAAGAAGGGCGGGCACGGGGAGCCCACCAACTCCACCCTCAGATGGTAATCTCTTAAACATTCCTACTGGAAAACAGAAAGAGAGCAAAAAAGTTGTCAACACCAGGAACATGTCTCACTTTAAACACTATGTTAAATTGCAGGCAGTGTAGGACCAAGTGCCTCAACAGAGCTAGGACTGGTAGAGAGCTGGAAGAAAAATGGTTAATAGCTAGGACCACGCTCTCGTTGTCGCACCAAAACAAAATGCGCTTGTTGGTCATAGCTGACCCCCATAGTTTTAGCAAGACCACTATGGGGAACAGTTCCAGGAGCATCATGTTCTTAGTTCCACCACCTGTTCTCTAGTTCTGTGGCCATGGGGCTGTTGACCAACGCTCACTGAACACTGCGACATAACCTGTTGCGCCGGTCCCATCTCTAAAGCTGGAGGTCCAAATTGGACAATTCCTTCTCTGGGAAGCATGATATACCTGCATAGTCAATAAAGAAGGATTTCCACACCTTTAAGGGTCAGTTCACACAGAGTTTATTGGCAGCAGATTTTGACGCAGAATCCCTGCCAAAACTGGCTCCCATTAACTTCAATTGGAGTCGCTCGCTTCTTTTTTCCATTAGCTAGTAGCAGAAAAAAGAAGCAAGATGACCCTTCTTGTCACAAATTCCATGGCTGAATCAGCCGCAGCGTCCGCAGCGCAAGGCTCTATACCGATTAGGCTCATTCATTTGGGCCTAGTCCGGAGTGGAAAGCTGCGATGGGATGCCGGTGAACTTCACCTGCATCCCGTCACGGCTAGCCACACATAATGTTCACACACAGAATGCAAATTCCGCCATGTGAACATACCCTAAGACATTCCACAGGAGTTTGGTTATTCGGACATAGTGGAGGGGCAGTTTTTTCCCTGCAGTGGCCATGGCCAAATGCCTGGAGAAAACCCTGCCCATGGGAAATATTCTACATGCAAAGGTCATTTGCCCCAGTAGCGACTGCAACCAGACCAGACGTGAGACACACGTCTATGTCCTGTTTTAACCTGTGCAGCTTGTCCTGCGGGAGTTGTAGCACCAGTCAGTATCAATCAAGATTCCCAGGAAGGAGAGGGCTCTCAGTTTCCTCGCTGGCCAAAGGGACTCCGAACTGATCTGCAAGAAATCGAAACATGTTGAGTAAATACAGACATTGTGGAGAGTTCTTAGGCCCAACAAATAAAAAAGTCATCCAGGTAATGTATTACCGAAGAGGAACCCGACTCCTGCCGCAGTACTCACTCTAGGAAGGTACTGAAAACTTCAAAATAGCAACATGAGATGGAGCACCCCATGGGTAAAAACTTGTCATAGTAGAACATCCCTTTAACCTGACAACCCAGCAAATGCGAAAACTCAGGGTGCACCGGTAGGAGACGAAATGGAGCCTCTATGTTCGATTTTGCAAGTAGAGCACCACGTCCTGCACGCACTACCAAGGACACTGCTTTATCAAAAGACACATAGAACACTGCTGTTTCCTCTATTGGGATACCATCATTGGCCGATTCGCCAGGTGGGAAGAATAGGTGATGTATAAGTCTGAATTTTCCTTCCTCCTTCTTAGGGACCATGCCCAACTCTAAAGTTTGTGAATGGCGGCTCCGTAAAGGAGCCTGCCATGCAGTCCAAAGATACCTCCTTGTCAATTTTTGCCTATGCTGTGCTCGTGTCTCTTGAAATCAAAGGTAAACTATCTGCTAGAGTAACTGATGAACTTGCAACATGGGGTATGTAGAAACCAAAAGAAAAACCTCTAGAAAGCATGTCTGCCTCTTGCCTCCTGGGGTACCTGTCGAGCCAAGGGAGCATCTTTTCTATGGTCACTGGTGTTCTCTGGCTTACCAAGTGCTCGCTTTGGGGATCTAACCCCCCTTCTTGAACAGCATAATGCTGCATGGGCTCCACCACAGATGTAACCAATTGCTGAAAGTTCTAGCCACCTTGGGCTTTTTATCCTCGTTTCTCCCATACTCCCGCTCCTTGTCCACTGTAGGTTGGTCCTGAGATATCAGCGATCATATGTCCATGAATTCCCTGTTCACAATCTTTTCTCTTACCTCCGCTGGCACATGCGTGTCCAGCGGTGCCACTCCACAGAAAAATGTGTTGCTCCATAACCAACTTTCTGGCAGCAGTGCAGCCACACCCATTTTAGCCTTAGGAGGGGCTATATCTCCAGCTTCTCTAGCACTGTCCTCAGCATCTCTACCACCGTTTCCTTATCCTGCTGTGGCGTAACCTCGCTTGGTGCTACTGGTGCCCTCCCCTCCAATTTTAACAAAATTGCCTTCAAAATATCCAAAACATCTCCACAAGGTAGAGATTCTGTAGACCATGCTTGAGAGCAAGTCAACTCACCGGTCGGTATGATGGTTGGCTGTGCCCTGCCCCTGGGTGGCGGCAGCGGACCTGGTCCTGTTAACATAGCCTCTGGGATGTTCACCGATTCCCGTGTGGCCCTTCTCCGCCTCCTTGAACCCACATGGTCACGTGTCCGAGTATGATGCCAACCTCTCCCTGTGGTGGCTGTGATGGCGCCTTCTGCCTTGCCTCTGGGACCTACCACTACACTGATTTGGGCGACTTCCAGTGGATGATCTACTGAGCAATCTATGCTGGCTATGGCTCCTACTGTTATGCAGGGGGCTACTGGACCTAACTGACTCAGGTGCCTCAGAACCCCTGTAGGGGCGGTCATCGGATCGCCGGGAGTAGTCGTGGGACCTAGAGGACTTTCTGGGCATTCTAGGCGCATGGGCTGTTATAGGGGGATTTTCGTCCTCTAATAACTCCCCACCACTGCAGCCTGTACTAAGTGGCAATAGGTTGTGATAGGGAGCAGCAGCTGATGGGCCTGGGCTAAACGCTTTCCCTGAGTTCCCAGCATACTGGGCAGGGGAGTGTGGGGTAGATATAGCTGTGTAGCTAGTGGGCTACCAGGGGCCTGGTTGGGGTTGGCAATCAGAAGCTGACTATCTGCCACCAGCCATGTGCTGACCCCCGGGCCTAAAAGGCCCTTAGTTAGCCTGGCCTTTGGAGCCTGTGCCCGTTTGGCTGCAGCCTCAGATGACCGGCGCTGTTTGCGCCACTTGACCATCTTTCTTTTAAGGGTGCGGGCAGAACCACGCGCAGGAGCTTTAGACCAGCTGCGTGGAGGAGGGGGGGCTTGAGGAGAGCGGAACTGGTGGCCTGGCTGTTCTAACTGGACAGGCCGAGAGTCCGCCGGCTGCTGGGGGGGACCCTGGGCTGATGCCCTGAGCTGGGACTCCAGCCAGGCTGCCTGACTTACTTTTAGCAGCAGCTGCTCTAAGAGCTGTTGGTGGTGCTGCTGCTCCCGTTGACTTCTCTCCATAGTGTGGCAGGCGAGGGTTAACTGCAGAGAGGAAGGCAGGCAAGGGTTAACTGCAGAGAGGAAGGGGGGTTGAGCAGCCCTCCAAGCAGGTTGCTTCCTGGGCCTTCCCTATGATTGATCTCTGCTACTGAGTGCAGAGCTTCAGCAGAGACACAGAGACACGTGCAGCTGCTTCCAAGCTGCTTCCTAGAATGAATGTTAGGCCAGCAAAAGGGGGAAGGCAGAGGGAGCTCCCTACACATGGCCGGCCAGTCAATATCCAGACAGCTTATGCAGCTGGATGGCTGCAAACCCCCGACAGACATGTCCTGCCTCCTCCTCCTTCTCCTCCTCCTTCTCCTCCTCCTCCACGCACTCACTAAATCGAGCTGCGCACTTCTCTCAGATCAGCAGCCGGGGGCTCAGCCGAGCAGCCAATCAATGGCCAGGACACAGATATGCAAATGAGGCGGGGGAAGATCTCACGCTCGCCGTAAGGGGTTGGAGTGGCCGCTTTATCACCATTGGGAAACTTGGCCTCATAGAGCTGCACCAGGGAGAGACCCCCTCCCTCCTCCTCATCATCGGCCCTTCCCCTGGGGGGGATCGATAACTGTGATCGATCCATCGGTGATCAGCTCTGGGGAGGGGGTCCCCGCCTACAACTCCACCCCGTTCGGTCGTGTCTCGGGCGGGATCCCGGGTAAGATCACATGTTGGTTGGGGCACTACTAGTTGGGTGAGGGTGGCTCGGTGAGTGCTGGGGTGGTGGGTATCACTTGGGCTGAGTTCAGACTTGTGATGTGTTGGCAGGTGGATCAGGTCTGTGGTGATCAGAGGGTGAGGGTCTCATGTTATAGTGTGTAATAAGAAAGGAGGTGGCATTGGGGGAGGTGCCCCCTGCTAGTGGTGCCGGCATCGGGCATGTGGCCTCAGAAGTCTCAGGTGTGGGCACAGTCAGTCACATGATCGTCTGGGGCCATGACGTGCGACTATATGCCATGTGTGATGCCCCATGTGGGCAGCCTTGACTGTGTAGTTCACCTGTGCTGTGTGCCAGGGGTGTGAGTTTGGGTTCTGTGTGGCACAGATGTCCTATAGCTCTGTAGAAGGGACTAGATCTGGGCCGGTGCCCACTGCTGATGTCTGCCCTCAGCCCTGACATGGATGTTGGACTTGTGACATAAGGGAGAACTGATCTATGGAAGAAAGGTGACAATGCTGATTCTCAGATGACAACATGTCTCCTGGTAGTGAGGCCTACAGCATGGTCTGTGCCAGCTGCCGCTGGTCAGGTTAAAGGGGTATTCTGCTCACTGGGACCTGTCAGAAGTTAATATTGACAGGTTTAAGGGAACAGGTGCTGATGAACTCATGCCCAAAATGTGAGGAGGGCGTCCAAGCTTATTTAGTGGTGAGCCCTCGTCTGATTTCAAATTGTAAATGCCATTGAAATTAAATTGTATAAGTGATGTATATGATATATAGTAATGCCCTGTGGCCAGTGCAGGGAGTACCTCCCATAGCAGGGTAATATAGTGATGTCCTGTGGCCAGTGCAGGGAGTACCTCCCATAGCAGAGTAATATAGTGATGCCCTGTGACCAGTGCAGGGAGTACCTCCCATAGCAGGGTAATATAGTGATGCCCTGTGACCAGTGCAGGGGGCACCTCCCATAGCAGGAAAATATAGTGATGCCCTGTGACCAGTGCAGGGGGCACCTCCCATAGCAGGGTAATATAGTGATGCCCTGTGACCAGTGCAGGGGGCACCTCCCATAGCAGGATAATATAGTGGTGACCAGTGCAGGGGAAACCTCCCATAGCAGAGTAATATAGTGATGTCCTGTGACCAGGGCAGGGGGTACCTCCCAAAGCAGGGTAATATAGTGATGCCCTGTGACGAGTGCAGGGAGTACCTCCCATAGTAGGGTAATATAGTGATGCCCTGTGACCAGTTCAGGGGGCACCTCCCATAGCAGGGTAATATAGTGATGCCCTGTGACCAGTGCAAGGGAAACCTCCCATAGCAGAGTAATATAGTGATGCCCTGTGATCAGGGCAGGGGGCACTTCTCATAGCAGGGTAATATAGTGATGCCCTTTGACCAGTGCAGGGGGCACCTCCCATAGCAGGATAATATAGTGGTGACCAGTGCAGGGGAAACCTCCCATAGCAGAGTAATATAGTGATGTCCTGTGACCAGGGCAGGGGGTACCTCCCAAAGCAGGGTAATATAGTGATGCCCTGTGACGAGTGCAGGGAGTACCTCCCATAGTAGGGTAATATAGTGATGCCCTGTGACCAGTTCAGGGGGCACCTCCCATAGCAGGGTAATATAGTGATGCCCTGTGACCAGTGCAAGGGAAACCTCCCATAGCAGAGTAATATAGTGATGCCCTGTGATCAGGGCAGGGGGCACCTCTCATAGCAGGGTAATATAGTGATGCCCTTTGACCAGTGCAGGGGGCACCTCCCATAGCAGGATAATATAGTGGTGACCAGTGCAGGGGAAACCTCCCATAGCAGAGTAATATAGTGATGTCCTGTGACCAGGGCAGGGGGTACCTCCCATAGTAGGGTAATATAGTGATGCCCTGTGACCAGTGCAGGGGGCACCTCCCATAGCAGGATAATATAGTGGTGACCAGTGCAGGGGAAACCTCCCATAGCAGAGTAATATAGTGATGTCCTGTGACCAGGGCAGGGGGTACCTCCCAAAGCAGGGTAATATAGTGATGCCCTGTGACGAGTGCAGGGAGTACCTCCCATAGTAGGGTAATATAGTGATGCCCTGTGACCAGTTCAGGGGGCACCTCCCATAGCAGGGTAATATAGTGATGCCCTGTGACCAGTGCAAGGGAAACCTCCCATAGCAGAGTAATATAGTGATGCCCTGTGATCAGGGCAGGGGGCACCTCTCATAGCAGGGTAATATAGTGATGCCCTTTGACCAGTGCAGGGGGCACCTCCCATAGCAGGGTAATATAGTGATGCCCTGTGACCAGTGCAGGGGGCACCTCTCATAACAGGGTAATATAGTGATGCCCTGTGACCAGTGCAGGGGGCACCTCTCATAGCAGGGTAATATAGTGATGCCCTGTGACCAGTGCAGGGGGCACCTCCCATAGCAGGGTAATATAGTGATGCTCTGTGACCAATGCAGAGGGCACCTCCAATAGCAGGGTAACATAGTGATGCCCTTTGACCAGGGCAGGGGGCACCTCCCATAGCAGGGTCATTCATTTAACACTTTATTGCCTGATGAGTTTGGATATGCACTGTTTGGTGGCGGTAGTGTTAATAGGAATACAATGGCATACCTCCCAACTTTTGAAGAACCGAAAGAGGAACAAAATGTGCGGCGCGCATAGCGCGCCGCGGCAATTTTAGCCCCACCCACTTTTGTGTTGACCCCGCCCACTCGATAATTTTTCATGTGCCCGCACACAGTATAATCCTCCTACAGTCACCCGTACATTATATGTCCCCCCTCTATCTCTCCCCCAGTTTCATATACACCCTTCATCTGCCCCCAGATTCATGTCCCTCCATCTCTGCCGCCAGATTCATGTCCCCTCCATCTCTGCCCCAAGATTCATGTCCTCCATCTCTGCCCTCAGATTCATGTCCACTCCATCTCTGCCCCAAGATTCATGTCCTCCATCTCTGCCCCCAGTTTCATGTCCACTCCATCTCTGCCCCCAGATTCATGTCCCTCCATCTCTGCCCCCAGATTCATGTCCTCTCCATCTCTGCCCCCAGATTCATGTCCTCTCCATCTCTGCCCCCAGATTCATGTCCCCACATCTCTGCCCCCAGATTCATGTCCCCACATCTCTGCCCCCAGATTCATGTCCTCTCCATCTCTGCCCCCAGATTCATGTCCCCACATCTCTGCCCCCAGATTCATGTCCTCTCCATCTCTGCCCCCAGATTCATGTCCCCACATCTCTGCCCCCAGATTCATGTCCCCACATCTCTGTCTACAGATTCATGTCCCTCCATATCTGCCCCAGATTCATGTCCCCTCCATCTCTGCCCCCAGATTCATGTCCCCACATCTCTGCCCCCAGATTCATGTCCTCTCCATCTCTGCCCCCAGATTCATGTCCCCACATCTCTGCCCCCAGATTCATGTCCTCTCCATCTCTGCCCCCAGATTCATGTCCCCACATCTCTGCCCCCAGATTCATGTCCCACATCTCTGCCCCCAGATTCATGTCCCTCCATCTCTGCCCCCAGATTCATGTCCCTCCATCTCTGCCCCCAGATTCATGTCCCTCCATCTCTGCCCCCAGATTCATGTCCTCTCCATCTCTGCCCCCAGATTCATGTCTCCCATCTATGCCCCCAGATTCATGTCCCCCATCTCTGCCCTCAGATTCATGTCCTCTCCATCTCTGCCCCCAGATTCATGTCCCCCATCTCTGCCCCCAGTTTCATGTCCACTCCATCGCTGCCCCCAGATTCATGTCCCCACATCTCTGCCCCCAGATTCATGTCCCTCCATATCTGCCCCAGATTCATGTCCCCTCCATCTCTGCCCCCAGATTCATGTCCCCTCCATCTCTGCCCCCAGATTCATGTCCCCTCCATCTCTGCCCCCAGATTCATGTCCCACATCTCTGCCCCCAGATTCCTGTCCCACATCTCTGCCCCCAGATTCCTGTCCCTCCATCTCTGCCCCCAGTTTCATGTCCACTCCATCTCTTCCCCCAGATTCATGTCCCTCCATCTCTGCCCCCAGATTCATGTCCCCCCATCTCTGTCTACAGATTCATGTCCCTCCATCTCTGCCCCCAGATTCATGTCCCCTCCATCTCTGCCCCCAGATTCATGTCCCACATCTCTGCCCCCAGATTCCTGTCCCTCCATCTCTGCCCCCAGATTCATGTCCCCCATCTCTGCCCCCATATTCATGTCCTCTCCATCTCTGCCCCCAGTGCCATGCCGTCCTCTCCTTCATCTGCCCCCAGATTCACGTTCCACCTCCACATTAAACTTACCTTCTCCTCCGCTCCCTCGCCGCTCTCTGCCCCGCCCGCCTCTCTCCCTGACACACGCGGCTGAAGCTGCTCACGTGCTCGCTTCGCCGCTGCGTCTCTCTCTCTCGCTGACACATGCGGCTGAAGCGAGGAGCTGACCTGTGTCAGCTCCTCGCTTCGCTGCTGCCACCGGCTCCTGGCTTGTACATCGCGTCTACAAGCCAGGAGCCGGCGGCAGCAGCGAAGCGAGGAGCTGACAGCTCCTCGCTTCAGCCGCATGTGTCAGCGAGAGAGAGAGATGCAGCGGCGAAGCGAGCACGTGAGTAGCTTCAGCCGCGTGTGTCAGGGAGAGAGGCGGGCAGCGGTGAAGCGAGGAGCTGACCTGTGTCAGCTCCTTGCTTCAGCCGCATATGTGTTCAACTCAGATCTGCGTCCTCTGGACGCAGATCTGAGTTGAAATCGGGACATACCTCCCTCCAACCGGGACCGCGGGACATGTCACCCAAATCGGGACTGTCCCGCGGAAATCGGGACGGTTGGGAGGTATGCAATGGTCATTCAGTAGAAGCTTTAGTAGACACAGAAGCTTTACCCTAGGCCAGGAGGTAAAGCACCAAGGGGTGCCTCCGGCCCACCAGTAGAATCCATTCTGGGGCCGACTATACAGCTAAATGCAATTATTACCTGCCTCCCTTTTTTGAGCATTTACCTGCTGCCTACTTCTTTCTTTGGCCTAGGGCACTCCTAGTTTTGTGAGCAAAATAATTTGCAATGACAGGCATTTAACCTCGAGTACGATTAATGGCGGTTATTTAGAACATAAAACAGGCCCCTTTTCAAGTATGAGCGTCTGCTGGACGAATCTCACATGGTTCGCTTGGCAGTTTCGTTCGGACTAAACCTGTCTGAACTGCAACTGTTACTATACTGTACTCAGATCCCAGGGTATAATAAGCGGAGACCCGGGGAGGTGATCAAATGTTACTTGGCTTCCTCTGCTCCAGTGCTGCTCCTGGTCCTCTTCAGGCCTGGTACAGATGCCAGGGATCATTGAGACCCAATAAGTGGCGTTGTGACACAAAGACACAAGCGTGACCGACGTTATCTGAAGAGACCCCTGAGTATAATAGCAGTTTCAGTTTGTGTTCGGTGAACAGAACCGCAGGCAAAAGCTCACAAATAATGTAATAACTGAACCCATTGTACACATCAGTTATCCGAATTGACGGTTAATTTTGGTTATTTTTCAATTAACTGACCTGCCCTTCTGTAAGTATCCTTACTTAGATCATCAATATATGATCGGTTGGGGTCTGATACCCGATACCCCCAAAGATCAAATGCTTTAAATGGCATCAGTACTCAGGCCATGTGATGTCACATTTATTTGTCAAGTGGCCTGTTTGCTGCTCAGTCCCATTCAAGTGAGCTACAATACCGAGGACAGTGTGTGGTAGAGTTAGGGGATCCCGTTCATGCATTGACTTTTGTAGGTTAAAGCTTGTCATACACAATATATGAATATGTTGATTCTAGTGATTTTGGTGGGACTGGACGACTATTTATTGTATATGAGAATGTGAGAGAAGGATTGGCTATGTTCTTGAGGAGATAAGCCTTGGCCAGAGATGACAGCATCTTATTATCCTCTCCTTGCAGTCAAGCCAAGCATACATGGGTTTGGGGAGATCAAGAGACAGATGTTCAGCCGACAGGTACCTAATGTGTGGCAGATTTTGCTGCTGTCAGTAATAGTAGCGGTGCTGTAACGGAGCAGTTCTGAAGAACGTGTTCAGCTTTATCTTTGGCTAAAATATCAACTATATAGAATGGCAGATGATACTCAGAGATAAGATGATCCTGTAATAATAGTCAATGATAAGAGGGTTTATGTAACGTACAGTTATATTCTGCATTTATACCTGACATCCATATTGGTTGCTGCCACCTTTCCCCTGTTGGCTATAGTAATGCACTACTTTTTTGTGACACTTTCTATAGCAGAGAAGTATAAATTCTGATTCACACGGGGCTTTATCTTTCCCTGGCATCAGTTTTCCATAGCAGATCTTATTGGACATAGTATGTAGTGAGAAAGTGTCTTGGGGTAAGTTGGCTTTTTGGCGCGGATACCCGCGACGGCATCGGCATCCCGCTCCTGATGAATGGGCCTAATCAGGAGTGTGTCTCGAACTGGGGCGCAGGAATCCACGGAAAGATAGGGCATGCTGAAAAAATCGCTAGCGGAAGAAAAAGCGAGTGACTCCTGCATCAAAATCCACCTGCAAAAAACTCTGTGTGAACATAACCTTGTAGTTCTTTACTTGTGCTACCATTTGTTTTTTCATAGTGAATAGTGCTAATGCTTGTTTTAAAGGGAGTCTGTCAGCAGTACATTGTCTATAAATCTAACCACAGTCCCTTATAGAGCTGATTCTACAGTTTCCAAATATGCCTCAGTTATTCAGCTTTGGAGCCTCATTTTCATGCAAACCAGTTTTATTCCTATGCAAATTAGGGGAAAAGTGCTTTGGAAGTGTGCCTTAGTATTTCCAGGCTTTGGAGGTAACACTAGATTCCCATCCAAATCACCTTTCCCTTCATTTGGACATTAATAAACATGAGGCTCCAAAACTGAATAATAGAGGCACAATTGGAAACTGTAAATAGCTCTATAAGGTGCTGTGATGACTTGTAACCAGTTTCCTTGAGATATTATGTATCTGAGAGATTCCTTCTCCTGAGATATTATGTGTCTAGTAACAGGTGCCCGCTCACGACTTCTGGAAAATGGAGGCCGCTGACTTTAATGGGGTTCTACCAAGTTCTACCGATGGACATCAGCCTTGTGAAGACGAATAAATAAAATAATAAAAATGGTTGTTTTTAAAGGGGATCTGTCACCATTCCTGACATGACAGTCTTAGTAAATATTTGTATTCTGCTTTAAATACTAACTCAGGAGCATCTTTATGATTTTCAGGTCTGCTTGGGGACATGAAAAATGGAAACCCTATTAATTTAAAAATCAGTTACCCGTGGACCCTATAGACTGTAATGGGGTCCACCAGGTTTCCACCCGTTTTCCACAATAATATTTTACGTGGAATGGAGGGTTGAAGTAGAGTCCCCAAACAGTCACTGAACGCTAGTGTGACCACAACCTTAGGTATCGCTGTATATTGTGTTTTTCCTATTCCAGCTAAAGGTTTCTGTATAAATTGACAACTGAATGTTACGGTTTCCCTTGTTAGAGATGTGACTTTACACAATCTGATAGTGGACAGTGTTAGTCTGTATAGGGACAGCCCCCCAGCAGGTAACACCTAGTTGTCAGGTTTGCATTTCCAGTAGGAGTTAAAGAGGAATGGCACAATGCAAAGGACTAAAGAAATGCTTCAGAATTGTTATGTTATGGGGCACAGGCGTAAAAAGACATTTCAGAAGTGGTGACAGGTCCTCTTTAATGGATAATTATTTGGCTGTATCTTTTGCCAGACATTGACCTGAACACATTTGAGCTGTTGGCGATGGACCAGATATCCTCGCTCTTGTGACTATGTGACTATGTCCCCTTCACAGTCAGGAGCGCTGCTCTTGCACGTTTATATTCAAGAAAGTACAAGAAAGGAGAAAAATTCCCCCTGATCTCTAGTGGTGGAAGGAATTTCTAAGAATATATCCTATGGTTTTCTATTAAATGGAGAATGTCCAGCTGTACATTGTTGGTTGCCTATCATTAGGGCGGGTTATCAATAGCAGATCGGCAAGGTTCAGACTCTCTGTCGCCCCTGCTGATAAGCTGTATCCAGAGGCCGCCATGTACTGGAACTATCGCAGCTCTGTATACTGTGTAACAGCCAGTGACATTACTGCAATCTCAGTCCTAATAAAGTCAATTAATAGCAGATGAGACCTACACTGATGTGCTTAGCAATAGTACACTATGGGGCATCCCCTTTAACCCCTTCCCGACATGCGCCGTAATAGTACGGCGCGTGTCGGGTCTGTAACTATGGCGACCGCCCGGGAGCTGGGCGGCCGTCATAGCCGCCGGGTGTCTACTGCTTCAAGCAGTAGACAACCGGCTCTAATGCCTCCGATCGGTCCCCGGACCGATTGGAGGCATTAACCCCTCCGGCGCTGCTGTCAAAGGCGCCGGAGGCGCCATCTTCCCGGCGGCGCATGGGCGCCGCCATTTTGGCAGGGATCGCCGGCTCCTGGAGCATGCTCCAGGGCCGACCCCCCGTTGCCATGACAGCCGGGAGCCTTATTAAGGGCTCCCAGCCAGTCTGCAAATTCTCTCTTTTGCAGGCTGGTGTATACAGCCTGCAAAAGAGATGATGCTTTTTTGCAATGCATTAGCATTGTAATGCATTGCATTAGTGATCAGACCCCCTGGGGTTCAACACCCCTAGGGGGTCTAATAAATGCAAAAAAAAAATAAAAAAAAAAGTAAAAAAATATATAAAAAAAATATAAAAAGTATTAAAAGTTCAAATCACCCCCCTTTCCCTAGAACAGATATAAAAGTAGTTAAAAACTGTGAAACACATACACGTTAGGTATCCCCGCGTCCGAAATCGCCCGCTCTACAAAGCTATACAAATATTTTTCCTGTTCGGTAAACGCCGTAGCAGGAAAAATAGTCAAAAGTGCCAAACCGCCGTTTTTTCACTGTTTTAATTCTGCTAAAAATTTGAATAAAAAGTGATCAAAGCAATAACATTTCCTGAAAATGGTAGAACTAAAAAGTACACCCGGCCCCGCAAAAAAAGACGCCCTATGCATCCCCGTACACCTATGTATAAAAAAGTTACGGCCGTCGGAATATGGCGACTTTTAGAAAAAAAAATTTTTAACACCGTTTTGGAATTTTTTTTAGGGGTCAAAATGTAAATAAAACCATATAAATTTGGTATCCCTGGAACCGTACCGAAACACAGAATATAGGGGACATGTCATTTTGGCTGCACAGTGAACGCCGTAAAACCAAAGCCCGTAAGAAAGTCGCAGAAATGCATTTTTTCTTCAAATCCACCCCATTCTGAATTTTTTTCCTGCTTCCCAGTACATTATACAGAATAATTAATGGTGGCATCATGAAGAAAAAATTGTCCCGCAAAAATTAAGACCTCATATGACTCTGGGAGCGGAGAAATAAAAAAGTTATGGGGTTTAGAAGGAGGGGAGTCAAAAACGAAAAACGAAAATCAAAAAATGCCATCGGCGGGAAGGGGTTAATGTGCTCTCTAAAGTCGAAAGGTTGTATACTGCCTGCTTAAGGACTTAGAGAGTTTTCCTCCTAAAATGGCCATTTATTAGTAAATCAGCAGATTGGTGGTTAGAGAGATTGCCATGTTTCTTTTTCCTATGTATTTAACAGTGAATGCAGCCATATATGTTGCAGCTTTTTATATGATCTGAGCAGTTCTGGGTAAACTATGCTTGGTTTTGATAAGTTTAGTTAAAAAGTAATAGTTTAGTTTGCAGTCCGTCTCCAAGAATAATTTGGTGTAGGGTGCAATTGGAAGCCAGTATTTGATGTGTCCAAGACTGTGAGTGCCAATATGGCTGCACTACTTGATGGTTAGCAGTTTAGAAGGTAGGCAAGTAGTCTTGTTCTACTGCCTTCCCTGCTGACACCAATAGAGTGGTGGATTACGATTGCATCCCTGTTTCCCCCTAATAATAAGCATTGCAGAATAATCTGGTACCCCCATAATAGACTGCAATTCACCAACATAAAGCTGAAGTCTACAAGTAAATCTTCTAGAAATACTTTGGCTTATGGAAATCTTGACCATTTATGTTAAGCGTGGGGCAACTATGGCCTAGATTATGATACATGTCACACCCTATTTATACGCCACTAAACTTTGGTTTTGTTAATTTCTTGATTGCCAGATCCTATCCATGTAATATTTAGCATGTGACCTAATTATATATTGCATGTAATAGTTTATACAATCTCAATGTATATATCCCATGTAATGGTCTATGTAATAATCTGCACATGACGGTTAGGACAGCAGTATGCACAGTATGTAATATAGGGGCATATCCCTATATAATATAGGGGCATATCCTGAATGGATTGGGTACTGAAGTGACATATCTCTCTAATGACAGTGTGAGATAGGATGCCATGGATGTAAAGTAACTGAACCACTTGTGTGTAAATTCATTCTGGTTCTTTGTGCTTTTGGTTATTTTGTGATTAATTGTCTTATCATATCATCAGAGGTTTTTTTAGTATATTATGTTAAAATGTTGTGGTCCATCAGTTTTGTCCATCGGGGAAAAGTTAGACCGTAACTTACTTAAAGTTGCCAATAGACATGAGATAAGTCATCCAAATTCTTCTGTTTTGACCATTACTTGTAAAATTCTGTCTGCCAAAATTGTTACTGCTAGGTTAGACATTTTTGGCTGTGGTCGTGCATGGCTTGATCTGTCAATCATTTACCATTTTGTGCATCCCCCCCCCCCCAAACTGACTCCCTGATTGGTCAGTATAGTCTTTTGTGTTATTAGTGGGATCATCTGTATGAAGAGCCCCAGAGATGATCTTATGTGTATGTTTTACTTAGGCAGGGTTTACATGCAGTGTTTAATTGCAGTGCTGAGTAGTTACTCTGCATGTCACCCATATGCTGATGGCTCTGGCTCACTGTTATAGTATAATGTGCTGCACATTAAAGGAGCATTCCAGGCTTATTAACTAGGATAGGTCATTATTTGAAGATCATGGGGGTCCTTGACCCAGCACCCCCACCCCAATCCAGTTTGAAGAGACTGCAGTGTTCAAGTGAGCTCTGGACAGAATACCAAGCACTGTGCTGTACACTTGTATTCTAGCTCTGCTTGGTATTGTAGCTCAGCTCCTTCACTTGAATGGGACTGAACTGTAAACAGACCACGTGACCAATGAACGTGATGTCACATGATGTGGAATACTGCTGATTATTCGATCCTCTAAGCCACAAGGATCCTGGATATTGGACCCCTCTGATCTTCAATTGATGACCTTTTCTAAGGATAGGTTATTAACTAACAAAGCCTGGGAGACCCCAGATAAAAACTGCATGCAATTCTTAAGTATACGCAGCATGTAACCCAGCCTGAAGCTCATTCTTGTTTTTTCTCCATTACTGTCATGTTCTTTAATGGGTACGACAGTCGGATCGTGTTGGGGGGGTGAAGTGGGATGAAGGGCCGAAGTTTACCGTATACTCCAGTATTTTATAGCTTCGTTCTGGGCTGTCTCACTGTGTATATTTGGATTATTATTAGGGAAATAATGTTATTGTAATATATTTAAGGTTATAGGATTCACTTACATTATGTTATTATTGTACAGTTTTGTACCCAATGTGATAACTACCAGCTGGTTGTGTGAATAGCAATACCTGTGAATAGCCATCAATAACCTAAAACGGATTTATTTGAGAAAAGGTCATGTCGGTAACAGACTGTGTCCTAGCACTGAAGAATGAGACTGTCATGCAGGTGACTGAGGCAAAGATCTAGTTAAACAGACAAGACTAATACTTCCTGCTTGAAGGTCTGGTATAAAAACATGTTGACAGCTGGCGCTTCAGTTACCGGACCTCGTCCCTTGGGGCACACTATTATTTTGAGGTTGCAAAAGGGGGATTGCACATTATAGCGGATGTTAGAAGCATTCTAGCAAGAAGCAGTCATCAGTCCAGTCTTCAGCTGTCATACTCTAGTAGTTGTGCAACGCAGAGGTTATCTGGGGAAAGGTGAACGTCCAGTTCTTCATGTGTAGTGTTTATGTGTCAGGCGGATAGTGGTGTGATCTTACTACTCTTATCGGCTCCAGTCTGCCTGCAGGCTGAACATTTAACTCTATAATATTGTGTTAGGGTAGTACAGTCGTCTTCATAAGAATATGTATATATTAGTAATTATTTGCTGCTATGGTCCTTTCCTCTGTTGTATCTCCAGGAAGTGTGTGTGTATAGACAACAGGTTTTTTACCATACCTTTGCGAATCACGTGCTTCCCTTTTCAATCTGGGACAGTGTTCCTACAGCATTTGCTCTATTTCCAAGTTTCATTATGGTGTCCAACTCACCCTATATGTCTGGCCATTATACAGACCTTTAAAAGGGTTAAATGAGGTATATGAACATTGGAGTGTAGTCCTCTTTCCAGGACCCCCTTGTGTGAGCCATTCATTTTTGGCAGACTTAGGTAGTCAGTCGGTATGATGTTTCTGCATACAGCTCACTGACACACTTGCCATATCTGTGCTAAAGTCTGAAACTTTTTGCTTCTCACCACTTTTAAAATGCATGGAGAAAAGTGGGTAGGGGTTAGATGGAAGGGGGGGGGGGGGTTACCACCTATTTTACTGATTTACTATATTTTACACCATTTTCACCAATCTCTACCTTTTATCTGCCATGAACCAATGCATGCTTTAAAGGGGTTGTCCCATGAAAAGCATCCTATCTATACTGCTAGTGTATGTGTATTTAAGACTTTTCCTAAATACATTGTTTTATCAAAACTGCTTTGTTTGGCCGCTATCTTAATTTATTCACTTCATTGTTGATACTGCGTTAGTATGGCCACTGGGCTTATCTGCTCATTTCCCAAGTGACATAGCTGCCTGCTCTAAGAGGGGGAGGGAGGGACTGACAAGCAACGGAGCTCCTCAGATAGAGCAGGGGGAGGTGAGAGCTCCGGGATTACTATGCTGTCTATCTTCAGTTTTTCTACTTATCAACCGGTTTACTGAATTTGGCTGATAAGGGCAAAAAATCCACAACTGGATGATTCTGTGCAGATGTTGCGTGAGAAGTGAAGACGGAGAGATAACTATATGAAGCAGCGCCACTGCATTGTCATACAGTACACACGTATACATATGGCTATGTTTCGAAACTCAGAGGATTCCTTTTTGTGATAGTTAAACAAATAAAATTGATATTTGTTTCTCTTGAAAAATAGAGATCAGATCCAGTTCTAAGTCACAATTATGTGTCCCACCACAAAAAAGGTAGTATAAGAATAATCAAAAGAATTTACTTTTAGAATACTGCCTTCTAGAAAATGAATGCCCCAAAACACCCCAGTTATGAAAGGGTTAGTGTCTGTGTAACCTTGATACGACTGAGCCACTGGCTTTTGGAGTGCTCTCCCTGGATCCTATGTGTTGTAGTTTTTCACATTTGACGTCACTTCTAATCGTCCCATCCTCTCCCATTCTCAGTGGACCATGTAGTATTAGCACAGTATTAGAGCCACCATACCATAATGCTATATATCCTGACATACAGTAGATAGAATTGTTATTAACCATTTATTTATGTCACAAAATAATGTGTGTACATGTTGTGTATTAGGTATGTTATATGATGGGCTAAAATGGAGAAGAACCTGTCATTGTGGACACTTTGGAATGTATATGAATGTATACCTTGTCCGTGGAGACCTTGGAGGTTTTGATGCAGTTTTGTTAAGCCAAAACCAGTAGTTTCGATTGAAACAAAATAAGTACCCTTTCAGGTTCTTTTTAGGAACCTTTTTATGTTTGTAGGGGTTGACTGCTTTCCAAATTTGGTAGAGCACCAGTGATGAAAGCCTTGATGGACAATACAACCATATCTAGCTAATAGAAGGACATAGAACCACAGGGCATATTGTAAAAATGTCCTCCTGTATATCCTACATTATACTATGCCACTTTCCATGAGGTGCAGGGGTGCTGGAAATATTATTGAATGGAAGGACCTGGTTCTGTAGAATAATATTGGCTAATAGTACGAGTGTCACAAGGATAGGTAGAGCAGTAGTAACAGTAATAAACTTTAGGGGTAGTCCCTAAAGTTGGGCATTAACTTGAGGCAACCATACCTGAGAACGTGCGCCACGCAGGAAACTCCCAGGTACAGAAGTGGAAGTTCAGAATATTTATGATGTCTAAGATCCTAGAGAGAACATAGGTAGGTTGGCAGTCTTTGATGGGGGAAGAGATGTAGGGAGGAGCCGTACCATGGAGGGATTTGTAGAGAAGTTATCGATATGAATGTCTAACCACTGCATGACAGGCACAAGGTACAGGCAATGGGGTGGTGGTGCAACATAAAAAGCCCAACTTCCGTCCTCAGAAGTTTGTGGAGAAGAAGACAGGTCAGCAATGAATTTGGACCAATGACTGCGAGAACTATGTGGGAACACTAGTTAGTTAGAGAGAGGACATGATATTAGAGATGGCTTACAAACAGTCTCTGGTGTTTTGTTGTAGAGCAGGGGTTATGTTGTGGGAAGATAATGTATAATTTAGTATCGAGAAAACCCTGAGGTAGAGCCAAGAGCATGGGAAGCAAATGAGATACCTAACAGGATGATGGAAAAAACCAAGAAACGGCAGCATCACAAAGGCCAGAAATAGTAGTCTGCGCGGTGAACTCAGTAGATACATGTAGAAGCCAGCAGAAGATTATGTGAGACTTTAGTAAGTTTGGGCAGCTTGGCTCAGTGGTTAACATTGTTTCCTTATGTCACTAAGTTCATGGGTTATGATCTGAGATTTGACCATGGTGTGAATAGAGTACGTTCTCTCGTTCTGTGTGGATATCTTGTAGATCTTCTGGTTTCATATCACACTATGATGGCTTTGGTAAATGTATGTGATAGGAAGATTGGATTGTGAGCAACAAGTTGAAAAAGGGCATTGTGAATGGTGACAGTCTCTGTACAGCACTACAGTCTATGTTACCACTATATGATACAGATATAAATATTACTAATCAATGCATTCCACAATAACAAAAGGCTGCGTTTTTCAGAGACTCTGCTCACATCCAGCAAGACAATAGAAATATATCAGAATGTTATCCTGTAGTCCTTGAGATTAAAACAATGTAGCAGTTACAAATAAGTTGGGAATGTTTTTTTATTTTTAATATGCTGCTGGTATGGTAGAGGATTGCCAAGGTGAATATTACATCTTTTGATATTTCATAGCATTGTAAGCGGTTCCATTTTTTTTCCCCCCACCTAAAAAGGTAGTCCACAAAGTAGATTCAGAATATGCTATGGCAAATAAGTCTACTACCTGCACTCATGTCTAGCCCTTTCCTGTAAGACACTAAAAGTAGACCTTTGAGGACCTTTAAACTGAGAATTATGTTACCAAAGGTCCTGGAAGCAGCACCAGCTACTGCTGATAACACAGTGAAAGGTAATAGGGGCATGATGACCTAAGTGAGCGAGGGGACAACTATGAACAAAATGTGAGAGAGGTGGTACAGGAGAGCAGAAGAACAGGGGGCTAGTATTCTGACAAGCCTGAGGTCACAAGGCTCCATAGTATGTGCAGGCAGCAGAGAGAAACCTGTTAGCACAACAATGCAAGCTAGAAAAGTCACACTGTGATAATTTGAAGATGAAAAGCAGGATAAAGACCAGCACTATGTGTAGACAACCATTACCACTGAGGAGCTGTTTTTTCAGACAATATGGGTCCTTTGTGTCTCTTTTAAAGTTTAGTTTAGTAAGTAAAATGAGTAACCCCTCCATGTGATATCATACAGAATCCTTGCACATGGCAATATGCTGTGCGTAAGCATATAGCGCCCTTCATGGAGACCTCTCAGCTGTGTGGTCGTGTCAACAGGGTTAACATTGTACTCCATAGACTATTGCACTTGGGGTGCGACATCACCTGCAGTTCAATTCTCAGAATTACTTTTTTCAGTCGTCTTTTTTTTTGGTAGTTCATGGTTGGGAAGTGGCAAGAAATGGTAATGTATTCTGGCTAGTATTTAGAATGTACCTAGTAAGAGGGGGATTCCAAATGTGCTTATCCTAGACTTTATAGATAACCTATGATATAGAGGCCTGTCAGCTGGGACACAACCAGGTATCAGATGCGGATTCTGAGGACAACTAGGAGGAAATCCCCTTTTAAATTGTGTCTTTTTTCCACAACATCCAATCGGATGTTTAGTTTCATTATGTAACCAATACCGGAAAATCGTAGCAGCAATGCTAATGTAGCTAATACCCTCCAGCACTAGAACTGCCTTCTTCTCCTCCTCCCCCTCCGGAGTCACTAGCAGACTGTGTTGGCCTCCTCCTCCCTCCGCCCTGAAGCTCCAGCAGACGCCGTGTGCTTCCTTCTAGTTGTCTGGATCAGTGGCACATAGTAAATGCCTCTTCTAGCTCCTCTCTCTGTCTCTGGATCAGTATGGCACACTATTTGCTTCCTCCTGTGTTAATCTGCAGAGAATTCTGTCTGCTCCATATGCTTCCTCTCTTAAAGTGCACCTGCCAAGAAGTAGATGAGTCTTAGGCCTTGTGCACAAGGCAAAGTTGCGTGCAGAAGTTGTATGAAGGCACACATATTCTGGAGCTGTAGGGACTACATGTACTCTGCATGTGCAGAGTCTGAAGTGTCCGCTCGAGCATGGCACCATTCTTTTTACCTAATTTGCATAGAATCTGACAAAAATTCAGTCACATAGGGGTATATGAGGACATTCGTGTAAGGCAGCACTTTCCTGACAATATGTTGCTGTCATCTTCTTCACTCTTGCACCTATATGGGTGCAAAATGGAGCCTGTAAAAGATGTTTATAGCAGGCGCTGACAGTTTGTAGACAGGAATTTCACCATATCCTACCCCTTATTAGACTAGTTCTATATCAAGCTGCTACTAGTTTTAATTTTACATACATGTTTACATGGCACGTGATTCAGAAGGACATTTTTAGCATGCTGACAGAAGGCCAGACCCACAAGTGTGTGGATACCTTGCTCTACAACACCCTGAACCTGAGGCCTAGTCAGCTGTATACCTTTTCTGCCACTGACCTCTATGGAGGAAAGAGTATATTAGCATGATGGCTGTGCTGCACATGGTCCGTGATTTGAATATAGCTCTTCCCATGATGCTCCACCACAACATCCAGAATGGCTAAAAAGTTTTATAGTACATATATTATTGTAATGTCACCGCTCCTAAAGTCCAGGGTGTGGAGCAATCCATTGTGTAACTGGAGGGTCAGAGAGATTTAAAAAAAAAGAAAAAAAAAAAAACATGCTCACTTGCCCCAAGTCCTCCACTGTTCATCGCTAACTATTGAGACCATTGAAGGTCTCAGCAGTTGCTAGTAAGGAAGGGACATCACCGTTCCCTCTTCAGCAACTGCTTAGGCACTGACTGGTCTCAATGGTCACGTGGACTAAGGACTTCTATCATTGCAGCCCTGCCACACGATGGAAAGGGGCTGGTGGAGAAAAACAAAGTCCAATGGCTGCTCCAAGTCCTGGACAGCCCCTGTAAAGTGAACCTTCAGTTACTGTACATAAGAAAAAGTGTTGTGTGTAACTTAAGCAATCCTGCTAGTCCATCCTGTAATAATTTTTCTTACGAAACTGGAGAGCTATTTTAAAGGAACATTAAAAATGCCAAAACCCTTTTAAAAATAATCTCAGCAAATGCTTCATTAATCTCTTAATTTCCTTTGGTTACACTTAAAACTGAATAATATAACCTATGGGAGCAAAAGTATTGGGGCACCTACACAATCCTTGAAAAGTGACCCTATAGCATTACCCATGTTCAATGCAGGCTGGTAACGTTCTCCTGGAATTCACCACATCAGACTCATTTGTGATTTATAAAATATTGAACAGTGGCCTTGGGCCATTCCATAGCAACAATTCAGGAATACTTCAGGGAGAATTTGAAATCTTCTTGGCCATGTGTGCATTGCTGTTGTCTCTGAATCAACTCAAGCTTTCTTCCTTTTGGTTATGTAAAGAGGACCTTTCACCACCTCCACCAACTCCAGTTCTTTAGCATCTGTTAATAAGTTCTGAATCCAGCACAGTTTATTTTTTCTGTAGCCCCCACCATTCCCAAGCAATCAGTGCTGATAGTTTTGGTGCCTGTTATGCTACCTAAGCTTTATGTTGTCAGGAGGACGGTGTCAAATCAAGAACAGGAGAGGATTGTGATTCTGAGCTTCAACCAGAGGCAGCCAATGTCAAATCTCAGACTCTCATCATCTCACCTTACCCATTTATGCGTGACATCGCCCATCTGACAGTTTGGGTGCCTGATACACTATTTAGACTCTGTATTAACCGCAGTTATAGTTTGCAAAGGGTGAGGGCTAGAGAAAAAATTCCAACTGTGCTTGGATCAGCAGAGAAGCGCCTGTTAACAGATGCTGAGAACTGGAGTTGATGGAAATAGTGAGAGGTTCTCTCTACAACTATTTAATAGTTTGGTGCGGATTCCATCTCCGAATCCACAGCAGATTCCAACCAGAATCTGTCTTCTATTGTTTTCAATGGAAGGCAGAGATCGCAGCAGGATGCTGAAAAAAAATAAGCGTCCTACTCAATCTTGCTGCAGATACCACGGCTCGAGACTCTCTCCTCATTAGGATTATTAATCTGGGCCTAACCAGCTGCAATAAGCTGTGACGGAGTGCCAATGCCCTATGTCGGCATCCCGTCGTGGCAAGACCACGACCAAATACAGTGGCAGAAAATGAAGAGGAATTTCTCTACATTTTCCGCCATGTGAACATACCCTTAGAGGTATCATTTCAGGTGTCTGTTGGCGTTTTCCCTTTACTATACAATGATGCTATCACTGTAAAGAGAATCCATCTGATGACTATTTTGTGGGGCAATGTCAACTACAGCAGTGTTTCTCTAACTGTAAGGTGGGTCTTACTGACTGGTGAGGCTCGTGTCACTGCCAGTGTTGGCACAAGGCCGGACTCTAAATCCGAAGCTTCAGTGGAATTGCCATCACCAGAGAGGCATCATAGATTGTACTGGAGGTAAATGGCTCTTCACCTAAAGAGTCTACCACCTCTTCCAATCATATTCCACCACGTATTACAGCACACAATACAGTTATAAACATCAAACCTCTGTTATATATGTTGCTTTTGTTGATTTGGAAGAAGATCACGTTGAAGTCTTTGCAGATGAAGCAGTTGGTGTCCTGAAGGTCCGCCCCCAGGGCACAAATTGCTGAATTTGCATAAAAGTTGTTTTTCTCCAAAAAGTGACCTGCATAACAATGGACTAGAGGTGGAAAGGGGTAGAATAGGGGGGCAATGTCTAGGGGTGTAGTATTTGGTGTTGTTAGGGGTATTATGTGCTGTACTGTGGCGTTTGTTTGGCATAGTACTTCTTTTGCTGGTGAGGCCTGGGTATCACAAGGGTTTGACTAGTGAGGCCTAGGAATTTTGAGCCCCTGAACTAAAGCATATTGGTTAACACATATGTTCTTATTTGAACCACTCTTTTCCATGGTCGGCTGAAGATTTGATTCTTTACTTGTTGCCCTTGAATCGGGTTGGCTCCCTCCATGCTGGATCAGGTCCCCCCTAGCAGCAGGAATAGACAAGGACTCCTTTCTCTGAGCAGCTGCAGTTAGGGTGATCCTTACTCCACCCTTACAGTCCAGCTGCAGTATACAAGGAGACGCTTACTAGCAGTAAATAGCAGAAGAGGAGACATGAACTTGGATGGAAATCTGATATATTCTACCTGGAGCCAGTAAACAGCAGCTGTGAAGTAGTCGGTGCAGTACTTCTCTCTCTTATGCAGGAGCAAGAGACCCTGATGGAAGAAAATGAATTAGGCTGAAATGCTGCAGTTTTATCCTTCCAGATAAATCAGGTTTAAGAGTCCAATTCACATGTTGCAGTAGCGTGTGTGTATGTGTGTGGTGTTGTGTGTTTTGTTTTTAACTCAACAAACTATGCAGTGAATATGTGTAATAAATGCATTGGACAAAATTACATGTAGTTTTACGGGTAAAATTGCAAAACCGCATGTGTCTTCCAGAGTAGTTTTGATGTGGCTTTAATTATATCTCAGCTACAACATGTGAAGGCATTCGAAGGCAGCACCAACGGGTCCACTGAAAAAACGGCACAGATGGCATATGGATGATATTCCTTTAGTGGGCCACAAAACGTATAGCCATAGAACCTGTCCTAAGTTTTGCCCCAGGCTCATGGACCAGTGATGATACATGGGTGTGTATATGGGGCCATAGAACATAATAGGTCAGTGTACTAGCTGTGATAAAACATAATAATTCCTACCGGAGCTGTAATGGCCATAAAGTCTACAACACTTCTTATTACACCATGCATGTCATGTTTCCACCTGATTTTGCCACAAAAAGGCCAGAAAATGTGGCGAGAAAAGCGCTGCTTGCAGGACTTTTCTCTCCACATTTTTAAAGTGGAATGGGAAATTGGAATCCCCAGGCAAAGACCGGGTACAGGTGTGAACCTAGCCTTAGAGACAAAGTTTTAAAAAAACTAAATATCTGTTAAGACTGTTACAATGTACTGTATAATTGTAGATGAACATAGGTACACTAGTAAACCTACAGTCATTCTATATGGATGAGGATGGGTGTAGGGGCTGGGATCCAGGCTAACCTGCAAAAGATGAGCAATAAATTGTTGGAACGGTGTGTGGTAAAAAAAAAGACTGATGGCACACATAGCCATGCAGCAAATGCAACATTGGCACTGTGTGTGTCCTCACCCTTTTGTCAAGGTTCTTTAAGGCTAACGCCCCATGTGGCCGCGGCATTTTACAGTGGATGGGACTCGCTAGAATCATTCTGCTGCAAACCGTTGCGTTTTTAGAAATTGTAGCATGTCTATTATAGCTACGGAAACGCTGGTATAATTTTCCCTATAGGTATAATAGGGGAAGAAAGTTAGAAGAGGAAAACTGCAGACTTTCTGTGAAAAGCGCTGTGGAAAAACCGCAATGCATTTCTGCCACGGTTTTACCCACCGTGCTGTTTTGCAGAATCTCACTACGTGGGGCCTCGGCCTCAAATACTGTTTTTACTTTCTATTCCTAGGAAAGCTGGGTGGTAACCAATTCAATTCCTGAAGAGGTGAAATGCAGCTATTTAGCAATGTAACATATGGTGAATCACTGTCTAAAAGTGGTTATCCGGCTTTGTGATACCGATGGCCTATCCAGATGCTGTTCCAGGACACCACAACATGGTCGCCATGCAGCTGCCAATAATGTCAGGAGCCATGCTGCTTACTTGCTATACAAAGTGTAGTGGTGGCATTAGGTACTGCAATAAAAGATATGGGACAGTGCGGCAAGTTCCTAAAACTGCAGCTACACATTATGTGGTGACTGAGAAGCATGGCTTCGGTGTTCACCATTATTACAAAGGTGGATAACTCAGGACCTACCACAAACCGGTGTGTGAAAATTTGACAAAATTTGACGTAGAAACTAATGAAAACCTTACTGTCATCTGACTATCCCTAACTCTTCTATTAGTGGTCTATATTCTCCAAAGAATTTTTGTGCGATACGGTAGGAAAGCTGGGTGACAACTTGTGGGTGTCGCAATGCAGATGATACTTTCTTCTAGAAACTATAGTAATATTTTAGTGTGTTGTGTTTTTTACACAGTGTCCTACCATTGTTTTACATTTAACACGTTGTGGTTTGTTATATGCAAATTATTGTATCAGACATGCCACAAAGATGCCTTGTTTGAATCATTGAGGGGCTAAAAGGAATTTTTTTAAAATTTATTGTTTAATGGCTGCAGCTTTCAGCAGGTGTTACATGCTGTTTTTTTCGTGACTTTTTTAAATGCTTTTTGGCTTTGCACTTTTTTCCATCTGACTATAAAGTGCAGTATAAAACACTGCATACAATGTATATTGGCTTGTGGTGTATTTTTAGGGTCAGTGACTTTCATTTCCAAAACTCAACATGTTCTGGTTTGGTATAATTTCTGACATTTTGAGAAATAAAGGAAATTCAATAAAATGAAATATACCACCAAAAATATCATGAAAATACATGTTATATCTTTTAGAATGTTTTTTTTTTTCATCCAGTTTAAAACCTCTAGAAAAGAGCACTGCGTGAAGGACTCATAAAAGAGTTTTTGGTTTTGTATTTTTGTCATTCAGTCCTTTTATTCCTAGGATGCTGATGCATGTAATTGAGTGCCGGTACAGTGGCGTTCAGTCTGTACAATGCCTTGCATTACTCTGCAATGCACAGAAAGGCTTTCTTATTTGCGGCCCTTGTCCACATCCAATAACCATAGTGAGGTTTGGTGTCTACAGATACATGGAGCCGTCTCGCAGCCTGGGGTGAGGGAAGATTTGTAGACTGACATTTCGCCACTTCCACTATTAATTACTATTTCTCATATTCTGTAGTTTCCAGCCATAACACAAGCTGGTAAGTACGCAGTACAACCTGTCACAACACTCTAATATGTGTCTAGAAGCCTTCAGGCTGCAGCAAAGCATCAGGGTAACACAATAGTTTGTAGGACACAGGTTTGATATTGGATTAATCTCCGTTATGAGGTAAGGGATAGTCTGTAACATCGTTCAGCCATATCCTGGAACACTTGGCTGTTATTATCCGCAGAATGTAAAATTAGCCATTGGGAGTCTTGTCACATAGATGGGAAGAATGATATCTGCCATGCAACAAAATATCATTTCTCTGATAAAAGAAAAGTAAGAGTTGCGCAGTCATGGATGTATTATTGAATTCCTTGCGCTGCTTGTACCTACCGTACTGTTACTTTGTGATGGGTGTGAGGACTGGCGTACTAGAATTAAAGGAGGTGTCAGAATAGAACCTGCACAGTAATAACCTGATCCATGCAGCGGCTCCTGCAGGCGACGTATAGTATTACATACTGTCCATTCAAATAAATGGCTGTGTATGTAGTGCATTTATGCACCTGCTTCACTAGACTGGGTGCACATTTTTTTTTATAGCCCATACACACACCCTTGTATTATCATGGGGCTGTAAACCTGGGGCAAAACTCAGGACAGGTCCTGTACTCTCCTCACTGAAGTAAATTGTTAGGTCAGTGGATGTACAGGCAGCAAACGGATATCATACATGTGCTGTTCACAATGGACCGACGTGCGCATGTAGCTTAACAATGCGGCAGCTCTAGTATATATAGGGAATAGAGATGAGCGAACACTATTCGGAACAGCCGTTCCGAATAGCACACTCCAATAGAAATAAATGGAAGCGGCCAGAACGCAGACTTTGCCGGCGGCCAGCTTAACCCCCCGCGTGCCGGCTATGTCCATTCATTTCTATGGGAGTGTGTTATTGGAAACGGCTGTTTCGAATAGTGTTCGCTCATCTCTAATAGGGAACCCTGTGCGTAGACAACCCCTACATTATTTAATGTGTGTTTACAGTCTATTGTAATACTCTCCTGTGTGGAGAAATCTAAAAAAAAATCATAGTGGCCGAATTATTAAAACTGTACGTTGCCAATAGCATCCAATCACAATGCAGCTTGAATTTGTTCAGGAGCAGAATTCAATTTGAAAGCTGTGCTGTGATTGGTTGCTAGGGGTAACTAAAACCATTTTAATCTGCCCAAATGTATACAAAATTCTAAAATGCAGAAACGGTGTGCATATTGGTGAAAACGGCCATATTGTTGTAGGCCAACATGCAGCACCAGCGCTATATGTATTATACAGACAGCCCATTGGATTGCTGCTGGGAAATCTAATCCAGTTTTCCTCACACATTTCATTTTTCTGCTTCTAGGATGCTGTGTAATAAACTATTTGGGGGGAATTGTACACTTTACCACAGGAATATGTATTTGTATATTAGTAAAGTGAGCACATATTAGTGAGCTGGGCAATACCAGGCTATGCAAACACAACTAAAGCCACAAAGCTGGAAGAGAATTCACAAGGGATGGAAAATATCAACGAAGGCCTTACTACTGTGACCGGGGCATCAGTGGCGCAAATATTGTGCTGGAATTACAGCTCTTGATAGTGAATCTGGGTACTACTTGGAATTCTAGAAGGTTTGGGTATCCACTGACCACTGTCACTATGGGTAGATACATAGAAGTAGTGCCATTTTATGTCAGGAAATCAGGAGTCGTCGTGTAACCCTATGCGAACATGCGCAGGCCTATATACTGTATATTACCATACTGTCTTCAATCATTTACAGTTATTTTCTTAATAGTTTAATTTGAACCTCTATCTTAGTAGTGCTCAGTCATGAAATGTGGCTTCATCTTTATCTTTCCTGAACATTCCTTATGAAGCAGCCGTGTTTCTGAAGCTGGTCAACACAGTTGGCAAGATAACCCGTATATTTGAGCATGAAAACACGTAGAAATATATCTTCACTCATTTACATTCATGGCTTTGGACTAGATGATAATGCAGAGTATATTTGTGTACATTGTGTGTATATATTTATATGTATGCCTATATATGTACAAGAGTTAACCCGATCTTATCACAGAAAACGACAAAAACAAATGAAAAGGCATCGGAATAACAGTGTCGTAACAACTTTTTGACTTTTTATTGTTTTTTTGTTGTCTTGTGCAATTAAACTGCTGCAGTGCTATAGATTATTGAAGAAGTTTGTTAACCCTTCTACATATATATATGTGTGTGTGTGTGTGTGTGTGTGTGTGTGTGTGTGTGTACGTGTGTGTGTGTACGTGTGTGTATATATATCATTCAGTCCAGGTGAAAAAACCTGGGTGATGTGCTCAGGCCATTCCGTGATGCATTTGCCTCTGGGGACAAATTGGGGGCTTTCAATTTAAGTTCCCATGGAATGGAGCAGGATATTTTTGCTCTATTTTCATCATAACAGAACAGACCATTGGACGCCCCCTTGGATATAACGCTTGAATGGGTACATGTAGCCCAAGCCTCAGTCTCCATACCTCAGTGCTGTCTAAAAAGCGAAATCTAGCTGAATTTATATTTTAAGTTTTGTCCTAGAATTGATGCTTATCACATGTATAGAGGAATGCTGACACATACACACTACTGCCCTCAGTCCCATTGTGTGAAATGAAGTTCTTTGTTATGTATCTGTCTGTATCTGAACCCTACAAATTGTACAGCGCTGTGAAATATGTTGGCGCTATATAAATAAAATGTATTATTATTATTATTACTGCGCCTATGGGACTGATAGAGATGGCGAAGTATAACTAGCGTATCATTGGCAGTCCCATAGACTTTGGATTCATGGTCGTGCATGTGCCACTTCATTTAAATGAGGTCCCGCATTCTCCTAATCAGTGGTATCAATCTGACCCTATCACCTGTCCTGTGGATAACCATCAGAGGCTTATTGGCATGATATCTCCTAAAGTAAGGAGTATGTACGGCCAATAATGTAAAAGAAATGTGTGAGACTGAACAAACTCCAATAGATAAATGTTTTTAAATGAATGCCTATCAACTTTCTATAGCGCCGAACAACACTTATTACAGACTAGCTGGTACCCGCGACTTCGTCTGCGGTGATTGTAGAAGTGGGTATATACAGGTGCGGGTAAGGTTTTCGTACTGTGTATAAGGTATGCGATATGAAATGTAACTTTGTATCTTGTTTTGGCTGTAATTCAGAGAATACGTGAGACTTTTGTGTTGAAGCTAATTTGTATTTGAGCTGCTATACGATGTTCTGAGAAACTGTACATAGTGACTTTGGGACTGAGGTATTTGAAGTTAATATACCTCGATATACGACATTGTATGATTTGTTATTTTCTGCCAGTAGTGTGTTGACTTTTTTTTTGTTTTTAACAGTTGCCTTTATTCCGACAGCAGTCACTTTTTTATTTGTCTGTGTCAGCGGATGTCTTTTTTTGCGGGGGCCGGGTATAGTTTTTAGTTGTTGCATTTTCGGGAAATGCTATTGGTTTGATCACTTTTGATTGATATTTGTACGATAATGATAATGTATGATAATGTATGATAATGAAAATGATAATGAATGCCGCTACGGCGTTAAGCGTCCAGGCAAAATATTTGTATAGCTTTGTAGAGCGGGCGATTTCGGACACAGGGATACCTAACGTGTGTGTTTCACAGTATTTAACTACTTTTATATGTGTTCTAGGGAAATGGGGGGGATTTGAATTTGTAATACTTTTTTTTTTTTTTTCCTTTTTTTTTTTTTTTTTTGCATTTATTAGACTGTCTAGGGGTATTGACATGGGTGGGCAGTGTTGTGGATTGTCAGAGCGGTGGGGGTCGGCAAACATGGCTGCTCCGGAGCGTTAAAGAGAGCCTCCTGGAGTATCGTTAAGATGAGGGGCAAAGTGGTAAGGTATATGTATATGTGATTGTGTGGGGTTAGGGGTTAGGCTGTAGAGGGCAATATGAATTTTGGGGCTTGCTATGGTCCAAAGAGTGTGAGATTTTAGAGATGGTGGTGTGAGTTTGGGTTTTGTGGGGGTCCTGGCACAAACGTATGCGTGCTATTGTGACGAAAAGTAGCCTATTGCGCAATCGGGTGTATTAACTATGTTTGTGGAAACTTTCAGCCAAATCGGTCGAGCGGGTTTTGCGTGACTGAGGAACAAACAACCAAACACACAAACCCACAAACTCACAAACTTTCGATAAGCTGCCTGTCAAGTGAATGGACCTTTATTCTACAGAGTTGTGTGACCAAGCAGCCTGGCCAGACTCAGTAAAGATAATCCAGTACAATTTCTACTTTTATTTCACAACAAATGAAATAGCAAAATTAATAAAACATAAAGTTTTTAGCTACTCAACATTTTGTGTAAATGGTAGTTCAAAAATGGAGTAATGGCTTGAAAGTGTTGTGAGTCTCCATAAAATTTCCATCTTTACAGCATCAATATCACAGGGGGAAAAAGTGTGATTTGCTGTCAATGCTGTGTAGTCTTAAGGGCTCATTCACTTCTGCGCCCGGTCTCCGTTATGCAGGTTTCCGTTTCCTGCACAAAACAGAGGAAGGAGATGGAAACCTGCAGGATTCTTTCATACCCATTCATTTGAATGGGATTGAAAGATGTCCGGACGTTAGCGGTGGTGAGCGTTTTTTTAAAATTGGACACAGAGTCGGACATGCAGTACTCTGTGTCCAGTTTTAAAAAAACAGTTTGGCGGCGGAGAGCATAAAACGCTCACCACCACTCACGGGCAGACCCGCTCTGACAGCTTTCCGTCTTCTGCATGCAGAAGACGGAAAGTTGAGAACGGAGACCCGAACGCTAATGTGAACCTAGCGTCACTCTGTCTATACAATAAGCCTCTGTACTAATTCTGTCTTTTCTTTTTCCTCCAGGCTAATGATCTAATAATGTAATAATGTCTACTATACCCTTCGGAGGATTCACTCCACCATGGCTTGGGTCCTGACGTAAGCAGTTCTTAATGAAGCTCTCCTAGCAGTTAAGACTATCAATATGACTGATCCCATGATGGATTTTTTTGATGATACACACCTCTTTGATGAAACGTTGGGTCTGTCTGACGATGCCTTTGCTCAACATGATCCTGTGTCCCTGGTTGATGAGTTAAACCTCGGTGCAGAGTTTGAACCCCTCCATGTTGACTCCTTAAACCATGTGCAGGACACTCAAACTCACCAGAAACTCAATGAGTTTGATGCACTTAACCAGTTTGATTCCATTAAATTGCACCAAGTAAGCCGATCATACAGCAGTCCAGTTGAAAGTGTTTTGTCTCCACGATCACAATTCAGCTGCTCTCCAATACATCCTGCAAGCCAAGGCAATGGCATGTTTGCCGACGATGGAAGCCCCATGTGGGGTCACCAAACTGCCACAACTATCATTAATGAGAATGGCTCCCCATTCAGCCAACAACACGGACACTCTCAGACTATGCAGCAAAGTAAAGGATTTGTAACGCACCATGATTTTGCCTTGTTTCAGACCAGCGAGCAACAGCAGGTCTCTATACCACAGCAGCACAATAGGAATAGTTTGAACACAGGTCAGGAAACTTTGAATCAACCAAAAACGTTTATGGATGTTAATGTGTCTTTACCCCATAGGACTTCTAATGCCCAACAAATGCCTATGGTCAATAACACAGCGCCACAAGATGCTTTGCCTTTACAGCAGTTTTCTCAATCGACATCAACATCATTGCACTTCTGCAGCAATCCGGTTGCAACCCAGCATGATAGTGCATTTGATAGCCACTCTCCGGCACCATGTTCTGTGAATGCTGCTTCATCCTTTTCTTCTCATTATCCCTTCTCCAACAATCACCTAAACCATGTTACACATTCTCTGTCTGATTTCACGGAAAGTCAAGGGTTTTCAGATTTGGGAGCCAAACAGGAACCTAGTCAACATGTATTGAACCCTAGTGAACAACTGCATTCTAGTGATTTCCAGATGGTGCATTCTTCACATCCTCAGGGTAACTACAATGGAACAAAAATGTCTCCTATGACCATTAACTTCCCATCTCAAGATGGTCCCTCCGTGCGGCTGAGCCACTTTAATGATCATTTGGAGAGTAATGGTTTTTCTCCTTTGGAAGACAACCTGCTGCAGCAAGTAGATTCTCAGTCCGAGCCGTTTACTGGGCTTGATCCAGTGGATTTGTTGCAGGAAGATCTCTTGCCACATTTTGATGATGCAACATATTCTCAAGATGGCTCTGGTTCAGGTCACACTGTCCTAAATCATCCTGGCACGGAGACTCACATTGAGCAACCACAGATAAATATCCCAAATGATCTGCTTAATTCTCAGCATCAAAGTCAGCAACTAAATACGTGGAATCCATTGATGTCCAATCACCTCAACATCCATGACAGGCAGTATGTGGCGTCACAAGGAAAGGTAAATGGAATTGCACTTTTATTATGTTGGCAGTAAAGAGATATATTAAAGGGACTTTTATTTTCTAGATTTTTTTTTCTGTGCAGGTTGTGGTTCAGTCCCTTTGTGTTGTTGATGTGCTGCATGCTGCAGAAAAAAATATCTGGTGTGTTGTTGTTTTTTTTTTTTTTGGGGGGGGGGGGTTTGTTCCAGATTTTTTATTTTTTTTATGTAGATTGTGAGCCCCACATAGAGCTCACAATGTACATTTTTCCCTATCAGTATGTCTTTGGAATATGGGATGGAAATCCATGCAAACACGGGGCTGAAACACCTGGCTGAAAATGACTTACAAGTTTGTAGCGCCTCCATCGGTGATGCTGGAATTCAATATGGTGTTGGCCCACCCTTAGCCTTGATGACGGCTTCCACTCTCGCAGGCATACGTTCAATCAGGTGCTGGAAGGTTTCTTGGGGAATGGCAGCCCATTCTTCACGGAGTGCTGCACTGAGGAGAGGTATCGATGTAGGTCGGTGAGGCCTGGCACGAAGTTGGCGTTCCAAAACATCCCAAAGGTGTTCTATAGGATTCAAGTCAGGACTCTGTGCAGGCCAGTCCATTATCATACCTCCCAACCGTCCCGATTTCCACAGGACATTTACGATTTCGGTGACGTGTCCCGCGGTCCCGGTTGGAGGGAGGTATGTCACGATTTCAACTCAGATCTGCGTCCAGAGGATGCAGATATGAGTTGAACACATACACGGCTGAAGCAAGGAGCTGTCACAGTTCAGCTCCTTGCTTCGCCGCTGAACGCCGCCTACTGGCTGTGTAGACGCGATGTGATGAACCCACATTTTTGTCCCTCTTTCGGTTCTTCAAAAGTTGGGAGGTATGCATTACAGAGATGTTATTGTCGTGTAACCACTCCACCACAGGCCGTGCAGTATGAACAGGTGCTCGATCGTGTTGAAAGATGCAATCGCCATCCCCGAATTACTCTTCAACAGTGGGAAGCAAGAAGGTGTTTAAAACATCAATGTAGGCCTGTGCTGAGATAGTGCCACACAAAACAACTAGGGGTGCAAGCCCCCTCCATTACCGATGGAGGGCGCCACAAACTTGTAAGTCATTTTCAGCCAGGTGTCTGGATACTTTTGATCACATAGTGTATGTAAGAAGGACTTCTACGTCTCCATTCTACTACTCTTGGTTGTGGCTCAAAAAACTGCCTAAAATATGTAATGGAACCCAAAGCTTTTCCATAATATGTGGCATAAGCCTAAAAGGGTTTTCCCATCTCAAACATTTATGCTACATCTACAGGGTAAGCCATAAGCAGATGTAGACCCTCCTCCTTTGACTTCTGTGAATGGAGAAAAATGGCTGGGTGTCTACAGGTCTTTTTGTTCACTTCTAAGGTAGTCCAAAAAATAGCTGAATAAAGAATGGAGAGACGCATATATATGCGGTCACCTTTCCATTTGCTGCAATCCCTATTAGGCATGTTTTAAGCAGACCCATATACTAGTCTGTACTAGCAACTATACTGTACAAAGTTTAGAGGAATGTACACTTTATTTAAAGAGAACCTTTCACGTTCTCATCAATGTGCGGTATTATTTACTGCTAGAAAGCAGACAGTGCGCTGAATTTAGCAGATTCTCTGTTTTCCAGTATGTGCCTTGGTGCTGGAGATATTGATGTCGTTCACTTTGGCACCGATATCTTCCCACTGTCAGAAGGGGAGGCCTTACATCATCACTGGGCTGTGAGGAATATTGGCAGGGGGTGATGTGGTCTTTGGGAGTGTTCTTCATAGCCCGGTGATGCTAGTCTGTAAGGCCAACCCTTCTGACGGTGGGAAGTTATCGGTGCCAAAATTATCAGCATCAAGATTTCCAGCACCAGGGCGTATACCGGGAAAACCAACAGTGTGGTGAATTAAGCGCACTGTTGGCTTCCTAGCAGTATATAATACCACACATCGATGAGGATGTGAAAGGTTCTCTTTAAGACATTGCGGAAAAACTGTTTTTGTTTGTGGGTTTTGTTTTTGCAGATTTCGCTGCATTTATTAGAGTCAAATTCAAGAATGGCTTAAAAAGGAATTGGTTATATACTTCTTATTCTCACTTCTGTTAAATTCACTCCTCGGTTTGGTTCAAAAATATGCAGCAAAATCTGCAACAAAAAACCATTTTCCGCAACGTGGTGCCTAAGAATTTATGGTTCTGATTTTGAGGTGGAAATGCCCTCAAAATCTAAGCCAAATTCTTCTCTGGTTAAATCCTGCGCTCTGCTTGATCTTGCGAAACCTGCGCTCTGCTTTATCTTGCCAGGGGTTCTGCTGCGTATTAAGCTGCAGAACCCGTGGTGTGAGACGCTCTGCTACGGCTTTCTGCTGTCGGAAGGGCGTAATTGGAAGAGGAATCTGAGGCACATGTACACCTGAAATTCTTCATTTCCCCTGTCTGAACATACCCTAATTGTTACCATTAGTAAAAAGAAATTTACAGAATTATTAGGGGAGCGACCCTGATAGTGGAAGAGTATCACCAAGGCTCACCTTAGCCACCACTGTGACTGAAGATAAACTGACTATTCTTAATGAAAACTGTTAAAATTTATTCTACGAAATCAGCGCTCAAGGTCGGGATTCTATAGAGGACCCATCCTCTCTCCTGAAATGTCAGTTTTCTGCATGAAATAACAATTTCCCATAGCTTTACATTGTGTCGTTCCTCTGTAATTCCTCCTTGAAACTTATAAAATGGTGTAGCTCATCACAGTCTGGCATGCTTGATTTGATAGGGCCAAACGTTGTAGGGAGACCCCAAACTCGTAACACACAGTTGTCCAGTCCAAAATATTATAGGAGGAATAACACAGGGATGGCTGAACAACTAAGTAAAGGAAAGATCTTCCAGAATAATTGTTTCATGGGCAAAACGGTTATTTGCTAAAACAAACATGTGAAGTTTGGAGACAGATCTTGAATCTACAGAATTATTGAAATACTTGATGGAATATTCTTTCTGTAGTAAGCATACAGTATGTCAGTCCTTGTCAGGTTTGTAGATGGAAATATCTATACTGACACCTGCAGGCCGAAGAGAGCGCTGCTCAATAGACTGATAGGGGAAAACCATCATTGGAATAAAATGTGCAGGCCACAATGAGATTGGATGTGGAGTTCAGCAAAACCTGAAAAAAATACTGTGAAACCATTAGGGCAGAAAATAAGGCTATGTTCACACTACCATTAATGTTGTGTTTTTTTGTTTTGTTTTTTACATTGGAGTGAATGCAGAGGCAGAGGGACTCCTGACTGTGGGGCTCCATCTACATCTGTCCTTTAGTGTTCATTGTCCTTGTCCTACCACCCAACTATTGACCACAGTGAGAAAATTTTGATCATAGTCGGTGGTGGGAGAGGATAACCTGCATGGAATATATGGCTAGCTAAACAGGCTGTGGGCGACCGCTCTGATAGGGGACGCGCGGAGGACTTAAATAATGTGGTGTGATATCGTAATGTTGCATTTTGTAGTTTACCAATTTAACTCCTGCAACAGCCGGTCACCCAGTCTCTGCCTGATACAGAAGAGACCCCGCGGCCGTGGCACTATCTCATCTCCTGACACGGGTGTCATATCTAAAGTCCTGGCATCCGCCATACAATTATGGAGATGTTGGGAAAATTTAATTAGATGATTCTGTGAAAAAGCAGAATCGTCTGAAATGTTCAGGACAAATTAATTTGATTAATCGTCTAAGGCCGGCACTCCACATTGCGAAAATGCAATTTAGCTACAACAAAATCGTGGCATATTGCAGTACCTGCAAAGTGGAAAATATGTGCAGTGCAAATTTTGCAATTCCCAAAACTGTTGTGTTTTTGTAAATCGCAACATTGTTAATTATACCTATATGGAAACGCTGGCATTTCTATATAGGTATAATAGAGACAGGAAACCCACAGAGGAAAACTATGTTTTATTTTGGGTTTTTTTAAATATGAAATTTGGGATTTATTTATTTATTTGGGATTATTTATAATTCTGGCATGCCTTGCTATGTAACTCTCCCCACCCAACAGCATGTCTTCATGCTGCTGGGGTTTAGCATCCTATGTGCAGTATTCTCCATGTCATCCGTTGCTACATTCAGGTGTTTGATAAGATGAATTTTGGATGTGTGACCTAAATGACATCTTGTACGTGGCAAGCATAAGGGAATTGAAATTCCCGTGGCCTTCATCTTCTAACACATATTAAAGAATCCTCTTCAATACAGACAATGGGGGAATTTATAAAGACTGGTGTTTCCTACATGTGTTCCTACTGGTGTTTCCCAAGTGGTGCGATCTGCTGCAGCTTCTTAATCGGGTGTACACCCATGCGTAACCCCCACATGCAACCATGGAGGTTCTGGCCCAGCTCCTTAACAGCTGGAAGAAGAGGGCCAGCAACCACAGCATGCCACCGTGGAGGTTTCAAGCCTCACTCCTAACAGCCTTCATATATGGTTTCATATCAGTTGCTAATAATCTATTGCTAATGATTACATTATGACTACAACACATTTTACTTTTGCCTGAGGGGAACTGTACAATAAAGAGCAGTCTGTCCCCCACCTCTACCCATTACTGGTTTATTGACATGCAATTCTGCCAGGAGTAACTGTACAAGCAAATAAATAGCTTAAAGATTAAGTTAGCATAATATAGGAGACTCAGGAACACTGGACTGCAGATATATGCAGGCATGTTACAGTCTATAAGATCCCTGACATTGGAAATGATCAATCTGTGAGCACAGTCAGTAAAGCTGCTTGCTGTCTGTGAATAATATCCCATCTGTAGTCACACGCAGCCAGAAGTAGATAAAAGGATGTGAGTAGATTTTTCTTCCATTGCAAGCTGTGAGATGCTGCAAAATGTTCAGTTTCAGCAGTTTACTGTGAAGAAGACTGTCTGTCGCTGGGTTCACACCAGCATTCGGGTCTCTGTATTAGGTTTCCTATCAGACACTGTCTGGCCGTGAGCGCCGGTGAGCATTTTATGCTTTCCGCGGCAAAGCCGTTTTTTTTTTTTTAACCAGACACAGAGTACTGCATGTCCGACTCTGTGTCCAGTTAAAAAAAAAAAAACGGTTTCGCCATGGAGAGCTTAAAACGCTCACTGGCGCTAACGGCCAGACACTTTTCAAACCCATTCAAATGAATGGGTTTGAAACATTCCTGCAGGTTTCCGTCTCCTGCCCAGTTTTGGGCAGGAAGTGGAAACCTGTATGAACGGAGACCCTGGGTGCAGATGTGAACGAGCCCTTATCTAATATATCTATGGACAAGACTTCCCTAGTAATAAGCAGTGAACGGCAAATTAGCTAGAAGGGAGACTCCTAGTAGCAGGAACATTAGAGAGGTTTTTCAGGTACAAAGCAGCAATATTAATAAATATTATATGCATTACATTTTTGTTCAGAATCTTATGCTCTATTAAATGAGACCAAGTTATCTGAAAAGTTACTGACTATTTCATTCACCCTTTTTGGGTTTTTTCATTGTCCTTTGCCATTTACCAAGCCCTTCACTGGTTGCACATTGCCCAAGAAATAGTTTGAAATGTTAACCCTAATCTACAAGGCCATCCATAACCTGTCCCCTTCATACTTTTATAAAGTAATCTCCCACTACATAATCTCTGATCCTCTCAAGACTGCCTTCTTCGCTATGTTCTTATCTCCTATGTTGTTAATCTAACCTCACTACCATAACACACAAAACTGTCCCACACAATAACAATCTTCAAGAGAACCCTGAAGATTTAACTCTTCAAGAGAGCCTACAACCTTCATTAACCGTGCCACCACCATACCGCCATCTGAACAGCTTTCTGTAGACCCTAGTAGTTGTGGACAGGGTGCGCACAAGAAGATAACCTGACCGCAATAGGGCCTGTTCATACGGAGTAAATTTTGGTAAAATACATGTGTAAAAAATACACATGTAAAAATAAGACTCCCATTGGCTTCAATGACATTTTACACATGCATTTTGACGGTTTTTTTTACACGTGTAAAAAATGTCATGGGAGTCTTATTTTTACACGTGTATTTTTTAAACGTGTATACACGTGCGTTTACTCCATGTGAATGGGCCCTAAGGAAATCATGGCTAGGATTGTGACAAGTGCTAGACCACAGAAAGTTGCTGCATTCATGAATATCTATTGGCAGCTAATCAGTATAAAAGATTGTCACCACTAAGATGGTTAGAAAAAGTTTTCTAAAACTCTGTAAAGCGTAATGTTTATTAACTGTCTACAAATTTGGTTAAGTTCATTGGAAATATAGCATTGACTTGGCTGTACTGTAGCCATAAACATTTGTGGAGCTACTCCGATCACTTCTGTCTCCCCTATCAACAATACAGACAGGGCAATTAGGTGATGGGGAGTAGTTACCGTAGATGCCAAATTCTGTAATTTATTTTTTTTGGGTCCATTTGTGCTAATGGGAGAGTGGATCTGTGCTATGCTGTCCCTTACTTTTGCTGCTTCTAGTGCTAGGGTCACACTAGCATTCGGGTTTTTGTTCTTCAGGTCTGCTAAAAAAAAAATATTATAATAATAATAATATGTGCTCCACAGTACGCCCCCCCCCCACACAGTATTATATGCTCCTCAGTACACCCACCCACATTGTATTATATGCTCCTCAGTACGCCCCCTCCCACACAGTATTATCTGCTCCTCAGTGCACCCACCCACATTGTATTATATGCTCCTCAGTATGCCCCCCACAAATACACAATACTATATGCTTCTCAATATGCCCCCCACACACAGTATTATATGCTTCACAGTACGCCCCCCCCACAGTATTATATGCTCCTCAGTACGCCCATGCACACTGTATTATATGCTCCTCAGTACGCCCCTCCACACATACACAGTACTATATGCATCTCAGTACACCCCCACAGACATACACAGTACTATATGCTTTTTAGTACACCCCCCACACACAGTATTATACACTCACCGGCCACTTTATTAGGTACACCATGCTAGTAACGGGTTGGACCCCCTTTTGCCTTCAGAACTGCCTCAATTCTTCGTGGCATAGATTCAACAAGGTGCTGGAAGCATTCCTCAGAGATTTTGGTCCATATTGACATGATGGCATCACACAGTTGCCGCAGATTTGTCGGCTGCACATCCATGATGCGAATCTCCCGTTCCACCACATCCCAAAGATGCTCTATTGGATTGAGATCTGGTGACTGTGGAGGCCATTGGAGTACAGTGAACTCATTGTCATGTTCAAGAAACCAGTCTGAGATGATTCCAGCTTTATGACATGGCGCATTATCCTGCTGAAAGTAGCCATCAGATGTTGGGTACATTGTGGTCATAAAGAGATGGACATGGTCAGCAACAATACTCAGGTAGGCTTTGGCGTTGCAACGATGCTCAATTGGTACCAAGGGGCCCAAAGAGTGTCAAGAAAATATTCCCCACACCATGACACCACCACCACCAGCCTGAACCGTTGATACAAGGCAGGATGGATCCATGCTTTCATGTTGTTGACACCAAATTCTGACCCTACCATCCGAATGTCGCAGCAGAAATCGAGACTCATCAGACCAGGCAACGTTTTTCCAATCTTCAATTGTCCAATTTCGATGAGCTTGTGCAAATTGTAGCCTCAGTTTCCTGTTCTTAGCTGAAAGGAGTGGCACCCGGTGTGGTCTTCTGCTGCTGTAGCCCATCTGCCTCAAAGTTCGACGTACTGTGCGTTCAGAGATGCTCTTCTGGCTACCTTGGTTGTAACGGGTGGCTATTTAAGTCACTGTTGCCTTTCTATCAGCTCGAACCAGTCTGGCCATTCTCCTCTGACCTCTGGCATCAACAACGCATTTCCGCCCACAGAACTGCCGCTCACTGGATGTTTTTTCTTTTTCGGACCATTCTCTGTAAACCCTAGAGATGGTTGTGCGTGAAAATCCCAGTAGATCAGCAGTTTCTGAAATACTCAGACCAGCCCTTCTGGCACCAACAACCATGCCATGTTCAAAGGCACTCAAATCACCTTTCTTCCCCATACTGATGCTCGGTTTGAACTGCAGGAGATTGTCTTGACCATGTCTACATGCCTAAATGCACTGAGTTGCCGCCATGGCTGATTAGAAATTAAGTGTTAACGAGCAGTTGGACAGGTGTACCTAATAAAGTGGCTGGTGAGTGTATGCTCCTCAGTACGCCCACCCACACTGTATTATATGCTCATCAGTATGCCCCTCCACACATACACAGTACTATATGCTCCTCAGTACACCCACACACACACAGTATTAAATGCTCCTCAGTACGCCCACCCACACTGTATTATATGCTCCTCAGTACGCCCCTCCACACATACACAGTACTATATGCTCCTCAGTACGCCCCTCCCCCCCCAAACACATACACAGTACATTATTGCAACGAAAAAGAAGTAGCGGTGGCACTGTAGTAAAGCCTTAATATAAAAATGTTTCAGGAATGACGCACTATAACCTCACTTATTCAGAACCAGGTGTGTGTTGTGGAAGAAAATAAAGGATATACCTGTCTGTGCCATCTCTTGGAGGTGCTCATGCCCAAAATATACTGGTAGGACAAAATATATACGAAAAGAGAAAAATGGGGGATGAACATCTACATGGCTTGAAAAAGCACTGTTTGCGCGAAACGGCTTTTGCCTTTTTTTCTTCGCCTTGGTGTAACGTCATTCTCTCCCTATGTTTTTAAAGAATGTGGAATAAAGAAATTCTTTTATGAGAAAGTGCCTTGGTGAGTGCCCCAATTTTTCTCTTTTCGTATATATTTTGCACATACACAGTACTATATGCTCCTTAGTACACCCCCCCCACACACCGTATTATATGCTCCTCAGTACGCTCCTCCACACATACACAGTACTATATGCTCCTCAGTACGCCCCCCCACACAGTATTATATGCTCCTCAGTATGTCCCCCCACACACAAATACACAGTACTATATGCTCCTTAGTACACCCCACACACCGTATTATATGCTCCTCAGTACGCCCCCCCCCACACAGTATTATATGTTCCTCAGTACACCCCCGTTATTATATGCTCTTCAGTAGGCCCCACCCCCCAGTCACACGGACCGCAGCCTACACTGACTGCTTTCAGCTGTATGCGCATTTGCACATACAACTGAAAGCAGCAAAAGCTCACTACCGTGGAATTCTGTTGTTTTCTGGCATCAGCCTCTTATTTCCATATATAAAATTCTACACATTGACTGAATTTTCTAGCTCTCAATCTCCATACACTTCTATAGACCTGCCTATGTAGTTTCATTTGCTGTTATTCTGGCTCAATTTTTATTAATTTCATTCAGAATGTGTCAACAAATATCAATAGCTGTTGTCTCTTGTGGATAAGGAAGGACTTTAAGACTTGGTCCAACCCCTTAAATAGAGGCGGGTCCTCTGCTCAGAAACAATGTTTAGAGAAACCTATTTTCCTCTGCAGGACCTGTCTTGCCCTTTGGGCCCGGTTCACATTCCCAAGTGGACTCCCGAAACAGAATACCGAACGCAGATGTGAACCAGGTCTCAGTTTGGTGGTGGTGGTGCAGGGAAATAGGACACTTACTCTCTTACTTGGCCCATACTCTCTATGAACAGCTATCCTGCCAAGCAAATACAAATGTTCTTTATTAGCGTTACCAAAGAATAAGACATTTGGTGTTTCCAAAGCAATAAGGAGGTTGGGGGTGGGGTGGGGGGTAAGGGGTCCGTGGGTTGGGGGTTTGAGTGTCCTTAGGGTCTCGTCGTTCTTGTTTAGGGCATGTGGATATCGGTGGGTATGGGGTAGACGGGTGATGGTGGGGGCTTAGTGGTTTTTTGGGTGGTGGGTGGGGGGTTTCATAGTCCATGGGGGGTGGGTGATTTGATAGTCCATGCGTCTCATCTTCCTCTTATTTGGTGACAGCTGGACACGTATTGGGCAGCGATCTCCACAGTGGCCTCTTCTTCTCCCAGTAGGATGTACAGTTTCCTCTTCTCGTCTGCAGATATGAAGTCTGGGAAGTGGGCAGAGAGTCTTTGGTAGTAGACGGCTCTCACAGCTGAGTATTTGGTGCAGTGTAGCAGGAAGTGGGTCTCGTCTTCTAGGGCCCCCTGGTCACAGTGCTGGCACAGTCTGTTCTCCCGTGACTTGTACGTCTGCCTCTGCCACCCTGTTTCGATCAGGGCTTGTTTGTGTTTGGGGTGGTGTATTCTCTCCAGGTAGGTGGCCATGGTGTAGTCTCTTTGAAGGGATTGGTATATAGGGAGGTTCTTGTGTACTCAACAGGGGAGGGGGGTCAAAGGGAGGTGTATCTCCTCATGAACAAATAGATCACAGCTGGATTTCAAGCTCCCCCTTTGTCCCCATACACATGACATGGTCAACAGAACCCAGCTTTGCTGCTAGGGCTGGATCCACACTTGCATTGGAGTCTGTGTAGGAGATTCCGCCACAGAAAATAATTGGAGAGAAAAGTCACACAATGAGGACTTTTCTTTATGCCGGTTTCAGTTAAAAACTGTCAGAAACCGGGAGGAAACCGGCTGGACCCCATTATAGTCTGCAGGTTTCCTTGTGTAACCACATTTTAAAGAGGACCTTTCACCATATCCGGGCACAGGCAGTTCTATATACTGCCAGAAAGCTGACAGTGCGCTGAGTTCAGCGCACTGTCGGCTTTCCCGATCTGTGCCTGGTGTGAAGAGCTTACGGTCCGGTACCGTAGCTCTTCTATGGTCAGAAGGGCGTTTCTGACCATTAGCCAGAGACGTCCTTCTGCGGCGCCAATCGCGCTGTGCTGTGGAGCCGGGAGGAACGCCCCCTCCCTCTGCTCACACAGCTTGTCCGTAGACGAGCATTATCAGGAGCCGGAAGGGGGCGTTCCTCCCCGCTCCACAGCACAGCGCGATTGGCGCCGCGAGGCAGAAGGACGTCTCTGGCTAATGGTCAGAAACGCCCTTCTGACTGTAAAGCGCTACGGTACCGGGACCGATAGCGCTTTACACCGGGCACGGATCGGGAAAGCCGACAGTGCGCTGAATTCAGCGCACTGTCAGCTTTCCAGCAGTATATAACACTGCCTGTGCCCGGATATGGTGAAAGGTCCTCTTTAAGTGGACAGGGTCTCCATCTTTTAGGTCATGTAAACCCAAATGATGGAAACCCTAACATTAGTGTAAACCTAGCTTTAGTTTTTCTACAGATAACAACTGAGGATCCTGGAAGGGAATGAATTCCGCGCACTGCCAGCTTTCCCATTATGTGTTTCGGGGCTGGAGGTATTGGTTACCGTAGTTTCGGCACCTATCTCTGGCCACTTTCAGAAGGGTGTTACTGACAGTCTAGCTGGGCTGTGAGGAATACCCACCCCTGACAGTACTCGTCCATAGGCTTGTAATGGAGGGGGCATTCCTCCCAGCTGACAGTACAGGGCTATGGACGAGTACTGTCGGGGGTGAAGGCGCTCCTCACAGCCCAGCTAGACTGTCAGCAATGCCCTTCTGACAGTGGGCAGAGATCGGTGCCAAAACCTAGCAGCACTGATATCTCCAGCCCTGGGCACATAACGGGAAAGCCGATGGTGCACTGAATTCAGCACATTGTCGGCTTTCTAGCGGTATATAAAACCGTGTGTGCCTGAGGACATGAAAGGTCCTCTTTAAGGGATGCTTCAAGCAAGTAGCTATTGCCCAAAACAAGGACCCCTTATAGGGGATCTGATGAAAGACCTTTCTGGACAATAAATCTAAACATGATCAGAATTATTGAATCTTCGGCTACATTCACGTTTACAACGTTCTTTCCCTTCCATATCACGGAAACAAAAGAATGGGAAAAAAATGGACCTGTCCCATCCCATTGACTGTAGAGCGATCCGTCGAGTCTCTGTTATGGGACTTGACACAGTCTGAAATTGCAGACAAAAAAAAAAGATAATAGAGAAGCCTCCGACACAGATGTGAACGTCGCTTTAGTATGTAGATGACAAATGCTTTATAATATTCTCTGTGGGTAGTGTGAGGTTTCTGATTTTGGCCATGGTCACCATTTTGCCTTGCGTATGGTACAGTAGGAGCAGCTCTTTCTATAAGGGATTCTGTGTAAATGCTCAGTAACCATTATGGAAGCAGTAGCAGAGCTGATGTATCATCTGGCAGGCTCCTGGTGATATATTATATATCCCTGCTCTTACATAGGACTGCGGGTTATATACTCGTGCTCCTACATAGGACTGCATGTTATATATCCGTGCTCTTACATAGGACTGCAGGTTATATATCCCTGCTCTTACATAGGACTGCAGTTTATATATTCATGCTCTTACATAGGACTGCAGCGTATATATCCGTGATCTTACATAGGACTGCAGGTTATATATCTGTGCTCTTACACAGGACTGCAGGTTATATATCTGTGCTCTTACATAGGACTGCGGGTTATATATCCCTGCTCTTACATAGGACTGCGGGTTATATATCCGTGCTCCTACATAGAACTGCATGTTATATATCCTGGCTCTTACATAGGACTGCAGGTTATATATCCCTGCTCTTACATAGGACTGCAGTTTATATATTCATGCTCTTACATAGGACTGCAGCTTATATATCCGTGCTCTTACATAGGACTGCAGGTTATATATCCGTGCTCTTACACAGGACTGCAGGTTATATATCTGTGCTCTTACACAGGACTGCAGGTTATATATCCGTGCTCTTACATAGGACTGCAGGTTATATATCCGTGCTCTTACATAGGACTGCAGGTTATATATCTGTGCTCTTACATAGGACTGCAGGTTATATATCTCTGCTCTTACATAGGACTGCATGTTATATATCCCTGCTCTTACATAGGACTGCAGGTTATATATTTGTGCTCTTACATAGGACTGCAGGTTATATATCCGTGCTCTTACATAGGACTGCAGTTTATATATCTCTGCTCTTACATAGGACTGCATGTTATATATCCCTGCTCTTACATAGGACTGCAGGTTATATATACATGCTCTTACATAGGACTGCAGGTTATATATCCCTGCTCTTACATAGGACTACAGGTTATATATCCGTGCTCTTACACAGGACTGCAGGTTATATATCTGTGCTCTTACACAGGACTGCAGGTTATATATCTCTGCTCTTACATAGGACTGCAGGTTATATATCCCTGCTCTTACATAGGACTGCAGGTTATATATCCCTGCTCTTACATAGGACTGCAGGTTATATATCCGTGCTCTTACACAGGACTGCGGGTTATATATCCCTGCTCTTACATAGGACTGCGGGTTATATATCTCTGCTCTTACATAGGACTGCGGGTTATATATCTCTGCTCTTACATAGGACTGCAGGTTATATATCTCTGCTCTTACATAGGACTGCAGGTTATATATCCCTGCTCTTACATAGGACTGCAGGTTATATATCTGCTCTTACATAGAACTGCAGGTTATATATCTGTGCTCTTACATGGGACTGCAGGTTATATATCTGTGCTCTTACATAGGACTGCAGGTTATATATCTGTGCTCTTACATAGGACTGCAGGTTATATATCCCTGCTCTTACATAGGACTGCATGTTATATATCCGTGCTCTTACATAGGACTGCAGGTTATATATCTGTGCTCTTACATAGGACTGCAGGTTATATATCCCTGCTCTTACATAGGACTGCATGTTATATATCCGTGCTCTTACATAGGACTGCAGGTTATATATCTGTGCTCTTACATAGGACTGCAGGTTATATATCTGTGCTCTTACACAGGACTGCAGGTTATATATCCCTGCCGTTACATAGGACTGCAGGTTATATATCTGTGCTCTTACATAGGACTGCAGGTTATATATCTGTGCTCTTACACAGGACTGCAGGTTATATATCCCTGCCGTTACATAGGACTGCAGGTTATATATCTGTGCTCTTACATAGGACTGCAGGTTATATATCCGTGCTGTTACATAGGACTGCAGGTTATAGCATGACATTACTCACTGTGTAGTCAGGGCCTGTCCATAGAGTTCATGACAGATGGGCTCTGCTACCTCTGCCTGTGCATGCTGCTTGTAAAGTTCTGGATTCAGGCAGCCATCACATTGCAATACTTCCGTGTCAGCCTGATCTCCTCCTCCTTTCCAGGCGACTGCTGGAGAGGGATGTCAGGCAGCCATGTAATCTGATCCCAGATATTACGCTGTGCACAGGGGGAGGACAGGGAGGGGGGGGGGGGGAACATACTGCAGGAAACTATTACTGAACGTTGGAGACTAACCAAACCCCAGCACGCCTGCTTATTGGCCTGGGCCGACTCTCAGGGTGAAGGGTGAACAGGAAGAAGAGTCAGGGGGAGAAAGAGGTGCCAACATCCAGGGACACCTAGGGTTAACACGAGATGCAGTGACCATGCGCCATCACCTCCGCTCACATCTGTAAGTTGGATTTCTACCCTGGCACAGCCTTAAAAGGCCTTGGGGCAAAATAGCAGAAAAGCAGAGAAAGCTGTGTCTTATGCTTGTGTTGTATCACAGTGATGTAGCAGAGAGGAGTTTGTCACTTGGCACAGTTGGGGTGTTACATAGGACTTCAGGACCCTAGAGTATTCATTCAGAGAAGTAGCAGAACACAAAAAAAAAGTGGGAGACTTAAGGAACAAGTCGGCACGTCTACATCTGTAATCCCTTTCTTTCTCTTCTTCTCCAGAAAAACTCTGCAAAGCCTTAAGTAACGCGTTCCATGCCTTCTAGCAGGGAACAGGTTAATCATCTTCCTCACATTCATTACTAAGCGGTAATAAAAATATGGCTGCCAGATCTTTTCAGCAGAAAGTGATTTATGAGGGGAGGTCTCTGGGGGTCCTCATATCATCTTCATTATTGGGATTATTTATTTATGGAGTGTCAACATATTCCGCAGCGCAACGCACAATTCAAAGAAATATCTTTGTGGCTCAACCAGTTTCTTTGTTACCAGCTTGTGCTGGGAGGCAAGCGGTTAAATCTGCAGCTTGGCCAAGCCTTTGTATGCCTGCATTTTTTTTATTATTATTTCTATAGAATTCAGCAGGGCTTACCCATTACAGTCAGGAGGACGGAGCAATATTTCATTACCGGGCCGATGGGCTGAGCTCTGCAGTTTGTAACACTTCTGCCTGCTATAGATGGGTCTACTCTGTGATCACTATCCACATGTAAGGATAGCGGCGATCAGATATATATATATATATATATATATATATATATATATATATATATATATAAAACACACACTGGTTTGGACATTTTCTGCCAATACTATAGACCGGCTTTATATTGACCGTGTGAGATCGCTGCATCTGGCCAGACTCTGCTTCTAAAATCTTCACTGACCTAATAGGAAGTGGTATGAAATTAAAATCTGCTACCTCTATATGGATGACCCTTTTTAGTTGACTTACTTTAAGCCACAAATTCTGCGCGCTTAAGTCACTCCTCACCGTGCGAGAAGCCACATTCTAATGTCCAGCAAGTGGAAAAAATGTAGGCTAGATTAGTCGCCACGTTTACGCTAGTGTCTTGTTTGCAGCACATCACCCAATGTAAATGATTTTTAGGACCATATTAAGGCTGGGGTCCCACGGGTCCCCTGGAAACGCTGCAGCAAAAAGATGTGGCGTTTTACCATAACTGCAAAGTGAATGGATTCTGGCTACTCCCTTCCACTCATTGCAGAAAAATGCTGCGATTTCAAAAACTCGATTTTTTATAAATCGTAGCATATCAATTATACCTATGGAAAGGCTGGTATTTTCAGTATAGGCATAATAGAGGTAGAAAGTCCGCAGAAGAAAACTCTGCAAATGTTCTGTGAAAAATGCTGCAGAAAAAAATCACAACGCGTTTCCGTAGCACTCTTTTCTGTAGCAGTTTTTCAGCAGCGATCAGTGACAATGAGTGTTTGCATATTTGTTACTCTGGGCGCCATTATACTGGACAAAGATTGGGATCGATCAGTCCTATAAATGATTGTTCAGGTGAAACATATTTAGCTAAAATGCAGGAATGGTTTCCAGTGGAAACCATTATTCTATCTTAATAAAAAAATTTAATTTTGGCTTTTTTTAGGAAGAAATTATTTGACTGTAATGATACTGTGAAAATCTATTGGTAGAATTATTGGATGACCCTCACACTTGTGGACAAGTTTAATAATTTACGTAAGAAGTAGAGATGAGCGAACACTGTTCGGATCAGCCGATCCGAACAGCACGCACCCATAGAAATGAATGGAAACACCTGTGACGCCGGCCGGCCACCGGCAAAGTCAGCGTCACAGGTGCTTCCATTCATTTCTATGGGTGCGTGCTGTTCGGATCGGCTGATCCGAACAGTGTTCGCTCATCTCTGGTAAGAAGTAAATATATAGATCTTGATAAAAAGCGTTCATACACTTTATAGCGCTGGCTGTAGTTTAAAGCTATATTCACCCAACTGTGAATTATAATGGATGTCGTGCACAAGTGAATGGGAGCTATTAACATGACTGTTATTTTGATGGTCAGTTGTCTATTTTTGTCTGTTTTCATGGACCTCCTTGTACATTCAAATGTATGGGGTATCTGTGAAAACTGGTGCCCATCGGGTGCAAGATAGCTATGAAAAATGGACATATTCCATGGCAGAAAGTCCACAGAGGAAAACTCTGAAGACTTTCTGTGAAAAAAATACGCTGAGTGAAAAACCACAATGCTTTTCAGCCACAATCTTTTCCGCTGTGTTTTTCCGCTGTGGCTCGCTTCATGGGGCCTAAGGGGGCATTCACACGGTGTAACGCGGTGCTGATTCTTGCATGATAACTCGTAAGAATCAGCGCTGCAAAACAGAGTCCATTGACTTCAATGGGTTCCGTTTAACGCGCTTAGCACATTGAAATCAATGGGAGGCTTTTTAACCCATTGATTTCAATGTGTTACGCACATTAAAAGGAACCATTTGAAGTCAATGGGATTCTGTTTTGCAGCGCTGATTCTTACGCGAGTTATCATGCAAGAATCAGCGCTGCGTTACACCGTGTGAATGCCCCCTTAGCCTCAAGAAGGTTCACCTTTCCCAAAAAAAAAAGTAACAGCTGCTGTCTTCAATGAAACCCACAATGCAGATTCTTTATGGATGAAAGACATTTTTTGAGAGAAGTCCTCAGTAGTTGATACCTTTTTTAATGGCTAACTTAAAAAGTTTTTTGATGACATATCGAGCTTTCGAGACTATAGAGGTCTCTTCATCAGGATAGTATAACACAATTTCTGAAGTTAGGCATATATATATATACATTTCATATCCACTGGCTAACACGGTACAAGCATATTTTTTCTTATGTCTTTATGGATGGTGACACACTGACACAGATATAATGGTTACGAGTAGACGCTGGAATAAACTTGGCAGAATGTGGTGGACATTGATCATCTTGCTACATGTGTGGGTGTGGGTTGTCACAAAAAAGGAGTAGCACTTGATGTAACACAATGTGTGCCAATTGTGCAGGAAAATTCTGGCGTAAAGTAAGATATCTAAAAGGTGGCATAAACATAGACTAGACTGTACAGCAGATACACCAGGTTGTCATCCAGCATTGGTCACTGTGATACATCTGGAGCATTTACAGTCTGCCTGTCTAAGGCTGGGGCCACATCTGCGCCGGAGTCTCTCTATAGACCATCGAAATCGTTGGAGAGAAAAGTCAATCACGGGACTTTTCTCCACCACTTTTTAAAATGACAGAGCCCATTATAGTCAGGGGATTCAGCCATTTTCCATGTGTAACCACTGTGTTAGCTCTCCAGTTCGTCATTTTGGTCCCCCAGTGGACCCGAACAACGGAGAGCACTGTGCTAGTGTGAAGCTAACCTCAGTTTACACTGTCTAAGGGAAGCAGCAGACCATGTTTCACCCATGAAGTATCTGCCTCCCAGCGACAATGGGAAGTACTGCAATTGGTACAGGTCAGTATGTCGCAGGGACCTCTACCATCAAAGATAACTATACTGCTAGGAGTCCTGTTCCCAGCACAAAGTTTAATCCGGAAAATCTGGCTGACACACGGACCGTGTTTCACAGGTGAAATACAATCGCGTGTTGCTCCCCTAACTATTAGTAAATCTGGGCCATTGTGTACCAGGTATAGCTATAACTCTGTGGTAACTCTGAGTTCACACCGTTCTCTTTTACTGAAGGACTACATGCAGTTTTTGATAGCATACAGGTAGAACGTATAGTAACCTGCTAATCATTACTACAATTCAAAACTGCATACAGTCCTTCCGTAAAAAGCACTGTATAAACTCCCCCTAAGGCCTCATGCATACAAATGTATTTCGGCCAGGAAACTTCTTTACCCTGAGACTTTACATGGGGCTTTTCTGATGTAGCACATGATACGTTACTATATATAATAACAGCCATTACACTGAAAACCTCTGGTGTACTGGTTGTTGGCATACAAGTGAGAGTTATAGTAATATGTGCTACTCATTACTACAGTTATATACCATGTGCAGTCCTTCAGCAAACAGCACCATGTGAACTCTACCTAACAGAAATCTGCATGACCAGTACTCTGAAATGAATCTGTACCAATGGCCCATGGACTGGATGGGGCCATAGACAGACATAGCTGCTTTCAGGTTCACCGTGTGTCATCACCATGTGTGGAGTTCTGTGATGTAGTGACTAGTTGTAAGTTGGCCTGAAGCATGTAAGTACTATATATATTTAAGGGTAAGTTCACACGGGATTTTTTGGTCCGGAACCTGAGGCGGCGGACCAAAAAAACGGGTAGCTGCGACTGAATGGCAGTGCACTGCATCGGCATCCAGTCGCGCACTCTGCTCCGGATTAGGCCCAATGAATGGAGGAGGGAGTGTCTTCAGGGTGAATCGTGAGGCAGAAAGGCTCCCGGAAAAAAGAACTGACCGGCTCCCATTGATTTCATTGGGAGCCGTCTTTTTGGTCAGGATTTTGAGGCAGTGGCAGCAGTTTCCCAATAGGTATAATGGAAGTAGAATCTCCGCAGTAAAAACGTCTGCAGACTTTAGGCTCCATTTAGATCATGTTTTTTACAAAACTGATGCAAAAAAATGGATGCAAACTAGAGATGAGCGAACACTGTTTGGAACAGCCGTTTCGAACAGCACGCTCCCATAGAAATGAATGGAAGCGGCCGGCACGCGGGGGGGGGGGGGGTTGGGTAGGTGGCTGGCTGCTGTCAAAGTCTGCGTGCCAGGTGCTTCCATTCATTTCTATGGGAGCGTGCTGTTCGGATCGGCTGATCCGAACAGTGTTCGCTCATCTCTAATGCAAACGTCCAAAACTTTCAGTCTAATTTTTTTTTTTTTTTTTTAAATATAAATAACATTGTAGTTTATAAATGGTGGTGTCCCCATTAATAATATGGCTCCTCTCTCTGACAACTCTCTTCTTGCATACTATAAGTGATCACACTCCACTTGACTCTTGACCTTGTATATTGAGCATATCCCCTTGTCTAGTCTAAGTAGTGCTGTAAATTCTTGGCCGTGGTGACCTCTGCACTGTGTGTGGGTCCCCTGGAGTACATGTGATGAAGTTGTCTTATATAACATGTGCTGTCTGTCACAGCTCAGTGCAGAAAAGCTGAAAACATTCCCACTCAGCAGGATGATCAAAGGGCTGATAAGAGAAGTGTGACTGACTGTCCACCACAAATCCTCTGTGAGCCAGACATTGTGTATTGTCAGGCTGTCATCCAAGGCTTCCCCTGTCAGTATCTGCCCACCCCTCTGCTTCTCATTGTTAGGGCCGCACTGATTTGTGGGCTGGATCTATATTAAGCATAGTTTATAGGGCTGAGTTCACATGGTGCTTTTTAATTAAGAACTTCTTGTTCCTTCTGGTGTTTTCTTAAACTGCAGTAATGTCCAGCACATTTTACTACTTTACATTCCATCTGTAAGCGAATGGTCTGCAAATGAAACCTCTGGCATAGTAGAAATCCCTGTCACCTGCTGATATAATTCATAGTCACCCAACACTTTAGCAGAAAGTAGTGGCCCAAGCGCTAAGTGGGGGTTGTGGTGGATCCTTGGCGGAATAAAAGGCCTCCAGGAACAGATGGAGTTACATCATCATCCCCTATAGACCAGACATATGCAGTAGCAGGAAAGATGTACTGATATTTATAGCACTTTATTTGTGGGTATATAGTGTTGTCGTATCTAGGCTTCCCGCAGTTACTTATTTATCATACTTGTATAGCGCCAGGATATTCCGCAGTGTTTTGTCATATATATACGGTAACAATCTAAATTCCCCATCAGTTTATCTTTGTGGTGACAAAGGAAACTCATTCAAGCAAAGGAAGAACATACAAACTCTATGTTGTACTAACCACTAACCACTCCATGTTGTGCTAACCACTGACTTACCGTGCTGTTGTTTAAAGAAACCTGTCAGCAGGATTGGGGTAACTAAACCACCAGCATCTTGTTACACAGGGTTAAGGAACCCAAACCTGACATTATCCAAACCATCCATCAGCCAGCCTTGAGTAAATGTGCAGTTAAGTGAGGAATATTGTCCTAGACTTCACCTCTGACTGCAGATGAGCCTGAAGAAGGGGAGAGGAGTCCGAGATTCAGCTCTAGGAAGTAAATGTCCTATATAAGTTTAAGGGGAGCTCCCCCTAGTGGGCAGCATGACTGAGGCACTGTCAACCCTATTTACATATCGGGAAACAGATTTGCATATTCTTCCCATGATCCCTCACAGTGGAGCATAAATGGCTTAATAAGACTCCACACACCTACATGGTGGTCTCTCCCTAAGGAGTGACAATATCCCCTTAACCTGGTCTAGAAGCCTCTCACCTCTGCCAAGTCAGTCTTCTCTGCGCCAGGCTGAAGAGATCCAATCAGATCGAAACAGCTGTCCTCTGACTGACTTGGTAAAATCCCACATCACTGCAGCAAAGGCCTCTGGGAAGGTCGATCATGATGTTAAAGGGAGCTCCCCCTAGTGGGCAGCATGACTGCGGCACTGTCTCCCCTATTTACATCTCGGGAGACAGATTTGCATATTCTTCCTATATAAGTTTAAGGAAATATCTGGTATTGACATTGCCAGTTTTGAGACCCTAGCCCCAACTAAGTGAGATAAAGAAAACACAATGCAATGAATGCAAGTCTGACATCTCCTAAGCTTCTTTACCAGGTGTTTTAAGTGATATGCCGTTAAGTTGGTTGGTGCACTGGAGGTGGAGCTTCCAGTCAATGGAGCACTTCTCTTGCTTTGTAAGACCCTTACTGTCTGCTGCCTGCTCCACCCCATTTTGTGAGAGTTGATCCTCCCACTCCTATGACATCACTCATCTGACTTGAGCAGCAAGAGCAGTGCTCCTTCAACCCCAGGAGAAAACACATATAAACCTGGGGTAAATGTCAGGTGTTTTTTTTCTTTCTAACAGAAAAATCAGCTGGAGGAAAGAAAAATCTGCTCCTGATTCCCATCGCAATTAATTTGCAAAATACTCTGTGTGAGCTTATCCCAACATTAGTTGACGTAAATATATTTGCCACATTTTTGGCATATCATGTCTTTTTTGGGTCATGCCCCTTTCCCTGAGGCCACACCCCTTTCCTGATAGGTGAAGCCCCTTTTCGTGCAAGTTGAAAGTGTGGTGCACAGCTTGTTAGACAGTTACACCAAAATTCTGGTGCACTTATAAACCTCCCCCATAAATGATCCTTCATGTTTTACAGCTACACTTGCTACAGAAGATAAGAACTTTCAGGAATGAATTGAAAAGAACAAAAATGTTCTAATAGCAAATTTCTGATTTGATTTGCTACATTTTGTAATCTGGCAATGAATAAAGTATTATAGACTAAGTAGGCCATTATATCTTGACTAGAGATGAGCGAACAGTGAAATATTCGAGATTCGTGTAACAGAGCTCAGCGCACACTCAGCTCTGCTACATCTCTGGTGTAGCAGAGCTCAGCACACAGCCAGCTCTGCTACATCTCTGGTGTAGCAGAGCTCAGCACACTTTCAGCTCTGCTACAGCTCTGGTGTAGCAGAGCTCAGCGCACACTCAGCTCTGCTACATCTCTGGTGTAGCAGAGCTCAGAACACGGCCAGCTCTGCTACATCTCAGGTATTGCAGAGCTGTGTGCTCAACACTGCTACATCTGAGATTGGACTGTGGACCTTATCTTAGACTCCGCCTCCTCCGGCGCTCAGCTCTGTTGCATCTCTGGTGTGGCAAAGCTCAGCACACACTCAGCTTTGCTACATCTCTTGTGTAGCAGAGCTCAGTGCACACTCAGCTTTGCTACATCTCTGGTGTAGCAGAGCTCAGCGCACGGCCAGCTCTGCTACACCTGTGCGCTCAACACTGCTACATCTGAGATCGGACCACAATGGAGACTGCTGTGGACCGATCTTATACTCCGCCTCCTCCGGCATAACCAGCTTTGATTGGCCGAATGCTGTACTCTGTATGGCATTCGGCCTATCAACACTGGTCAATGCTTTCCTATGGGAAAAAGTCAGCTCCCACATATCGCAAGCTGACAGGGATCCCGACAAGATAGAGCTCCAAAGAGCTGGGTGAGTAACATTCCCACCTAAATAAAAGTAATCCCTAGCTAACCCTGCCTGTACATCTATCCTGGTCTCACAGTCACATAGTTCACAGTCTCATATTACCCGAATCTGAAATCCACCATTCGTATAAAGTGGAGGTCACCTGATTTAGCCAGCCAATTACTTTTTCCGATTTTTTTTTTCGATGCCTCCGTTGTCGTAGTTCCTGTCCCGCTTCCCCTGCGCAGTTATTGGTGCAAAAAAAAGTGCCGGGGAAGGTGGGAGGGGATACAAATTTTTAGTGCGTTTGCCTCGTGGTATTCGAATACCTCGAACGGCCTGATGTTTGATCGAATATCAATTCGATCGAATGCCGTTCACTCATCTCTATTCTTGACCTTTAGTCAGTCTTGAGGCAGAGGTTTGGGATTGATGTAGGAAGATGGTTGGTATACGTGCAGTCTGTCACCTACCAGGACACCACTTAGGTTAGTGTAGCTCAAATTCTATTTAATTAATTTATCTTTATTTCACTAGGAAATTTGCATTATTCTCTGGTGACCAATAGGGCACAAGTCTGTTGTTCTGTTTCTCTTTCTCTTTTTTTTTTTTTTTAAACTATTATTTGTTTATTTATTTATTTTACTATAATTCATTATTATGCTTGGAAATACAAACTAAATGCCACATCAGTGCCATAGGCTTTGCATGGAGCAACTGGGTGCATGCCTGAGCAGTCGGCCTCCCCATCAATGTACTAGGGCTGGGGGAACAATGGGGGGGGGGGGGGTTCCGGCATTTGGACCTCCACTGATCTAGCATTTATCCCCTATTCAGTGGACTAGTGATTTTATACTTCTGGTCTGAAATACCTCTATACCTGATCTGTTACTTTTTGTTGTTCTGTAAAGGTATGTTCACACGGAGCTTTTTGCAGGCGGATTTTGACACATAATCCGCCTGCAAAAATGCCTCTATTTATTTCAGTGGGAGTCACTCGTTTTTTTCTGCTAGCGTTTTTTTTCAGATAGCAGAAAAAAAATTTTTGCACACCCTAGCTTCATGCGGTTTCCGCTGCTGAGTCAGTGGTTCGAGACTCCCTCCTGATTAGGCCCATTCACCCCGGGCCTAATCAGGAGCGAAAGGCTGCAATGTTTTGAGTTGTGTTTTGTTTTTGTTTTTAAAGAAAAAGGGGAGTTAGGTAACATTCATTAAGGAAGCCATGGATAGCACCAACAACCAAGTGGGATCAGTTTATGTGTCCACCATTTTGTAAGACTGTGTGCAGGGCTTTTCCGTCTGACCACCATTATAAGTGTTATGGAGGTTCGGCATTGTTCTGTGATGTGTTATAAAAATAGAAACCATGAAAGAGGTGAGAAGAGAGTCTTATCAGTACTGGTCAGGGCTCGTTCACATCTGTGCCCGGTCTCTGGTTATACAGGTTTCCGTTTCCTGGCCGAAACTGGGAAGAAAACAGAAACCTGTAGACATTTTTCAAACCCATTCATTTGAATAGGTTTGATAAGTGTCTGGCCGTGAGCACCCGTGAGTGTTTTGTGATCTCCACGATGAAACCATTTTTTCTTATAACCGGACACAAAGTCGGACATGCAGGACTTTGTGTCCAGTTTTTTAAAAAAGGGTTTCGCCGCAGAGAGCATAAAACGTTCACCGGCGCTCACGGCCGAACTTAGTCTGATAGGTTTCCGTCTTCTGCCTGCAAAAGACGGAAACCTGAGTACGGAAACCGAACGCTGGTGTGAACCCAACGTCAGTCAAAAGCTGGATTTTACTTCAGGCTATAAAATGTATACCTCCTCTAAAACAAATAGCGTGAGATGTATGACAATGGAAAAATTACTATTATATATTTCATAGCAATATGCGTAGCATGTGTAACCGTTAGAGATGAGTGAGCATTGGTGTAAAAAAAGCGCCAGGGAAGGTGGGAGGAGAATCAAATTTTTACTGCATTAACCACATGGTATTCAACCAAGTACACCAATAACTATGCAGGGGAGGTATTTGATCGAATACTCACTCATCTCTAGTAACTGTATATAACTTGGCAATAGCAAGTATATGACTGTATGTGATAACGTGACAGCTGTATGTATAGACTATATGTGATGGTATATGATAACATGATGGCAACATAACTATGCTTATACTGTATATGATAATATGACAGCACTGTGTTTCAGCTATATATGACGGTATATGATAACATCATAGCAATATGTATAGGCTTATATATGACAGAACTATGTTTAGCCTACATATGAGAGTATATGATAACTCGACAGCAGTATATATAGGTGATATGTGACAGTATATGATAGTGAAGGAAATAATTATTTGATCCCTTGCTGATTTTTTTAAGTTTGCCCACTGACAGATGAACAGTCTATAATTTTAAGGGTAGGTTAATTTTAACAGTGAGAGAGAGAGAATATCAAAAATAAAATTCAGAAAATCACATTGTATAAATTTATTTGCATTTTGCAGAGAGAAATAAGTATTTGAGCCCCTACCAACCATTTAGAGTTTTGGCTCCTACAGACCACTTAGACGCTGTCTTAGGGAGCCTTCACACGGAGTTACGCTGCGCTCATTCTGGTCGTAAAAACACGTTCAGAATGAGCGCGTAATACATTGAAAGCAATAGGGAAAAAAGCCTCCCATTGATTTCAATGGGGAGCGCACATATGTCGGCCCCCATTCAAGTCAATGGGAGCTGCTTTTTACGCGCTCATTTTGAATGTGTTTTTACTATCAGAATGAGCGCGTGTGTATTTTTGCAAAATACACATGTAAAAATAAGACTCCCATTGACTTCAATGACATTTTACAGGCGTATTTTTACACGTGTAAAAAATATCATTGGAGTCTTTTTTTTTTTTTTCAAAAATACACGTACGTTTACTCCGTGTGAAGGCACCCTTATATTGTCACCTGTATAAAAGACTCCTGTCCATATACTCAATTAATCAGTCAGACCCCACGTTTGACCGAAGACCGAAGAGCTTTCCTAGGATGTCACGGACAAGTTCATAAACCTGCACAAGGCTGGAATGGGCTACAAAACCATAAGTAAGGGTTGGTTCACACTAGCGTATGTATTCTATCCGGTTAGAGTCCGCATGAAGACCCCCCAGACGGAATACAATTGCAAGTGCTGTGCTGTCAAAGCACACGGACCCCATAGACTATAACGAATCATTAGTGCAGGCAGTGCGCGGCAAGCACACGGACCCCATTATAGTCTATGGGGTCCGTGCGCTTTGATAGCACAGAGCTTGCAATTGCGATTGTATTCCGTCTGGGGGGTCTCCATGTGGACTCTAACCGGACGGAATACATGCGCTAGTATGAACCAGGGGTCAGATGCTGGGTGACATTGTTGGTGCAAAAGTAAGAAAATGGAAGAAATAAAAAATGACTCAATCGTCATCGATCTTGGGCTCCATGCAAAATCTCACTTCGTGGGGTATCCTTGATCATGAGGAAGGTGAGAGATCAGCCTAGAACATGAGGGGAACTTGTTAATGATCTCAAGACAGCTGAGACCACAGTCACCAACAAAACCATTGGTTACACATTACACTATAATGAATTAAAATTCTGCAGTACCTGCAATGTTCCCCTACTCAAGAAGGCCCATGTGCAGGTCCATCTGAAGTTTGCCAATTAACACCTGGATGATTCTGAGAGTGATTGAGAGAAGTTGCTATTGTCAGATGCGACAAAAATTGAGCTCTTTGGCATTAATTCAACTCACCGTGTTTGGAGGAATAGAAATGCTCCCTATGACCCAAAGAACACTGTCACCACTGTCAAGCATGAAGGTGGAAACATTATGTTTTGGGGGTGTTTTTCTGCTGAGGGCACAGGACTACTTCACTGCATCAATGGGAGAATGGATTTTACGGTATATGACTCCATCCTAAGTGACAACTTTGTTCCCTACGCCAGGACATTAAAAATGGGTCATGGCTGGGTCTTTCAGCAGGACAATTACCCAAAACATACAGCCAAGGCAACAAAGGAGTGGCTCAAAAAGAAGCACATTACAATCATGGAGTGGCCTAACCAGTCTCCAGACCTTAATCCCATAGAAAACTTATGGAGGGAGCTGAAGCTCTGAGTTGTCAAGCGACAGCCTCAAAATCTTAATGATTTAGAGATGATCTGCAAAGAAGAGTGGACCAAAATTCCTCCTGACGTGTGCGCAAATCTCATCATCAACTACAAAAAATGTCTGACTGCTGTGCGCGCCAACAAGTGTTTTACCACCAAGTTTTGCCAGAGGGATCAAATACCGTATTTTTCTGACTATACGACGCACTGGACTATAAGACGCACCTAGGTTTTAGAGGAGGAAAATCGAGAAAAAAAATTTTGAAGCAAAAAATGGTAAAATATTTAATGCATGGGAATTGTACTTTTGCAACAGCTGCAAGGCCACATCGACAGGTGATCCTGCAGTGTACGGCGATGCATAGAGCGTTTTTTTGCGGGGCCAGGTGTACTTTTTAGTTATACCATTTTGGGAAACGTCTGTTGCTTTTATCACCTTTTATTTAAATCAGAGGCAAAACTGTAAAAAACCCTCGGAGGTTTGGCACTTTTGATTTTGACATTCACGGTACAGGAAAAATATTAGTAGACTGGGCATTTTCGGACACAGGGATACCTCATTTGATTGCAAGTCCCATAGACGGCAGTACAAGTGGGAGATTCTCTTACATAACTATTGAGGCTGGTCATAGACCAGTCACAATAGTAATATTGCTAGGACAGGCCTGGGAGCCTTCAGTAGGTTCCCGGCTGTCATAGGAGCAGGTCGGCTCCTACGGCCGCCTTTATCCTTACAGACTTGGCATCTGCTGTAATAGAATGGCGAATGCCAGGGAAGGTTCTAGCCACAGGTGCTGGGGCCCGCAGCATCGCCACACTCCTGCCACCGCTGGCTTTCTGCAGCGTGGTGATGATGCAATTCTGCTCCTCAGCCCCCTTCTTAGGCTGAGTAGACACTCAAGAGACCGCCTCAGTTTCCGGACCAAAAAAACAGATAGCCGCGACTGGCTGCGCACTCCGCTCCAAATTAGGCCCAATGAATGGGCCTAGTCGAGAGTGTCTGCAGGCGGATTCGCGAGGCGAATCGGCCTGAAGAATGAGCATGTCCGTTCTTTTTTCTGGGAGCCGTTTGTTCCGGCTCCCGAAAAAAAGACCTGACCAGCTCCCATTGAGTTCAATTGGATCCGTCTTTTTGGTCAGGATTTTGTGACAAATTCGGCCTCAACTTCCTGACCAAAAAACTCTGTGTGAACTCAGCCCACATTCGGACTATAAGACACACCCTCATTTTCTTCCCAAATTAGTGGGGGGAAAAGTGCGTCTTATAGTCCGAAAAATACGGTACTTACCGTATATACTCGAGTATAAGCTGACCCGAATATAAACCGAGGCCCCTAATTTTACCACAAAAAACTAGGAAAACTTAATGACTCGAGTATAAGCCGAGGGGGGAAATGCAGCAGCTACTGGAAAATTTCAAAAATTAAAATGGTCGGAGATTTTGGGTGCAGTAGTTGCTGGGTGCTGGGGAAGAGGAGGGGGTGTTTTGGTTGTCTGTCGGCCCCTTCCTTGAGCTTGAGGACTGTTTTTTTTCCCCCACTTGGAATTCAGCCTGGCTGAATATAGGGTATCTGCAGTGCTCCTATTAACCCCTTCCCGTCGGAACAGGAGCTCTGCAGATACCCTATATTCAGTAGACCGGGGCACTGTCAGACACAGGGATAACTAATGTGTTTGTGTTTCACAGTAATTTTCCACTTTTATATGTATTCTAGGAAAAGGAGGGATTTAGAACTTTTATTTATTTTATTTTTTTTTATGATATTTTTTTTAAAGCTTTTTTTTCACTATTTTATGGGAAATTAAAAAAAAAACATTTTTTTTTTTTTTTTGCTTGACTCGAGTATAAGCCGAGAGGGGGCTTTTTCAGCACAAAAACTGTGCTGAAAAACTAGGCTTATACTCGAGTATATACGGTATTTCTCTCTGTAAAATGCAAATAAATTTATAAAATTTATACAATGTGATTAACTGGATTTTATTTTTGATATTCTATCTCTCACTGTTAAAATTAACCTACCCTCAAAATTATCGACTCTTCATGTCTTTGTCAGTGGCCAAACTTACAAAATCAGCATGGGGACAGATACTCATTTCCTTCACTGTAATACAATAGTTAGTGTGCATGTAGTTTATATAAAAATATATAACATGTACATATCTAGCATATACTATGTAGCTGGGCAATTCATCACAAAATAACCATAACCAAAGTTGGCTGATTTAGTCAATGTGAACTATTTTCCATCCATGCCATCTTGTCTCACATTGCCATTGGCTAAGAAATATGTCACTAACCGTACGCTATCCAATGCTTGTGGATATGTAAATCACATGCCAGAGATTCTAATTGGATAATGCAGGGGGCGTGGCAAGACATTGGCATATGACAAAGATGCAATAATATTGGATGTAGTGCATTATATATATATATATATATATATATATATATATATATATACACACTCACCGGCCACTTTATTAGGTACACCTGTCCAACTGCTCGTTAACACTTAATTTCTAATCAGCCAATCACATGGCGGCAACTCAGTGCATTTAGGCATGTAGACATGGTCAAGACAATCTCCTGCAGTTCAAACCGAGCATCAGTATGGGGAAGAAAGGTGATTTGAGTGCCTTTGAACGTGGCATGGTTGTTGGTGCCAGAAGGGCTGGTCTGAGTATTTCAGAAACTGCTGATCTACTGGGATTTTCACGCACAACCATCTCTAGGGTTTACAGAGAATGGTCCGAAAAAGAAAAAACATCCAGTGAGCGGCAGTTCTGTGGGCGGAAATGCGTTGTTGATGCCAGAGGTCAGAGGAGAATGGCCAGACTGGTTCGAGCTGATAGAAAGGCAACAGTGACTCAAATAGCCACCCGTTACAACCAAGGTAGCCAGAAGAGCATCTCTGAACGCACAGTACGTCGAACTTTGAGGCAGATGGGCTACAGCAGCAGAAGACCACACCGGGTGCCACTCCTTTCAGCTAAGAACAGGAAACTGAGGCTACAATTTGCACAAGCTCATCGAAATTGGACAATTGAAGATTGGAAAAACGTTGCCTGGTCTGATGAGTCTCGATTTCTGCTGCGACATTCGGATGGTAGGGTCAGAATTTGGCGTCAACAACATGAAAGCATGGATCCATCCTGTCTGGTATCAACGGTTCAGGCTGGTGGTGGTGGTGTCATGGTGTGGGGAATATTTTCTTGGCACTCTTTGGGCCCCTTGGTACCAATTGAGCATCATTGCAACGCCAAAGCCTACCTGAGTTTTGTTGCTGACCATGTCCATCCCTTTATGACCACAATGTACCCAACATCTGATGGCTACTTTCAGCAGGATAATGCGCCATGTCATAAAGCTGGAATCATCTCAGACTGGTTTCTTGAACATGACAATGAGTTCACTGTACTCCAATGGCCTCCACAGTCACCAGATCTCAATCCAATAGAGCATCTTTGGGATGTGGTGGAACGGGAGATTCGCATCATGGATGTGCAGCCGACAAATCTGCGGCAACTGTGTGATGCCATCATGTCAATATGGACCAAAATCTCTGAGGAATGCTTCCAGCACCTTGTTGAATCTATGCCACGAAGAATTGAGGCAGTTCTGAAGGCAAAAGGGGGTCCAACCCGTTACTAGCATGGTGTACCTAATAAAGTGGCCGGTGAGTGTATATATATACTGTATATGTACATCCATGTAATGTGTAGATGGGGGAACCACCCTATAATGTCCATATACCCTGATAGAGCATCACCCATTGCTAAACTCTCAACAAACTACAGCAATGCCTCAAAAAGCTATTGGGGCAGATTAAGCCAAGTGCGCCAAAATTCTCCCTTACTTTGTACCACAAAACTGGCGTATTTGCCTTTTTTTTGTTGTTTTCTCAAACAGGGGGAATGACAAAGAGACATAATTTAGCATGAAGTGCCACATTGAACCAAAATGTTGAGCCCAAAAATTGGTTTAACGTAAGCCAACCAAGAGATGGCAAGAAGTTAGTCCAGTGTCAAAAATCGCTCCAAATATATCTGCGCCCCTGCGATAAATTGTATGTGTCTAGTCCAGTTCTGCAGTGTCAGTATTAATAATTGTGCCTTATAAAAGAAATGTATGAGCGAAGTAACCTGTAATCGAGAAACCTATAAATCCCATATTTCTTTGTATGGGTCTGTTTTGTATTTTTAGTTGTTGTGTCTTTAAATAGAGCTCTATAAATAGGACTGTGGCCATGAAGGTGTTAAACTTCTGATCCTAGCAGAATAAAATTATGTTGTTCAGCGCCCTCTGCTGGCCGCTCACACATTGTGCTCTGCTCTCTGTATATATTTTTTCTTTTTTTTTTTTTTATCGGCATCTCTAATATTCATGCTGATGCATTTTGATGCTACAGCATTCATTTTTCCCCTTGCTTTCCTTTTTTATGTTTTTTTATAGCTGGTTTTATCAGTAGCTTCTGTCTGTACCCAGACACGGAGCGGAATCCCCCCCTCTCCCTCCTTTCTTCCATCCCCCCTTCCAGCTTCATCAGGAGGAAGAAAAAAAATATAATAACATTCAGGATACACAATGTATAGTTGCTGTGTAAGGTTGATGCTCCTGAATGGGAGAAGCCTGGATCTCTCTGGCTTTTGAAGGCTGTTTTGTGGTGCGGGAGGGGGGTTACTTTTTGAAGGAGGGGGGGTGTAGAGAGGAAAAAAAAATCCTTGGAGATTAAGAATGTCTTCAGCGAAGAGGCCAAGAGGAAGGGTAAGTGAGAGGCTGAATGAGAGTGAAAGAGGAGGGGGGCTGTATAACCTCCCTTGGAACTGGCCTTGCTCCATCGCCATCTTAAGCCGCTGGTGCCTGCTCTAGTTCCCTGACTCAGGCTGCAGGCCCTTTAACCGCAGCATCCAAGAAGGAGCAGCACGCTCTTTTTATCCTTGCCGCAAGACTGACTGGCACTCGCTGTCTTAGGGACTCAGGATGCTTGTGGATACCCCTATCGACTGCCCATGGGAGCTCAGTGCTAGGTGAGAAAGTGCAAAGAGGGATTTCTGACTTCTGCCCCCTCCCCGCACCATCCTAATCTGTGCAGTGGGATGGAGGGTGTTTTTTGGGGGGGATTTATTTTTTTTTTGTGTTGTTTCGGGTGGGTTTTTTATGATTGATAAAAGCAAAAACAAATCTGGTGTTGTGATCTAAAGGTTTTGGGCTTGGGCTGTGTGTCTTTGTATGTGTCTGTCCTATGGGTGTACATTGCAAGTTTCATTGCGGATGTGGCCGCTCGCCTCACTGTTTTGTACATTAAGCTGCGTAGATTATGCTTTCTCCATCAGGAATAAATAGATGGCAGGCATTGTCGTGCGGCGAGAAAGCAGAATAATTTTGCTGGAATAAGCAGGAATCTGATACCAGGGAGTGCAGTACTGTATGTAACCTGTTTATCTGTGTGTGGGTGTGTATTTGTGCATGCCTTGTAAGCAGGGTGTATATACATACCGTGTATGCCCATGCAGTTTATTATATGTAGTCACAATTTCATGAAGAATTGGCATAGTCATTGGGAGTAGAACATGGGGCCAGTCATCTCAATGCTTAATAGTCGCTGTGTATTAAGCTTCTGTACCGTGTTTTATATATTGTCCATGTATACAGGACACCAGCTCCTTATAGGATCTTTTTTTCAATGCTGACAACTTTAAAGTGATTGACACGTGCTGGTTCAGTCTTCACTGTGGTTCCGTAGCGTAAGGAATCACTGACAATTTTTGGTGTTGTCATTTTTTCTTTTTTTTTAAAAAAACATATCCCCCTTGTGTGAAGAATAGGTTACATAGAAGAATGCAGGACAACTGGTTTTTATATTGCAAAATAACGTTTTCTGCACCGACTGCTGCATCTTGGAAGTTTTTGTCAATCATCATAACAATGTCTCAGGCAGTTTTTATGCCTACGACACAAGTACGTAAGGCAAAAATCTTGAAATAAGGGGCATGGATGATAGAAGACACCACTGGAACTCTATGGCCCTTGTTCAGATCCAGTGGTTTTGCCAATTTAAAATGGGTTGTGGCCTGTATTGATGAATGTCATTGTCACTTCTGCCCTGGCATGGTCTTCAGTGCTGGACACCAGATTATTAAAGAGGTTGTCAAGATTTTGGTATTGATGGCCTACCCTAAGGGTAATCCCATTAATATTGGATCACCTGTACCGAGACACTGCGGCTCTCATACCACAGATAACCCCCCATTGCAGAGCAGTATATTCATTTAACTTGAAGGGACTTTTCACCGCCAACTCCAGTTCTTAGCGTCTGTTATTATCCGCTGGTTCTGGCACAGTTGGAATTTTTTCTGTAGCCCCCATCATTCCTGAGTATGAAGTGCTGTTAGTTTCTCAACCTCCTGTGGTGCTGTCATGGAGGGCTATACTAGAAACCCAATTACCGGTAAGAACTAATTCTATTTTTGGTGCCTAATATGCTACTTAGGTTCTGTACTGTCAGGGCAGTGTCAGGCAGGATTAGGCAGGGGTGTGAATCACCCCCCTTGTCTGCTCCTGCCCGATACTGCCCATATGACAATACAGAGCCTAAGCAGCATGACTCCAAAAATAACAAAATTGATTGCTCAGGAATGGTGTGGGGGCAAAAGAATAAATGACAACTGTGTCAGAATTGGTGTTACAGTGTCTATGAAACATTGTAAAGAGCTGGGCTTGGCGAAGCTGGTGAAAAGTCCTCTTCAATACCAAAGTGGTTTGGATGGGTAGATGGATCCAAACCTGTTACGTAATTTAACAGGTTAACAAAGTTTGTGTTGGAAAAAAAAAGTTCTACCCATCACCTATCTATCTATCTATATTTGTTTTTTATGGAATTTTTACCAATGCAAAAATAAAAAACATTGCCTGCTCCATCACATGAAGCTTGTACTGAGCAATAATAATAATAATAATAATCAAATATATATATATACTTAATTTTTTTTATTATTTTTTTTGCTCAGTGCAAGCTGCATGTGATGGAGCAGGCCAGGTTTTTTATTTTTGGATTGGTAAAAATTCCATAAAAAAACCAAAATGTTATATGCCTCTGTATGAATTGAAAAGTATATGGGGTTGCAGGACAGAATGTAGCAGAAATGTGGTTGTGAGTATGAGGACAGGCCAGCAAGAGTTTCATTGTGTCTTCTTTCTATGATGACGCGGGGTAAAGAGCTCTATAGACCTACATGGAATAGTTCAAAATTTTAGAAACAAATTCTATTTAACGGAACACTAACTAGCCATGGGCTACATACATTTCCAACAGGGCCCCTCATGACATGAGCTCTGTTTTACTGTTGCTGTTTGAAAGAAAACAAAGCGGGAATGGAGATATGAGTCCTCTCTGCAGCTGGTTTGATGGATTTTTCTCCATGTGAAAATCTGGCGAGACTTGTCAATGAAGCCAAACAGCGGACGCCTCCCCAATGTATGAGCTCCGCCTTCTGCGCCCGCCTTGTTTCCAGAATGAATTGTTTTCTCTGAAATGCCACAGCCACTGATGGACTATAGACATGACTCCTTTCACATGAGCTTGTCGGGTGAACCTATCGCTATTTGGAGGTTTTGATTCATTTTTCTCTCCTATGTATGACCATCTTTAGTATGGGCAGTCTATTTACTAAAAGAATACTTATGATATGGCCACATCATGAAGGGGCAGCGGCTACTTGTAAAGCAAACAGCCCCATTGTTTTTTTCCGATCCATGGTATTGGTGATCAGACATTGTGCACCTTCCTATAGAGTGGGCCGATGACCATTTCTTGACCACTTGGGAGTAGCCGTATGATTGCAAAGCACTTACATGTTTGCAGATCTCTACTAGTCTGTAGCCTGCGCTTGGCATTCACATTCCCCCTATTTCATGTAGGCACATGCTGCTGTAATAAACAGGCCAGGCACTGGCAAATGCTGGTCCATGATTTATCTGTCTCGGGGGCTTTGAATGGATGAGTACATATATATTTGCTGCACAACTTTGCAATAAAATTATAAATTAATGGTTTTAATATAGTTTTTCCCTCTTTCGTGGAAGATAACAGAACTGGTGAGGACTGCGGTAGATTTTCTAGTTTTCACAATGAGACACTATGATATAAAATTGCGGATTAATGGTTTTAATAGCTTGTCTCCCTCCTTCTCTGTACAAGGTAGCGGCCTGGGTGGGGAATTATGCAGACAAAGCTTTAACATTGCCTCAATAAAAAATAATAATAAACCCTGAATAAATAAATGGTTCTGAGGCCATATCTAATACCTAAAAAAAAACTGGTTATCAAATGTCCTATAAATATTTACTGACCTCTTAATTTTATTAAATATCTTATCTTATTATATTATAGTTATATTATCATGTTATGTTATCCATAGGGAGCAAAAAATTCTAGCAATATACTGTTATTGATATTCCTTTGTCTCTATCCCTGGATCTGCTTCATTGGCCTTGCATTAGTAGATAATATCTCAATATGGGGTGATACCGGTAGAAAATTTTATGTAATTTTTAGCTTGTGTTTAACACATAGCATGATATAGCAGATGCCATACAGTAATATACGTCACCATAGGATTCTATTGTTAAAACAGGAGTATGTATAACATGCATTCTTTTTATTTTTTATTATTTTTCAGTTGACATTACGGGATGGAAAAGCATAGTTTACTGTGTTTTTCCATGCTTTTTTCCCCTGACATATGCATATAATGTGGGAGAAATGTGAACATAGCCTCATTGTGCCACTGTTCAATATACTTCATAGTATGTTTATCAACTATTTGGTTTTCACACTCATTACCCTGTACCGCACCGTGGTGGCACAGGATAATGCATTCTGAAGTTACATTCATCTTTGTGGGCTTAGGCAAGGGAAGTCTATCTCTGGCAGTCACTTGGAATTGAATAGAGCGGTAGTAGACATGTGAGACTGTCACTCCATTCTCACTGTGTGGGTTCTAGATCTTGGACTGCTACCGATCTAGCGGTTATCTCATATCCTTTGAATACGGAAAACCTGAAACTATGAGAATATCACAAGAGGCTATAAAAGACTACCATAGGGCCACAAACAGCACTTCTTCCCTACTCTCTCACATCCTGATAAGAATATGCAAATCTGTCTTCCATGATGTAAATAGGAAGACAGTGCCTCAGTCATGCAGCCCAATAGAGGGCGCTCCCTTTAACATCATGCCGGTCCTTCCCAGAGGCCTTTGCTGCAAATGATGTGGGATTTTACCATCATTTGCAGCAAAGGCCTCTGGAAAGGTCGGGCATGATGTTAAAGGGAGCGCCCTCTATTGGACACTGTCTTCCTATTTACATCATGGAAGACAGATTTGCATATTTTTCCCATGATCCTCTTCACAGTGGAGCGTCTATGGCTTAATAAGACTCTGCACACCTAAATGGTGGTCTCTCCCTAAGGAGTAACGATATCCCCTCAATCCTAATGATATGCACTATAACTTCCTGGCAACTTTATGTGATGTAACTTATGGAATTATGTAAAATATTATTAATTAATATGGTATAATATAGTTACATATCACAGATTTGTTGGTAAAGTGTCTGCAACTAAATTTATGTTGGATACCTTGAGTAGGTACCTGATGACAACCTGAAGTGTGTGAATACATTGTCTGCTTTAGCAGTACCATGTGTTAATAGTATTTCATCTCTTTCAGCCTCCCTCCTCCAAGAAGCTTGATGGTTCTCGGACCTACCACAAGCTGCCGAATTCTAAGGTGAGGTCCGCTTCTGAGAAGCGCCCCAAAAAAAAGGCTGACTCTGAGAGCAAGCAGGAGAAGGCAAATCGGATCATCTCGGAAGCAATTGCCAAAGCCAAGGAGAGGGGCGAGAGGAACATTCCGCGGGTCATGAGCCCAGAGAACTTCCCTAGTGTTTCCTCTTCAGAGGGTAAAGAAGAGAAAAGGGGAAGAAAAGCAAAGTCCAAACCCAAGGAAAAGGAGAGTAAGAAAACCAAAGCTGGGCTGACTTCCAAACTAAAAGAGAAGAAAAAAATTGGGTAAGAGATTATGTAGTAATTATTCTTATTTAAAGGATTTTTCCATCTTAGATGTCCCACCTGGTGAACCAACTGCGAGAACCTTCATCCTTGTGGAGGATAAATGGAGAGGTGGCTCTTTCCAATTACTTTTATGGATGTTAGTAAACAGCCAAGCAAGCAGTTGGGTTACTTTAAGGTCCCATTGCCATATTGTAGGTGCAGGTTATAGAGATGGGATCTGCACCCTTTGGATATGCCATAAGTATTTGTGACTTGAATCTGCAAAAATGGGATTGTGACTCTACAGGATATAAAGTCGGGAATAACATATAGTGGACACTGACGCATGTAAATGTTGCTCACCATTTCTAATAGGAGTGGGGTTTATTTTTACATTTGGTGCTTTATTTTCCTTTATTATCTGTGCTCAGGGATTCCATTCCCTATTCGGCTTTAAAAACGTGGAGAGAAAAGTTCTGCAAACAGGACCTTTCTCTCTGCATGCTTAGGGTGCGTTCACACGATGAAAAATGGAGCGTGATCTGGCATGTCTACGCGTGTCAGCAGTTTGAGCGCTCAGAAAGATCCCATTGATTTCAATGGGAGTTACGAGCGTATACGCCGCATTATTTTGCGACCGTAATTTTGCGGCCACAAAATTACGGGTGCAAAATAACGCGGCGTATACGCTCGTAACTCCCATTGAAATCAATGGGATCTTTTTGAGCGCTCAAACTCTGACACGCCGTATACGTGCCAGATCACGCTCCATTTTACATCGTGTGAACACACCCTTAGGGTGGAAACTCAGCAGAGCCCATTATAATGTACAGTACGTGGTCCGCTGGTAACCGCTTTTTAAGCAGATTAGGATTCCTGCTCTCGGGTCCCCAAGGAATGGAAAAACAAAGGCAGGTGTGAACCTAGCCTTAGGAGTATGCAGCAGGTTTTTTTTTCAAAAACTTAGCATGGTAATTTTAGCTGCATAATTGCATGTGTTCTCTCTATAGATCTAATAGGGGAAGAAAAAATGCAGAGGAAAATCCAGCTACAACTGCATGAAAAACACTGCAGAAATAAAGCTGATGTCTTTTCACTGCATTTTTTTTACGCAGAGTTTTTAACTGTGTTATGCTACATGGGCCTTAGCCATAGGTCTGAGTGGTCAGAATCTGGGCCAGATCTGTGGGCACACTGACCAATTTTTGTCACAATTTCTGGGCTATAGTATTAACATTTGGCAAAGGGAAGAGAAACTTCAACAACTTGGATAGTGCTGGGGGACACTGTCACTTTTGATGGGAGTCTCCTATGTACATAACCATATATACATTTTTAGACAATAAAATGTCAATATTTTTGCAAATATAAATTTATTTTATATAAACTATTTTAGAGGTGTGTTTTGTGTTGACCAGTTCAAAATGTCTATGGTTATGAATGCAGGGCATTTCTAAGGTCTGGGACTTGTAGAAACCCAGCTGTGATTGTGGCCAGGTTGTCTTCTCATACATGTAGTGTCTCAGCCTGATAACCTGTCCACAATAAGGAAATCATGGCTGAGTTTCTGACACACCCTGAACCATGGTTGTAGCCGTTGGTGACGTATGAAGACAAAAGACCACTAAACTGGAGGCAACATGGCCCAATGGTTAGCACTGCAGCCTTGCACTACTGGAGTCCTGCGTTCGAATCCAGCCAGGAACAAAATCTACAAGGAGTTTGTATGTTCTCCCCGTTTTTGCGTGGATTTCCTCTCATTCTATAAATATATACTGATAGGGAAAAATACATTGTGATCCCTATATGGGGCTCACAATCTACATAAAAAAAGACCACTAAGCTGGTTAGAGAAAATATTTAATGATCTGCAAAATGTACTTATATTTGTGGAAATAAACTTTTTATTGTCTACAAGTTTAAAGATAAGATAAGATAAGATAATCCTTTAATAGTCCCACAATGGGGAAATATGGATATGTTCATGGGAAATCTCCTATTAAAGCAGTATTTAATGGATTTAATGGACTGAGCTTATAATTTTTTTATGTAAAAAGCTGGTTGGAATAAAATAAGGCGGCACTCTATGATAGAGGGATTACTCATTGAAAGCAAGTGGCCCTCTGCTGGCTCTATACGCCCCTACATTGTAGTGTTAGTAATGGTATGGAGATGATTAAAGGGTCTTTTCCATTTAAAGGAAACCTTTATTAGTGTTCTGATGTTGTCCCTGATATGAGGAATGGATGTACTTTATCATGCAGTGATTATTTTTCACTTTCCCATTGAATCCTCCTACCCCAGAGGCAGCTTGGACATTTGTGGGATGTCGGTCTATTTCGGGGCATCGTGTTATTGGGTTTTGGGAAAGAACAGAAATCTTCTTTCCATGGGTTGCTGCTTCATATTATCTCTGCACACACAGCAATGCAGTTAGAAGATTGATAATACCTTCAAGAGGGGGAGTGAACAGTTCAGGTGCCCGCAGTGCCAGAGTCGCTGCATTGATGTAAACTAATTGCCTTGACTACACAATACAGCCAGCCTCCCTGCTCTCATGTGAAAAGGCAGGCGTAGCACAGCCATTTGTATCCGGGCAGCCTTTTCTCAGCCATATCCCAGCTAGTAATTATCAAATCTGCAATGTGCGAGGTTGTGCTTGGAAGGCGCCTTCTCCCCGTCATCTCCATGGGTTCCCCTGGGTTGGCTAGCCCTGTCATTATCCTCTCAAGTCCTCCCCAAAAGGATCAAAAGCTATTATGTATCAATTGGGTTAACCTTTCCTATCCCCTCCTGCCACCGAGCTGCAGGGGGCTGTGAGGCGGTGGTAGTGAGACAAGAGTGGTGACAGTCAATAATAAGGTCTCCACCAGAGTGCCAACATATACTGTAGCATCTATCCAGCATCCAGAGAAACCAACATCACATGGCAGCACAGATGCCTCTTCCTGGCATACATGGCCTCATATAGGTTCATATATCTGTAGAAGTATTTCTTTTCTTACACAGATAAATAATACCGTAACAAGATCCCGTCCATTCTATATACTGTTAGGCCTCATTTATATGAGCACACACAGAAATAATATTAGTCAATGCAGCTATTTACCGGTACATGTGTGTTTTAGGTCTATATTGCTTTTATACATCATGTTTTTTTTGTATATATATATATATATATATATATATATATATATATATATATATACATTATATTTCCTTAAAATTGTAATGGCACCTGAAATGTGAGTGAAAAAGATATCAAAAGACCAACATGGAGCTTAGATACCCTATAAAACTAAACCCAGCGGGTAATACTACAATTACAACTGGGTCGTTCTGAGGGCTCCATTCTATGTTTTTAAAGACCTTTCACTACTTCCACCAACTTCAACTCTTTGCATCCTCCACTAATTCCAATGCAGATGGAATTTTTTCTCTAGCCTTCACCATTACTGAGCAATCAGTGCTGTTAGTTTGAGCATCCAATATGCAAATTTCTCTCTCGACTGTCAGGTGGGCTGGAGCAGATAGTCGGGGACCGCCCACATGACAGTAGAGAGACTATTTTGCATATTGGGTGTGGAGTGAGGACTAGACAAACTATTGGATTCAGTGGAGCAAAAGATTAAAAGTGGAGTTGCTGAAAGGTCCTCTTTAAAGGCATATAAGATTATTGCACTTGGTATCGTTGCAGATTTTTGCCTTTTGTACCCCATGGTAAGTCCAATAGAATTTGCATGAAGATGCGTATTTCACAGATTTTTCTTTAATGAAGTATCTCCTTTAAGGAGGACCTGTATTCTGGTCTTAAAAGCCTAATAACATACTCATTTGGCCGTTCAGTCTTTCCAAAGATCATCACCAGTAGCGTTGATTCAAATCATGGTCTATTAGCCAAGTGGGCAGTAACACTGGGGGTGGGGTCTCTTTGTGCTGCATGTCATGCAGTATTACCGCTCACTTATGTGGCGTTCACACTTGCGCCGTTGTCTGCCTAAATCCTCCAAAAAACTGCATAGGGGACGGCTTGTCAGCGGTCAGTTTAAAAACCCATTCAAGCCTAGTCGGACATACAGGACTTTGTGTCTGTGCAAAAAAATGGTTTCACTGCGGAGAGACTGCAGACGGACACCGGCGGTTTCTTTTAAAAACCCATTCAAATGAATGGGTTTTTCAACTGACTTCCGGAAAGCCGTCTCCTATGCAGTTTTTGTAGAGATTTAGGTGGAAACCCAAAGAGCGGATAGTGGCGCAAGTGCGAATGCCGCACTAGTGGGTATGCCCTCATTTTCATAAACAACTACTTGGCAAAGTACCAAAATGACAGGGTGACAGAGCCATATTTGTATTAATTCATCCCAATGTGTCTATATCCATAGCATGTCATCTTTTATATATGTAGTACTAGCTTGTGCTCGCGACTTCATCTGCGGGTTGTTGTTGACGATGAGCCGCTTATAATTAGCTAAATGTGGTTGGCGGTGATCCGCCTGCGTCTATGTGTCGGCTCTGCTACATCTGTGCATATGCGCAGCAGCCCCAGCTGTATGCACATCCGTATGGAGAGCAGAGCAAGCTGTGGTACCGCGCTTCCTCAGCTCGGCTACATCGGGCAATTTGGATCACAGGGGTTGTCTTGTCTGAGTGTCCTAGCAGCGTCTGTGTTAGACATGGCTGAACAGCTGCTGGTGAAACTTGAGACAGGTCGTCCCCCCCTCCCCCGCAGCCCAGTCCGAAGACCACATGCCCCCTGTGTTACGCACACAAACTGCTAGCATGCTGCCTCAACTCTGCTACATCTGCTAATTTTGAATACAAGGCTTGTGTTGTGTGAGTGTCTGAGCAGCTTGTGTGTTAGACACAGATGAGCGGATGTTGCTGAAATGTACGACAGTTCTCCCCCCTCCCCATCTGAGGCAGAACAACAGATTCCCCGTCGTACTCACTGAAACTGTACAACTGTACAACCGATATAGACACAGCCTGCATGTTCTCTAGTCTCCTGATCTTCTGTGAGACTCCATTTTCTTCAGCTTTCACACTGTCTGGCTCCCTCATGTTTATCTCTGCCCCCAAATTAGCGTGTAGCTCCGCCCACCACACAACATGATCCTATGGGACAGCTGAAGGGCCTGTGATGACGTCATCATAGGTCCTCAAACGTAGTGTGTGTCTAAATTTGTGCTTAACGGTCATGCAGTGACGTCATTTACCTATTAGCCTATGTGTAATCGAGGTTACAATCTATCTATGTGCCGAATTTCATTCAAATCCATTCAGCCGTTTTTGCGTAATTGAGTAACAAACACACAAACATACAAACGTTCACATTTATAATAGTAGGATACAGCATGTATCCATTATCTATGTGTTATGTCATTTATGTCTTCAGCTTATGGAGACCTCACTCTTCAAAAAAGAATGCAAAAGGCAGCGCTCACCCAAAGACAAACTTTATTAGGCACAACGCGTTTCGGGCTCCTCAGGCTCTTTATCAAGTGCAACAGATTTCCTTCCTTTCAGCAATGGAGGACGTAAGTCATTGCTGAGAGGAAGGAAATCTGTTGCACTTGATAAAGAGCCTGAGGAGCCCGAAACGCGTTGTGCCTAATAAAGTTTGTCTTTGGGTGAGCGCTGCCTTTTGCATTCTTTTTTGAAGAGTGAGGTCTCCATAAGCTGATTACTCTACGTCCTTTGACGGTATTGCAGCTGCTACCCCCTTGAATTCTACACATGTTTATGCTTATGGGTTGTTGTGAACTACACAACCTGTTAAGGTGAGCGGCTATAATTTGCCTATATTGAATCACTATTTCTGCTGAAAATACTACACTAGGGTCGGCTCGGCGCCCTGTTTTTTCTCTTACGTCATTTATGTCTTATCATTCATTGTCCAAGGGATGTAACGAGAGATTTTTACTTTAATGTGAGTAGATTTTTGTCAGTTTTCTCAAATATTTCCCTTTCTATTTGTTCGGATTTATACTTACAGTAAATTAATTATTACTCTGGGCAAGAAGCAAAAACGAAAGATTGAATCCTCCGATGAAATTTCTGACTCAGAAGCTCCATCTCGAGCCCTGAAAGATGAAGATGCTCAGGTGAGTACTATTTCTATTTTGAGGTTTTTACTTGTATTTGGGAGTTGCTCTTATTATTACTTTGTTGAACAGTGTCAGTATGTTTCAGCATTTGTTCATTCATATCTCTATATCATCTTCATCTGCAAAAGGTTTATACTCTCATTCCTTTATATGTGCACAAAGACAAGATCAGACTAGTGCAGGGGTCTCAAACCCCCGGCAGACATCCCGACATCCGACGTAATAGTACGGCGCATGCCGGGTGTGTAACTATGGCGACCGCCCGGGAGCCGGTCGGCTGCCATAGCCGCCGGGTGTCCACTGCAGTACTGATTTAAGCAGTAGACAACCGGCGCTGTCTCCGATCAGTCCTGGGACCGATCGGAGGCATTAACCCCTCTGGCGCCACAGTCAAAGGCGCTGGAGGCGCCATTTTCCCGGCGGCGCATGGGCGCCGCTATTTTGCCGGTGATCGCCGGCACCTGGAGCATGCTCCAGGGCCGACGTCACGTTGCCATGACAGCCGGGAGCCTTTACAAGGCTCCCAGGCTTTTCTGCAATCTCTTTCTTTTGCAGGCTGCTCTATGCAGCCTGCAAAAGAAATGATTTTTTTGCAATGCATTAGCATTGTAATGCATTGCATTAGTGATCAGACCCCCTGGGGTTCAACACCCCTAGGGGGTCTAATAAATGTAAAAAAATAAATAAAAATATAAAAAGTATTAAAAATTCAAATCACCGCCCTTTCCCTAGAACACATATAAAGCAGTTCAATACTGTGAAACAAATACATGTTAGGTATCTCCGTATCCGAAATCGCCCGCTCTACAAATCTATAAAAATATTTTTCCTGTTCGGTAAATGCCGTAGCGGGAAAAATAGTTAAAAGTGCCAAACCACCGTTTTTTCACGGTTTTGATTCTGATAAAAATTTGAATAAAAAGTTGATCAAAGCAAAAGCAATTCCCGAAATTGGTAGAACTAAAAAGTACACCCGGCCCCACAAAAAAAGACGCCCTATGCATCCCCATACACGGACGTATAAAAAAGTTACGGCTGTCAGAATATGGCGACTTTTAGAAAAAAAAAAAATTGGGAAAACCTGATGCGGCCCAGCCTCACCCAGACTCTACCTCCAGCGGCCCCGGGGTAAATTGAGTTTGAGACCCCTGGACTAGTGTGTGACTAATTCCAGAGTGTTTGCAAGGTTTTCCTTCATTTGCGCCAACTATTCCCTGCGCTAGTCATACATGTAACTGCCCTGGAGTGGCTTGTTGACCATACTGGCAGCCAGTATATAGGGCCAATACCTGGATTGTCACATTCTGTATATGCATAAGAATAAAATATCAATTTACATGAAAATGGGGCTCCAAAGCCGAAAAAGAGAAGCACATTTGTAGAGGGAATTCTACAGTCTCTGAAGTACTGCGGTTTGGTTTGCAAACAATATACTGCTAACAGATTCTCTTCAAAGGCATGTAATGACTATGGGTACCTACATTTCCGAGGCTCATGCTCCATCCTTCTTTATAGGAACTTCCATCTAGTTTTAACTACTGTTACCAGCATTTATAGATCTGATTCACAGCAGCCATATCAACTATATGTAGTAATAGTCTGTAGATGTTCATTGACTTCTATAGGGGACCCTCGCTGTGACCTGTGCATTGGTTATTGTTCAGGGAGTTGGTGGAAGAAAGCTTTGACCATCACCTGTAAGAAAACTAATGTTGTAGATTTATTATTCAGTTTATTCTAAACTAGCCTCTTCCCTCAAATTTGTCTGGGTGTTGTTGGTGTCAATAATCCGCTTATATTCAGCAAATTGCTGCCTTTGATGGATCGGCAGCTCTCAAGCTGTCCTGATACTAAACTTGTTCCTCGCGCCATGCCTGTAATTGTTCCAGCATCTCAGCAGCTCTCTGGGAAGCCATATAATGAGTGTGTTGTTGGCGTCGATGATCCACTAGCTCCAGTGTTTCAGCTGCTCTAAGAGCCGCTTGACGCCTAGCTTGCTCAATCCCCCTCAGCTCCACTTGAGGAGAAGTCTGTGACTTCTGGCTACCTTCATAGCACTCATTGTTTTGCAACAAATTAGATTTTCTTTTTCCCAGCATGTTTAAAATTGGCAGACTAGCAATTTGGATTAAAGGGGTTTTCCCATGTCAGTGTCTCAGCACTGGAGCAAATCAGATAATATGCAAATGCTTGTACACAATAGACTCAGTGTTATCTGAGTGTTTACATAGAGAGATAACAGACCTGGCTTTATCAGAATCTGAGATAAGCTGCTGCAAGAGCAGTTTAATATATTTTGTGAACATAAATTCATAACAGTCGTGAAGCCATGTCATTTACTGGGATAAAAAGTGGTCTATGTGTTAATCGAGGTTACAAACTATCTATGTGCCAAATGTCATCCAAATCTGTTCAGCTATTTTTGCGTGATTGAGTAACAAACATACAAACTTTCATATTTATAAAATAATAATAATAAAAAATAATAAAAATAAATAAATAATAATAATAAATAAATAATAAATAAATTAGTAATAATAATAATAATAATATTAGTAGGAAGGCTATCTGGAGTTTAACTTACAAACCTCAGGTTTTTGTGCCTTCAATGCCACTTGTGCTAAATTTAATATCATTTACACTTGTTTACTGGCACAAATAATCACTAAAGTGTACGCCAGTTATAAGTTGGTTTCAAGATTTCAGCACGTGCACCTCCTTATAATTGAGATTGAGATGGAGATGGATATACCAATCTGTATCGATATGACCCATTTTTTGTTGCAGTTTTGCCAGTGATGATAATGAGATGGCGATGAGTGTACAGAACAGGAAGTGTCATTATATTATTAGGCTTTTGTGACCAGTGTGAAACCTGCAGAATTTTAGGATTTTTCTTAAATGTAAAAAATGACATGAAAAATTATACCAAAAATTGTTATAAAATATGTTTAAGATGAAAACTTCCTTCATGCAATTGGTTATTTTTCTTCATTGGTTTCAGATTATGTTAGAAGTACAAAGTCACCTGGTGGAAAAATCCCAACGTTCAGACCTCAGATTCTGTTAATTCGATCATTTTCAGGATTCCATGAGGCCACGTGCTGTTTGTTATCACATCCCACACAATATCATGGGGGATCTGTAATAACCGCTTATTATTTGGCCTGAGTAGATGATGTCATGTCAGTCACTTTCTGATCACTGCTGGCCTTTTCCATATTAAGCCCTCTATATTAACATACCTTCTTTCTTTCCAAGAGCCAGGAATTTACAGCTTTTGTCCACCTAAATGTGTTTTACATTTCTACATCTTTCTTCGGACCCCCACAGCAGTCTAATACGAGGCCTTTTTGTCCCACAGTTTTGACAAGTCGTCTTTTCTTCATAGTTTTAAGTACTTTGCGAAAGCGGAACAAGGTTTTAGGTTACTTCCACTGGCAGTGACGCCGCCATGCTGAGGATCATCCTTTTATCTCTTTTTATGCCACTTGTGTAATTTTTTTAGCAGTAATTTTCTAAGAATAATGGCCTGTATTGTGAGACCTGTCAAAGCGTTTACCCACATATTTAATAACTTCCTAGTCCAGAGCAGAGTTGGAAATGTGCAGTAAAATTGTCAACTAAATGAACACATTAGGATCACTGCCTCCTTTTTTTTGTTTATTTTGGTCATCAGATCTAAAGATGGAGGTTGTAGGTTGTAGGCGAACACAGTGAATTTGGCTTTTCACTAAGCTTCTGCAAGCACTGTGTATATGTACAGTCATGGCCAAAAGTTTTGAGAATGACACAAATCTTATATTTTCACATGATCTGCTGCCCTCTGGTTTTTGTGTGTGTTTGTCAGATGTTTTTATCACATACAGAAATATAATTGCAATCATATTATGAGTAACAAAAGCTTATATTGACAGTTAGAATGAGTTAATGCAGCAAGTCAATATTTGCAGTGTTGACCCTTCTTCTTCAGGACCTCTGCAATTCTCCCTGGCATGCTCTCAATCAACTTCTGGACCAAATCCTGACTGATAGCAGTCCATTCTTGCACAATCAATGCTTGCATTTTGTCAGAATTTGTAGGTTTTTGTTTGTCCACCCGTCTCTTGATGATTGACCACAAGTTCTCAATGGGATTAAGATCTGGGGAGTTTCTAGGCCATGGACCCAAAATCTCTCTGTTTTGTTCCCTGAGCCATTTAGTTATCACCTTTGCTTTATGGCAAGGTGCTCCATCATGCTGGAAAAGGCATTGTTGATCGCCAAACTGCTCTTGGACGGTTGGGAGAAGTTGATCTTGGAGGACATTCTGGTACCATTCTTTATTCATGGCTGTGTTTTTAGGCAAGACTGTGAGAGAGCCGATTCCCTTGGCTGAGAAGCAACCCCACACATGAATGGTTTCAGGATACTTTACAGTTGGCATGAGACAAGACTGGTGGTAACGCTCACCTCGTCTTCTCCGAATAAGCTGTTTTCCAGATGTCCCAAACAATCGAAAAGGGGATTCATCAGAGAAAATGACTTTACCCCAGTCCTCAGCAGTCCACTCCCTGTACCTTTTGCAGAATATCAGTCTGTCCCTGATGTTTTTTCTGGAGAGAAGTGGCTTCTTTGCTGCCCTCCTTGAGACCAGGCCTTGCTCCAAGAGTCTCCACCTCACAGTGTGTGCAGATGCACTCACACCTGCCCGCTGCCATTCCTGAGCAAGCTCTGCACTGCTAGTAGCCCGATCCCGCAGCTGAAATACTTTTAAGAGACAGTCCTGGCGCTTGCTGGTCTTTCTTGGGCACCCTGGAGCCTTTTTGCCAACAATGGAACCTCTCTCCTTGAAGTTCTTGATGATGCGATAGATTGTTGACTGAGGTGCAATCTTTCTAGCTGCGATACGCTTCCCTGTTAGGCCATTTTTGTGCAGTGCAATGATGACTGCACGTGTTTCTTTAGAGATAACCATGGTTATCAGAAGAGAAACAATGATGCCAAGCATCAGCCTCCTTTTAAAGTGTCCAGTGGTGTCATTCTTACTTAATCATGACAGATTGATCTCCAGCCCTGTCCTCATCAACACCCACACCTGTGTTAATGGAGCAATCACTGAAACGATGTTAGCTGGTCCTTTTAAGGCAGGGCTGTAATGATGTTGAAATGTGTTTTGGGGGATAATGTTCATTTTCTAGGCAAATATTGACTTTGCAAGTAATTGCTGTTAAGCTGATCACTCTTTATAACATTCTGGAGTATATGCAAATTGCCATTAGAAAAACTGAAGCAGTAGACTTTGTAAAAATTAATATTTGTATCATTCTCAAAACTTTTGGCCATGACTGTATATAAAATCACTTTTATTTTACGTTAATGTCGTGATTATAACTTTGTGTAAGTTAAAAAATGGATGCAAACAGATGACCATTTGCATACGTACAGTCAAAATTCTGATCTGTCTGTACTTTTTTTTTTTTGTAGGAAATAAAAGTACTATAAAAAATATATGGGCAGAAGGTGAATCCGTTTTTTATTGAACATTGACTCCTTGTAAAAAGATGGCCATCAGTTTGCATCCATTTTCTACATTCGTAAAACTCATTAAATGTATTATCAAAAACCGCCTGTCCCTCACAGATTATAGTGAGGAACCCAGAGGGAAATATGCGATGTCTCATTGTTTGCTTGCAGGCGTTCCGATCATCTAGTTATTGGATATATGTTACAGATTCAAAAATGGACACTAAAAATGGGTGAAAATTGGTGCAATTTGACGCCAATCTATTTACATAGTCAAAGCTGAATAAAAACTGTTTGTTTTTGTATTATGTCCCACCAAAAAAAAGAGACAGAACAGGTTTTTTTTTTCTTTTGCATAGACATGTAAATGAATTGCTTTCCATTTTTAGCATCTCTTTTCTGCATCCGCATGACTTCGATCACCATAGTACCCTATAAACAATAGACCAGTTGTTAGAGGATACCTGGCATGTCTGTTTTTATGAGTGATGATGTTCTTATGAGTCAGTAACGCTGAAGAATCTTTTTATTGTGTCGTTCTTCTGTTACTCCTCCTAGAAATGAATACGTTGATAGCTAGTAGTGTTGAGCGAGTAGTATTCGATCGAATACCTCGCCGGCATAGGAATGTGTGTAATCGGCCGAACACCAAGGGGTTAAACGCATCGAATATTCAAAGCGTTTAACCCCTTGGTCTTCGGCCGATTACACGCATTCCGGCGAGGTATTCGATCAAATAATACTCACTCAACACTAATAGCTAGGTATTGCCATTTGGGATGTGACCCTATACAGTGGAATACTGTCAATGCTGATTGGCTTGTATTGTACAGTCTGTGTCGGACTTATAGGGACCCCCCCCCATACTGGTAACACCCAGATATCAATTTATCTATAATATTCAGGCGCAGTTCTAAGAAAAGATGCTTCAGAGTCATTTCATAGAGAATTCGAGTACTTAAAATGGACACCAGAGAACGGACAGGTGCTCTTAATGTTTGGCTGGCGTTGTACATGTATTTCTCCCATACACATGTATACCGGCCTCAATGAACTTTAGGTGAAACTCATTGAACTTGTGATCTGTAAACCTTGCTTCACATATTACCCAGCTTTTACCTTTCTTATATTTGATTTCTGTCTTGTAGAAACGAAGATCAAATCGGCAAGTGAAGCGGAAGAAGTATGCAGAGGAGGGAGAAGGCAAGCAGTCGGAGGAGGAACCAAAAGCCAGTGTTAAAAACAAAAAGAGTGCTGCCCCCTTGCCAGTTGAGCAGCCTTTGCAACTCTTTGTGGTATGTAGCCCAGCACAGGCTGGCTGTATATTGTGTTACATTAACATAGATAGATAGATAGATAGATAGATAGATAGATAGATAGATAGGAGATAGATAGATAAGATAGATAGATAAGATAGATAGGACATAGATAGCTGGATAGATTAGATAGATAGATAGATAGATAGATAGATAGATAGATAGATAGATAGGAGATAGATAGATAGATAGATAGATAGATAGATAGATAGATAGATAGATAGATGGATGGATAGATAGATATTTTTTTTTTTTAGGTCTTGTGCGCCTCTGATAGTATGATAGCACAAAATAGATATGTATGCAGCATTTGGTGGGATTTCTGGGCATTTTTTTGCAGGTTGAACCTAAACAAGTTCACCATGTTAAAACTACACTTAAAGAAAATGAGAAGGAGACTTGTTGTGATTGATGATGAACTAGGCATTGAATGAATAATATCTCACTAGGAGAACTCCTTCCCATCTGTCCACATATATAACTATTAATGGTCCTATTCAGGACTCCACAGTAGGAACCAGAATGGTAGTAGAAGAGCAGGTATAACCAAGAATCTTCTTTTTACTGCAGGAAAACCCTAGTGAAGAAGATGCTGCCATTGTAGACAAAATCTTATCCTCAAGAATCGTGAAGAAAGAGGTGAGGCACAGTAAAATCTTCTTATTTGGTTTTCTTCTACAAAAGAAAAAAAAAAGAGACATCATGTTCTACCTTTTTTTTATTTTAGACTGCATCTGGGATGTTAGTTGAGGTGGAAGAATTTTATGTAAAGTACAAAAACTAGTAAGTAAAGAGCATGTGTATTTATTTACTTTTTTATTTGGTGGGATCTTCATCAATCTCAAGAACTGGATGTTTTCACCCCAGTTTTGAATGGAGCTATGAGTCCAATAGATTATTCCATTCCATATGACAGCACCTGACTATCTCCGGCGGTCACCATTCAAATGAATGGAGCGGCTCACTTTCCAGCTAGCTGCTGCATTCAGAACTGGAGTGCAAAACAGTTCTGTTCTTGAGATTGGTGAGAGTCGTAATGGTGGGACACCCAACATTCACCAAGTTACACCCCATCCTTTGGATAGCGGTAACTTGCTGTAACTGGTAAACCCCTTTAATCTCAGTTTTCTCATATTACAGTCAAAACAGAGAGATATATGCAGAAATCTCCCGTCCTATAAGCTCAGTTATGTCTCCCTCCACTTCCTCATTACTATGTGGATCTAAGGAGTTTTCTGGGATCGGCATATTGATTTCTTATGGGTCTTGAACCCTCAGCACTCTTGGATCCGCTGTTTGAAGTGACTGCAGTACTTGTGCAAGCAGTGCCATCTCTTCATTGCTTACCTCAGTCCATCTACTGGCATGCTGTACACATAGTAGTGGTGTTGCAGGGTATTGTAGCCTTGTCCCATTCACTTGAATAGGACGTACTACCACTACTATGGTGTAAGCATTGAAGAGGCTGCAGTGCTCATACAAGTCAGACCACCACCCTTACGACAATGATTTTAGCATGTTTAAAGTAAAAACCGCCACTTTTCCTTAGCTTTGCTTTTCATTTACGTTCCATAGTGTATCCAGTTTTTCTCTGTGGTTGTTTTTCTTGCACATTGTTAACCCATTGGACCATACATGTTGTTCCCTCTTTAAGCTCCTACCTACACTGTGAATGGGCCACTGAGCAGCAGTTACTGAAGGACAAAAGGATTCAGCAGAAGATCAAACGTTTCAAGATCAGACAGGCACAGAGGGCGCACTTTTTTGCTGATGTAAGTAAGGAGAGGATATCGCCTTTCTTTTTCTTTCCTCTGTTATTCCCCCTGGAAATGTACGCATAGTGAAACACGGATGGTATCCATTCTTCTTGTCATTAGGATGTTTCCCTACACAGTAACATTCTCAGCATTGATAGGACTTGTCAGAGAATGCCCTTCTATGACAAGCGAAATGGTAAATTGCCAATTTATTTTTATTATTCCCATAGTAATAACAAGAGGACTGTCACAATTAAAGATCTAACAATAGATCTTCTAGAATTATTTACTCAGGAAGACGTGCCAAAACTTCCTTGTCAGGACCTGCTTCTTTTGACTAAAGGAATTGTAGCACCCTGTCATCTGTTTTATTCATACATTTCCAATAGGGACAAGTATTTAGTCAAGTATACAGTTTAGGGCGGGTTCACATCTGCGTGCGGTCTCCGCTTTGTGGGTTTCCGTCTTCTTCCCGAGAAACTGGACAGGAGACGGAAACCTGACAGTCAGTGTCCGCCGGTGAACGCAGCGCCGCACCTCCCATGAGGCGACCTGAAGCGACCGCTTCAGGCGGCGCTATGTCAGGGCCTCGGGAGGGCGGCATTTTTGCTGACCTAAGCCAGTCCAGGACAAGCTGTCCTGGACTGGCTTAGCGTCACCGTATCTGCAGCCCAACACGGGAAATGAGCGGTGTATTGGGGCAGCCCTGCTGGACGCAGCGCTGATCCAGCGGCTGCCCCTCACACTCAGGCAGAGAGCAGGTCCTCTCCCCGCCTGCTCTCTGCCTGCGAACGCCGCTCGCTCTGCTCGGCCACGCCCCTTTCCACTCGACCCCACCCCTTCTGATCTGCCCCGCCCCTTTCTTGCGACCCCCGTCCCCTCAGCTCCGCCCCTCCTGGGGGGGGGGGGCGACTTTCTGACGCCGCTTCGGGCGGCAGAAAGCCCAGGTTCACCCCTGGGTGAACGTCTTCTGCTATCCGCGGCAAAACCATTTTTTTTTAACCGGGCACAAAGTCCTGCATGTCCGACTTTGTGTCCGATTTAAAAAAAAAAAAGGTTTTGCGGCGAAAAGGCAGAAGACGCTCACAGGCGGACACTTTGCAAACCCATTCAAATGAATGGGTTTGAAAACTGACTGCCGGTTTCTGTCTCCTGTTCAGTTTCTCGGGCAGAAGACAGAAACCTGCAAAGCGGAGAGCGGGTGCAGGTGTGAACCCACCCTTAGTAGAGCTGTAAGGTCCCCTTTAAGTACATGTTATTTGTGTAGTGCCATCATATTCTGCAGCACTATACACTGGGAGTAAGTGAGAGAAGGATTTGGGCATATCAGATAAAAGTAAGCTGAAAAGTGGCACTTAAAGGGGTTGTCTGACTGTTGTTTTTACAGTCACCGAGTAGAAACTAGTGGACAGAAATCTGTTTTGGTTGGGTGACATACAAATGCCCAGGACATCTTTACCAGGACAAATATTACCTCCAGGAAAATCATCAATGATGATTGGGGGAGTAAAATAAAGAAAAAAAAAAAAAAAAAAAAAAGCATTACTCCCTTTTCACTGATCCACCATTGACCATGTCAGGCACATGCTTTTTATAAAGAGGTCACGGCTGAGGCCTATGAATGGCTGCAGCAGTCATCTGGCACAAATGAGACTGACATCAGCAGAGGGGCCGGTAAATAGAAGACCGGAGCGGCCTCTGCTGGAAGCAGGGGTCAGGGTATAGGTAACATTTTTTTTATTTTGCTCCCCCCTATCGGCAGTATCGGGTTACTCCTTTACTTTCTCCCATTGATGATTTCCTTAGGGTATTATTTGTCCTAGTAAATTTGTCTGAAAAGTGATATTAAAAGCTGTTGAGAATAGATAAGAAATGAATTTGGTAAATTGTATAACATTTTCTTTTCTGAAGAATAATGTCAACCACCTAACCTGGGCACAACTCGGAATCCATTCAACCGGCTGATACGTTGTCTCTGCAATGCTGACATTTCTCTCTTTTATTGATTGTAGATGGAGGAAGAAATGTTCAATCCAGACTATGTGGAAGTGGATCGTGTGTTAGAAGTTTCTTTCTGTGAAGACAATGATACCGGGGAGGTAAAGAAAACATATTTTATATATTTGGAATTGAATAGAGATTTTTTTTTCAATATGAGGCGTATGTAACCATGAGTTCATGCTGTGTGTTTTTTTGCCTTTTCAGCCTGTTATTTATTATTTAGTGAAGTGGTGCTCGCTGCCATATGAAGACAGTACATGGGAACTGAAGGAAGATGTTGACCAGGCAAAAATAGAGGAGTTTGAGCATTTACAAGCTCTTAGACCGGATCCTAGGAGAGTGGTGAGTTCTCTATAACCCATCTGCAACATAATGGGGCAATCTGAGACAGTCTTTTATTTAACGTGGTGAGTGGGCCACAGAAATAACTATGTGGCATATCTGTATTGCCAACCACATTTACACTCCTCTATACCAGAAAACTGGGAAAAGAGCATGTGGTGTAGTCAAAGACCAGACAATTCTATCTAAGGTAATTCCTCAATTTTACCTTCAAAAACGTGTAGCCATTGGTCACCACGGGTAGCCAGGCTTTTGGCTACTATTAAAAAACTCACTGCTTGCAAACAAACTGAGTGCCAAAAAGATTCTGGTGGTAAGGCCCCGCACATCTCTGCAAGCCCTGCAGGACCAGCACTTAACAGACTTCTGATATTTCAATTTTGATGTTTTCTTTACCAGGATCGACCACCGCCTAACAATTGGAAGAAAATCAATCAGTCACGAGAATATAAGACTGGGAACCAGCTCCGAGAATACCAGCTAGAAGGACTGAATTGGCTGCTTTTCAACTGGTACAACAGGTAAATTAAAATGCCACTTTTTCTGATATGACAGCCATGCAGCAGACAAGACAATTAAAGCAGTGAGCTGATTGGTTGTCACAAAGCCTAATGGCCGTGTAATGGCATTAAGCTTTCTGAGTTTCTTTGCAGAAATACTGTATAATTGTTATCTGCTTGCAGTAGCTCCACCTGGTGTTCAAAATGTATAGATTTGTGCATGTTATTCTTTTTATAACAATACTTTACATGTTAGAGGCAGTTCACACGGAGTAAACTGGCGCGCAATCTGGCACGTATACGCGTGTCAGAGTTTGCGCGTTAAAAAAAGATCACATGGATTTTAATGGGGATTACGATCATATAACACACGTTATTTTGCATGATAAAGTGTTTCTACACTAAGGTGTTTCCAACTATTGTTCTAGTTATACACAGATGATGTTCTGAACACGCACATGTAGTTTTAAACTTGATGACCTACTAGTTATTTTTTATCCATGGTCATTTGCAGAATTCACACTGAAATTCTGCATAATGCTATATGGCTGCCACTCTGGAAGTTTTTTTTATTAAAAAAAAAAAAAAAAAAAAAATTAAAGGGGAACACCTACACCAATTCAAGTTCTTAGCATCTGTTAATAGTTGCTGCTCCACTGATTCCAGTACAGTTGGAATACATTCTATAGCCCTCACCATGCCCGAGCAACAAGCACAGTTAAAGGGATTCTATCATTTGAAACCCGTTTTAAGCTAAACCAACTTCAGAATAGCCTTAAGGAAGTCTTCTCCACGCCACTGTTCCTTAGATATACTGGTTTTCATCCACATGCTAATTAGTTTTCATGAGAAAACTCTCAAGAAAACTATACAGCTCTGTCTTCTTCTTGGTCTCCACCTCTATTTCAAAAAGCACTGACTGCACATGTCCATCGCCATTTTCCTGTGGCTGAACAGGAGAGGCCACAGGAAAATGACCGACAGACATGCACAGTCGGCCATTTTCCTGTGGCCGAACAGGAAAGAAAAGGTGGAGGCGGCGAACTGAAGAAGGCAGTGCTGGATAGTTTTCTTGCAGCACTGGGGACGCCCCCAGTGCTGCTAGAAAACTAATTAGCAGGGATATCTAAGGAACGGCGGCACAGAGAAGACATCTAAATGTAGGGGAAGAATAGCCTTTCTTAAGGTTAGTCCGCCGTGGGTTTTGCTAAAAACGGGATTCTAATGAAAAAATCCCTTTAACCCCTTCCCGACATGCGCCGTAATAGTACGGCGCTGCCGGGAAGGGCTTCCCGCAAACCGCCGTACTATTACTGCGGCTGCATGGTGCGCACACAGAACCTGTGTGCGCACCATGCGCTGCGGGTGTCAGCCGTATGTTACGGCTGATAATGCCCCGTAACACCCGCGGTCGGAGCCAGGTCCGATCGCGGGTGTTAACCCCTGATATGCCGGCGGTCAACACCTTCGGGGTTTCATTTCAAAATGGTGCCGATCGGCACCCCCCGCGCCAGTTTCGGGGGGTGCCGGTGTTCGTAGGGGGCAGCCCGGGGTCTGATCAGTGACCCCGGGTCTGCCCCATCACTTACCCCCTTCACTACCTGGTTAATCCTGCCTAAAAAGGAAGCTGTCAGCCTGTGCGTCCACACAGGCTGACAGCTTCCTATACACTGCAATACACGTGTAACACGTGTATTGCAGCGTATATGTAGTGAAGCGGTGATCAGCCGATCACTGCTTCAATCCCCCCATGGGGACAGAAAAAAAAAGTTGGAAAAAAGTAAAAATAAAAAAGTTTAAATAAGTTTAAAATAAATTAGAAATAAAGACCCAAAAATCCCTTTTTCCCCATATAAGATGATTTATTATGTAAAATAAAGAAAAATAGAAAAAAACATTACATATTTGGTATCGCCGCGTCCGTAATAACCTGAACAATAAAATTAAAACATTATTTAACCCGAACGGTGAACGGCGTAAAAAAAAAATGTAGAAAACCGCACAAAATAATGATTATTCACCAGCTTTCCCTTACAAAATGTTCAATAAAAAGTAATCAAATGGTGAGATGAAAACCAAAATGGTACCAATAAAAAGAAGAGGTGTTCCCGCAAAAAATGAGCCCTCAACCAGCTCTGTCTAGCGAAAAATAAAAACGTTATGCCTTTCAGAAGATGGCGATGCAAAAATAATTGATTTTTTTCCCTAAATTGAATTTTATTCTGCACAAATAGCAACGCATTAAAAAATTATATAAATGAAGTATCGTCGTAACCGTACCGATTTGGTGTACCCAATTTACTCCGCACAGCTTACATATTCACTTCGGGGTTACTAATGCTCACTACATCACTTGATAAATTCTTTGAGGGGTGCGGTTTTCAAAATGGGGGGGTCACTTTCTAGAGGTTTCCACTGTTTTGACACCTCAAGGGCTTTGTAAATGCGACAGGGTTCCTGAAACTGATCACAGCCAGATCTGCCCTCTAAAAGCTCTTTGGCGCGCCTTCCCTCCTGTGTCTCGCTGTTCGTCCATATATTAGTTTACACCCACAAGTGGGGTACTATGGTAGTCGGGAGAACTTGCCTAACAGATTGTGGGATGCGTTTTCTCCTTTAACCCCTTGTGAATGTGCAAATTCTAGGGCTAAACGAAAATATTAGTAAAATAAAATCAAATTTGAAAATTTCACCTCCATTTTGTATTAATTCCTGTTAAGCACTTATAGGGTTAAATTACTAGGTATATGTTGTTTTGGCTTATTTAAGGGGTGCAGTTTTGAAAATGGGGTGATTTATGGGGGGCTTTAATACAAGGGTCTTTCAAAACCCCTTCGTAACTGGATTAGTCCCTTAAAAAATGGGTTTTGGAAATTTCTTGAAAATTTTGAATATTGTTGTTTCACTTGTAAACCTTCTAATGTCCGTAAAAAATAAAAGGGCGCCTAAAGTTTGATGCCGACATAAAGCAGAGATCTGGGACATGAGATTTATGATATAATTTTGCCGGTCTGACTATCTGTATGCAATGCACATCATTTCAAACTTTATAAAATGCATATTTTTCAAAATTTCCACCAAATTTCCTATTTTTTCATAATTAAACACAAAACATATCAACCAAAATTTACCACTAACATGAAGTATAATGTGTTATGAAAAAACAATCTCAAAATCACTTTGGTAAGTTAAAGCGTTCCAAAGTTATTGCCACATAAAGTGACACATGTCCGTTTTGAAAAATCGAGCTTGGTCTGGAAGTCAAAAAGTGCCATTGGCGGGAAGGGGTTAATATTACCACCTGATGTTCTATTTAGGCTCTGTAATGTCAATAGGGCGGTGTCAGGCAGGGGGTGTGATTCAGAGCTCCAATCAGAGGCAGCCAATGTCATAGCTCAGGGCTCGTTCACATCCGCGCCTGGCACTCTGTACTTCAGGTTTCCGTTTCCTGCATAAAACAGAGCAGGAGACGGAAACCTGCAGGAGTCTTTCTCACCCATTCATTTGAATGGGTGAGAAAGATGTCCGGCCGTGAGCGGCGGTGAGCGTTTTATGTCAGAGTCGGACATGCAGTACTCTGTGTCCGGATTTAAAAAAACGGTTTCGCGGCGGAGAGCATTAAACGCTCACCGCCGCTCACGGCTGGACCCGGTCTGTGGTTTCCGTCTTCTGGCATGCAGAAGATGGAAACCACAGAACGGACAGCTGAACGCAGGTGAGAACCTAGCGTCAGAATCACACCTCTTGCCTGCTCCTGCTTAACACCACCCTCCTGACAGTACAGAGCCTAAATAGCATGGGAGACCAAAAATAACCAAATTTATTGCCTGGGAATGGTGAGGAATAGAGAAAAAATTCCAAGTGCGCTAGAGTCAGTAGAGTAGCCCCTATTCACTGGTGTAAAGACCTGCACTTGTTACATGTGGTGAAAGGTCCTCTTTAAATAGCTACTTACATGAAAATAAATAAGATAAAAACACTTCACTGACTAACTAAAAGGCAGTACACAATGCTTACACTTGAAATAACTACAGGAGTCAAGAGTGGGGAAAAAAAGCTCAAAACTAGGAAAGCTAGATTCACAGTCACTGAATTTTTTTTTTTGTCCCCTTTTTCCTCCCATCTAACCTTCCAGGCGGAACTGTATTTTGGCAGATGAAATGGGTCTAGGTAAAACCATTCAGAGTATCACATTTCTGCATGAGATATACCTGTCTGGGATCCATAGTCCATTCCTCATCATTGCTCCTCTCTCCACCATCACCAACTGGGAGCGAGAATTTCGGACCTGGACAGATCTCAATGTGGTTGTGTACCATGGCAGCATGATAAGCCGGCAGATGATACAGCAGTACGAGATGTATTTTCGTGATTCTCAGGTATGATTTTTCTAATAGATAGTACACTCATGTTAGTATCAGGGGTCAGCAACCTTCGGCACTCCAGGTGCAGTGAAATGACAACTCCCAACATGCTCCATCCACTTTCATGGGAGTTCCAAGAACAGCGGAACAAGTATGCATGCTGGGAGTTGTAGTTTTACAACAGCTGGAGTGCCAAAGATTGCCTACCCCTGCTCTAGGAAATGAAAGCAGCTAAGAATGCTAGGACATGGCCAGTTTTACTGTGAGTCTTTTTATTTGCATTAATTTGCTGCGTTATCCACAAAATTAATATTTCATCAATGGAAAAAAAAACTCATACTGTGTTCACATCTGTGCCAGTATTTTTGCAATCCATTTGTCCAACAGACCAGACAGACTGATGTTAAACTAAGCTTCAGTCTAATAATAAGAAATGGGAAATGTTTTTTCATGAAATTGAATTAAAGAATATTCCTATTATATATTGTTATGACATACCTCTGGGATCCTGGTAATCCTGAGAATAAAGTGGTGGACGTTCCTTTAGGTTATAACAGAGCCTCCCACTGTGCTGAGAACTGTAACACAGCTTCTTTAAAGTGAAATGTAGATGGGGTGACCCGGATCACCACTGTGCAAGGAAAACGTTTCAGGGAGTCTCAGCACGGAACTAGAACTGTGGCCCCTCTATTCTGAGGATGGATGGTGGTCCTCACCATCACAAGCAGTGGTGTATCCTAGCATTGTGTTGTCACCTATAGTAGTGGGAAGCCCCTTTTAATAGTAACAGTTGGAGATTATATGAATGGAATAATCAAGACATTCTTAAACTTACAGGGCCGTGTTATCCGAGGGACATACAAGTTTCATGCCATCATCACCACATTTGAGATGATTTTGGGGGGCTGTCCGGAGCTCAATGCTATTGAATGGAGGTGTGTTATAATTGATGAAGCGCATCGGCTGAAGAACAAGAACTGCAAACTGCTGGAGGGATTGAAGCTCATGAACCTGGTAGGTGCCGAGCCCAAATGCAGAGATTTCTGGCATTTTGCTTGAATTATTTTTCATTTTAATGTTTATTGAAAACATTAGTCATTACTTTGCCATTATAATTATTATTATGGTACGATATAGTCAGTATTATGGTATAGCATAGTCATGATTACGGTATGGTATTGTATTGATTATGGTATGGTATAGCCATTGTTATGGTATAGTATAATGATTATATAACATACAAAGCTTCAGGGACAATCTCCAGAGCCCCTTTTACATGGTTACCTGTGCTGTGTTGACCAACCTGCAGCCCGACAGAATTATAATATCGCCATTACAAGCTCACAGCTGTATATTATGTGACACTTTTAGCTCTGCTCACACTTAGCACTTTTCCGTCAGGTCTGTTACTTTAAAGGTTATATTAGGATATCTTGCTGCCATATTCTATTTAGCAAAAAAAACAGTTGTGATGAATCTGTCATATTTGTAATGGATAAAATAGAAGTCATGTCACTATTGTGAATGGAGCCTTACTTTGCCATTTTACTGTGAGCGCCTCCTAGAATCTGCACCTTCTTAGACTACATTCACACAATACAGATATGTTGCAGTAATTCTGGAGCTGTTTCATTCGTGTGAAATAGGTAAAAATCTTTTGCACATTTGCTTTGGCCCACAAGAACTATATACCTGTATATTTATAGATGATGCAGCTAGGTAGAAATGCAGTGATAATTCAGTTTATTCTATGTTGTAGATCTGAGTGGTTTTTTTTGTTGGCTTTAATGCCCACAGACCAAGCACTATACATACACAGATACTTCACAATCTACTTTCCTGTCTGCATGATGCGTGCGGAGATCTCGCGGCAAGCACACACACCCCATTATAGTCTATGGGGTCCGTGTGCTTTTACTGCACAGTGCTTGCAAATGCGTTCGGGGAGTCCCCATGCGGATTACCAAACGCAGATGTGAACCAAGGGTCATAACTTTGTGGTTTGCCTTCTTAAAGAGGTATTCCCATCTCAGACACTTACTGCTACTTAAAACCTCCTGAGGAAGTGAATTGAGAAAGCCATGCATGCGTCCAGTGGGCGCAAAACAAGTGTTGGGGATTCCCATTCTCATGTTAGGCCCATATTTGGGACCCACTAGACTGGGCACTAATGTGAACAGAGCCTTAGCCTTGTTCTGATTTTATAATTCGCTTTCATAACTTTCCTGACAAGTTGTTGTCTGTGCCCACATTTTCACTAAATATAGTCCTCTTGTTTAACACCTCTCATAGTGTGACACACGAGATACTGACATTTTCCATTATAAACCCCGAGCTTGTCGGATTATCATAAATAGTGTGAAACATGCTGTTTCCTCTGGCAGAGAACATAAGTATTATTGTGAAATCTACAATTCATGTCCGTACTGTACTCTGAAGTAATGAGATCCTCCATTCTACAGGAACACAAGGTGCTTCTAACAGGAACTCCTCTGCAGAACACAGTGGAGGAACTCTTCAGTCTGTTACATTTCCTGGAGCCTCTGCGCTTTCCCTCTGAGTCTACTTTCATGCAAGAGTTTGGAGACCTGAAGACTGAGGAGCAGGTACTAATTCACATGTTGCTCTCCTGGGAATGCGTGTCCTAGCAATCCGTGTCATAATGCACTCCTGAGATAAGATGGTTACCCCTTGCCTAGGGTGACAGGAGGAAATGAAATGGAGTTTAACAAAGGGTTAATTCTAGTATCTCTCTCTCTCCAATCCCATATGTTACATTGGCAGTGCAGCTGTCAACCACATCTAGGATATTATATTATATTGCAGTTAGTTATTTGTAGATAAAGTATAATAACGCCATAAAATTTGTAAGAAATAAGCATATGTAAAAACCCAATGTAATGAAGGGTACCAGTCTAGTAAGCACTATGTAATCTGTCTGATCAGTGATCGGCTGATCAGCGCAGCTCTGGCCAAAGCTTTAAACACTGGGAGAAGTTTGGTTTTGTCATTTATTTAACTTTAACTAAAAAATTTCCATGCTTGTAAGACATGGACCGGTGATATCTTGCAGGCTATAGGGACGGTGTTTGTTCTCTCTTCTTGCTCTTGTGACATGTGTATATCTTGCATATCTTGCATTGTACATCTTGTATATCTTGCTTTTATAGAAAGTAAATGTATAGATCCAGACTAGTTTGATGGGGTTTTTTTACCAGTAAAATGGTGACATAAATGAGTCTATTGCTCAAACACAATACTATTTATTTTTGAATATTTTTGGCTTTATTTCAGGTCCAAAAACTTCAGGCTATTCTTAAACCAATGATGCTAAGAAGGCTTAAAGAAGACGTGGAAAAAAAACTAGCACCCAAGGAAGAAACTATTATTGAAGTAGAACTGACTAACATCCAGAAGAAATATTATAGAGCCATCTTGGAAAAGAATTTTGCCTTTTTATCTAAAGGGGCTGGCCAAGCAAATGTCCCCAACCTAGTAAACACAATGATGGAGCTGCGCAAGTGCTGTAACCACCCGTATCTCATTAAAGGTAAGAAAAGTGATCATGGATGACAAGAGGTCAGAGCTCAGAAACTAACAATAGTCTAAATGCAGTTTGTCAGTGGCAAGCAGAAGACAAGGGGGTGTGAGTCAGAGCTGCATTGAGAGGAAGACAATGTCAGAGCTCAGAATTAAAATTCCTTACCTGCTCCTGCCTGACTCTTCCCATCTGACAGTACAGAGCCAAAGGCTGGGTTCACACGATGTATTTTGGCTCGTAATGTGGCACGTAGACGGCGTGGGAGCTTTTGCGGGCCGTATACGCTCCCATTGATCTCAATGGGAGCGTGGATCGTATACGCGGCGCTATTTTGCGGCCGCCGCAAAATCACAGCCGCAAAAGAGCACCGCGTATACGATCCACGCTCCCATTGAAATCAATGGGAGCGTATACGGCCCGCAAAAGCTCCCGCGCCGTCTACGTGCCACATTACGAGCCAAAATACATTGTGTGAACCCAGCCTAATAGTGTATGAGGCACCAGACCTAACAGCACTTGCTTGGGAACGGTGGGGGCTAGAGAAAAAAATTGTACCTGTGCCGGAATCAGTGCAGCATCACCTATTAAATGGGTGCTGGACTGTGTATGTTGGAAATATAGTCCTTTAGTATCAGATCAGTTGTTTCAATTAAAAGAAATCTGTAGATGTATACTTAGGTTCTCCATTAAATGATGTTACAGGAGCTGAAGAGAAGATCCTTGGAGAGTTCAGAGAGACACACAACCCAATGGCTGCGGATTTCTACCTCCAGGCCATGATCCAGTCTGCTGGGAAGCTGGTCCTCATTGATAAACTACTGCCAAAAATGAAAGCTGGAGGCCACAAGGTGCTCATTTTCTCCCAGATGGTGCGCTGTTTGGACATATTAGAGGACTATCTCATGCACAAGAGGTGAGGACATAATATTTAACATAATGGCATTGCAGTATGTTATACATACTCCCATTGACTTCAATGACATTTTTTTATACGTGTAAAAAGAAAACGTCAAAAAATGTGTTGCATTTTTTGCCAAAATGAGCGTTTACATCATGTGAATGGACCCTTTGAGCCAGATATCAGCGTTACCCAGAAAATACTGTGACTATTGAAGGGTTTGTCACTTGATGTGGGTCCAGCTTTTCTAGGCTGATGCTATCGGTTGTTACTACCAGGTGAAGCCATTTTCCTTGCTGCACTCTTTAGTGAAAATATACTGAAAATCAATGGCTGTCCATGTAATGCTGGTCCAGGTCTGCCAGAATAATAAGCACCAACTAAGTATCAATGTATAAATAACACAAAAAATTCTTTTGATTTTAAATCTAAATTTATTGTTACAAAAATGTTTTTAATTGTAAAAAATATTGGTATCAGGAAAACACAAACACATAAACACATTTAAAAACACACAACAAGAGTGGAGGTTGCACTGGACGGAGCAGCTCCAGCAGGTGTATAATCTGCTAGTGGTGTAGGGAATGAGAACAGCCACAATAAATGTGTGTATAGAGAGGCCCAGTATTTTGTAATTATAAATGTAAATAGGCTCCTATTGCCCACAATATCACAAGATCAGGGCACTTAATTGAAAAAATATATCTGTAGCATTGCAAAGATCATACCCACATCACCACTATATAATAAGAGCATATAAGGTAACAGAACCAATGTAAAGTTACACACACATGCCAGTATTACATAAGCCAACCTACATAGGACAAAATGTGAAGCATGTACATAAACCACTGCTCACCAGCTGCGACCTCCACTCTGAGCCCCGACGGACCGTTTTGCCCCTGCTTCTTCAGGGGGCTGCCAGAATAATAGCATGGGGTCCAATGAGAACTTAAAGAAGGTTTGAGGTTCATTACCAGGCATAGACTTACATATCACGGTATAACTGTGTTTGGGGCAGTGCAGGCCCTTTGTCCTGGTGTTTAGTCGGCACCCAGGAGATCAGACTGACAACAATCACACATAAATAAACCCATTTTCTTTACTGTATTTGGAATTTCCATAAATATGAATAAAGGAATATATACATGCATGTACATTCATGTCCAAGACACCAGACAGGACAGTGGGCCAAAGGACCATTGTTGCGTAAATAGGTGTGGATCCCAGAGGTGGAACGTTTTCGGCATAACCTGTAGTTATGCTTTGAATACCTTAGAATAGAAAACCTTTTTAAGGCTGGGACCCCATGGGACGGAAATACCTTGGGAAAAATCCAGGCGTTTTACAATAAGGGCAAAGTGGTGGTATGTGGTTTGTGGTAAAAACTGCGGTGCGGACACGTCATGATTTCCAAAATCACAGAAATCGCAGCATGTCAATTATACGTATGGAAACGCCAGTGGGTTCCCCATAGATATAATTATAGCAGAAAATCCGCAGAGGGAAAACTACTTCCATTGCCAGTACAGAGGGGCCTTATCCAAAGTGATAAAACATTGACTACCTGCAGCAACCACTAGGATTTCGATACTGTGTACTATCTTTTTTTATTGGGTACAGCTATTAATATTCCTCAGTGGTATCTGTAGCCAACTTTAAAACTATGGCTTTGCCAAAGCATAAAATTGTTTTCCTAAATCTAGTCAATATTTGATGTGACCTCCTGTTTGAGAAGGAATCATGGAAGTGATGATATGACCCTACAGACCTTAATCTCATAGAATCTGTCTGAGATTACGTGAATAAGCAAAGCGATCTGAGCAAGCCTACATCCACTGTGGTTAGTTCTAGATGTTTGGAACAACCTCTCTGCCAAATTCCAGTGTGCAAGAGTAACTTCTCAGAAGATTTCACTTCTGTTCTTTTATTACCATTATAGTTTTGAAAGAACTCTTACTTTGAAGCATTTTCCCACATCTGCCTAAAACTTTTGCACATCACTATAAACAACAAATATTTTGCTTTGTAAAATAAATTATGTGACCTCTCTATTAATGTTTATAGTAACTTTGACCATGACCTTCATTGTTCTATATTATGCTATTGTGTCAATGCCCACACCTATATAAGACCAATATGAAATCACTGTTGACCCATTCTCATACTTCAATCCGTCTCAGATATCTCTATGAACGCATTGATGGTCGCGTCCGAGGAAATCTCCGGCAAGCAGCCATTGATCGCTTCAGTAAACCAGACTCTGATCGGTTTGTGTTCCTCCTTTGCACGCGAGCTGGAGGTTTGGGGATAAATTTGACGGCTGCTGACACCTGTATTATATTCGACTCTGATTGGAATCCACAGAATGATCTGCAGGTAAGTAGGCCGGATTGTCACATTGCTTTTGGTCTGCATTACACAATGATTGTTGCAAAACAATGTTTGCAGGTAGTCATTATTGCTTCCCAGTAGTGTACGTAATGGCCTTAAAGGAGAAATGCTAGAGAGTTTGCTTAGCTGCTTGGATATTTACCTTAAAGAATAATGCAGCGACTTTGAAGCAATAAAAAAAAACAAAATAAAATTTGGTCATTTGGTGTAGTGAAGGTTTTAAAGTGCTTTGCCAGGCTTAAGAAGAGATGAGCTCTCAGCAGTGGTCTGATGCGTGGTCTATGTTTGGAGAGACTGTGACACACTTGAATGGGTGTCAGAATCTGTGTGTTAGAACCTCTGTTTCATCATGTGAAGATACTGTTCCAAGGATCTCCACTAGTGGCCGCTATTCAGGTGTCATTATTACTCCTACCACTGGAGGCTGCTGTTCCCTGACTCTTGCCCACAGTTAATGTGACGAGTATTGCTTCATGACCATGGCCATCTTGTTTCCTGTTTGCGGCCATCTTGTTTCCTGTTTAGGCCTATATATACCCAGAGCATATTATAACCAATGCTTGAGTATTGTGTTTGTTCCCAGTCCTCTAGCTCTGAGGTATTCTTGCTCAGTATACCTTGGCTTCTCCTGCTTACCCGCTCCGTGTATCGACTCCTGGCTTCATCTGATTACCCGCTCCGTGTATCGACTCCTGGCTTCACCTGACTACCCGCTCCGTGTACCGACTCCTGGCTTCACCCGACTACCCGCTCTGTGTACCGACTCCTGGCTTCATCTGACTACCCGCTCCGTGTACCGACTCCTGGCTTCACCCGACTACCCGCTCTGTGCACCGACTTCTGGCTATCCATCGATCAAGTCTCCTACTCTGCTGTGTCTGCCGTCCTTCCTGGCTATCGGATTCCAGCTGTATCACCAGTATCGTAACAGGATACTCAAGCCTTAATAATGGAATCCGCCGGGATTAAGAGTCTGGAGGATCGTGTGAACCAGATGCACGGTACACTGTCCAAGCTTCATAGTGAGGTGCGTGACTTCAAGACTAAACATACGGCCTTGGAAAATCAGACTACACACCACATTCAAGTTTATGGACAAGCCATCCAAAACTTGCAGGAATTGGTACGTGATCTAACTGACCGCGTGGTCAAACTGGAGTCCCAAGAGCGTGGTGGAACAGCATCTGCCCTTCCCACTCTGCCACTTCCACCCTTTAGGTTTGGTGGGGACCGAGATAAATTTCGAGGATTCCTCAATCAGTGCCAACTCTTTTTTGAAGCTCATCCCATGCATTACCCCACAGACCGATCCAAGGTTTTGTGCGTCATCATGCTCCTGACACATAAGGCATTAGCCTGGGCTAGCCCTTTCATCGAGACAAACGATGTTCGGCTGAATAATTTAAAAGACTTCCTGGCAGCTATGAGTGAAGTGTTTGACGACCCCAACCGAGTGGCTACAGCGGAGGCGACTTTACTAGCACTACGCCAGGGCAAACGCTCAGTAGCTGAATATGCCTTGGAATTCAGGAGGTGGGTAATTGACACTAAATGGAATGATGCTGCTAAGCTTACAATCTTCAGAAATGGACTTTCTGGGACAATAAAGGATGAGTTGGCACGTGTTGAAGCTCCCACTGAGGTGGATAAATTCGTACAACACTGTATCCGGATTGACACTAGATTGGCTGAACGTAAACAGGAGAGATGGGGCTCCTTGTGGTTCCGTAACAATAACAGCTATACTTCTGTTTCAGCTCCAACTACCAGAGACTCCCAGGAGAAAGGGTACCAGGAATCCGGAGTAGAGCTGATGCAAGTAGACAGCATGCAGAGACGTGAAAATGCTGAAAGAAGAGAACGTAGGCTTCGAGAGAACCAATGTTTCTATTGTGGAAAGAATGATCACTTCCTCATTAATTGTCCCCACCGGGGGCGCAAGACTGTTGCCGCTATGGTCGAACCAGAATTTTCAGATGAGGAATCTGTGTGCTCTGAACATGTTTCACCTGTGGTTGCAGTTACTCGCTCCATTGCACCTGGTATAGGAAAGGAGAACAAGGACTCCCACTGTGTTATGTCTGTAAAATTCCTAGCCAACTCCCAGTGGATATCCACACAAGCTATGGTCGATTCTGGAGCTAACGGTAACTTTATGGACATTGACTTTGCCAGAAGAAATGGGGTGAAACTGCAAAAAAGGCGGTCTCCTATCGTTATGGAAACTGTGGATGGGTCTCCACTGAACTCAGGACCAGTTGATCATGAGACCGAACCCCTGGAGATGGTCATGGAGCTTAATCACCATGAGGTCCTATCTTTCCTTCTAATTTCATCCCCACACTTCCCTATTATTTTGGGATTGCCATGGCTGCGTACACAGAACCCTATAATTGATTGGGAGACTAAGAAAATATCCTTTCCATCCGAGTCTTTACAACAAGAGTGTTTTTCTGAACAACCCCAGAGCAAGCCAGAGGAGAATCCTCAATCAACTACAGGATTGCCATCCATATATGCAGAATTCGCTGATGTCTGCGATAAGAAGAATGCTGACAAACTCCCGCCACACCGCGATTATTACTGTCCGGTGGAGTTGTTACCAGGTGCGGCTATACCTTTTGGAACCATCTATCCTTTAGCAAAGCCCGAACTGAAGTCTCTCAAGGAGTACATTGATGAGAATTTGGCAAAGGGATTTATTCGTCCATCTTCATCACCAGCAGGTGCACCCATATTTTTTGTTAAAAAGAAGGATGGTTCACTTAGACCATGCATCGACTACAGGGAACTGAATAAGGTTACCATTAAGAACCGTTATCCCCTGCCATTAATTCCTGAATTGCTGGAGAGAGTCCATCAAGCAAAAGTATTCACAAAGCTAGACCTCCGAGGAGCCTATAATCTTATTCGTATTAGACCAGGGGATGAATGGAAGACAGCGTTTAGATCACGATATGGGCATTTTGAATACATGGTCATGCCCTTTGGTCTTTGTAATGCACCGGCAACCTTCCAACACTTTGTTAATGATCTTTTCAGAGACTTATTAGACTTATTTGTTGTCATCTACCTTGATGATATTCTAATTTTTTCCAACACGTTAGAAGAACATCAAGATCACGTGAAGACCGTGCTGAAACGTTTGAGGGACAACCAACTCTGCATCAAGCTGGAGAAGTGCGAATTCCATCAAAGAGAAATACAGTTTCTGGGTTATGTAATCTCTCCTTCAGGACTATGCATGGATACTAGTAAAGTTCAAGCAATCATGGACTGGCCCATTCCCAAAAATGTGAAGGAGGTGCAACGCTTTGTGGGATTTGCCAATTTTTATAGACGTTTCATCAAACATTTTTCGGAGATAATTGCACCAATTACCCGATTAACAAAGAAGGGGGCAGCCTTCGTCTGGTCCACGCAGGCACAAGAAGCTTTCTCTCAACTAAAGACTAAGTTTACAACAGCTCCCATATTGATACATCCTGATCCGGAACGTGCATTTATTGTTGAAGTGGATGCCTCGGATTGTGCAATTGGAGCCATTTTGTCACAAAGAGTTGGGGAAAAAGACATGCTATACCCTTGTGCCTACTTCTCAAGACGCCTGACCTCATCAGAAAAGAATTATGATGTAGGAAACAAGGAGCTCCTAGCGATCGTAGCCGCTTTCAAAGAATGGAGACATCATTTACAGGGCGCAACACAGCAAATAGTGGTCTTAACTGACCATCGCAATTTAGAATTTGTTAGATCTGCCAAATGTCTGTGTCCTCGTCAAGCCCGATGGAGCTTGTTCCTAAATCAATTTAATTTCTTAATTTCCTACAGGCCTGGTTCTTGGAATGGTAAGGCCGACGCCTTATCTCGAATGTTTTCCACTGAATCCTCTCCTGCAGAGCCACCAAAGACTATCCTCCATGAATCAAGATTCTTTGGGGTGATCCATAACACAGACCTGCTGGGGAAGATAAGAGAAGCCTATACAAGTGACCCAGTCTTGGCACATCCCCCCCAATGATTTATCATTAGTCTTCAAGAACAAGGTGTGGATCCATGAGGACCGTCTCTATGTTCCTGAAGCAGTACGACTAGAAGTCTTAAAACTAATTCACGACTCCAAAATAGGGGGTCATAAGGGAGTGCAGAAGACACAAGAATTCCTATCCCGCTTCTTTTGGTGGCCTGATCATCTCAAGGATGTGAAGAAATATGTGACATCTTGCAGTACCTGTGCAAGGAATAAGATTCCGCGCTCTTCACCTATGGGATTGTTACAGCCCTTACCAATTCCATCTCGCCCCTGGGGATCAATTTCTATGGACTTTATCGTAGATCTGCCAGTTTCTAAGGGGAAGAATACCATTCTGGTGGTGGTGGATCGTCTCACTAAAGCCGCACATTTTGTCCCTTGTTCTGGATTACCTTCAGCTGAGGAGACAGCTGATCTTGTCATTCACAACATTTTTCGTCTTCATGGAGTGCCTGATGAGGTTGTCTCAGATCGTGGAGTACAATTTACCTCAAGATTCTGGCAAAGTTTTTGTACTGCATTAAATATCGATATTAATCTATCATCTGCCTTCCACCCTCAGTCGAATGGACAAACAGAGCGCACCAATCAGACCTTGGAACAATACCTACGATGTTATACATGTCATCTGCAGGACGATTGGTTCGACTTACTTCCTGTGGCAGAATTCTCTTATAACAACTCACAGCACGCATCAACGAAACAGACTCCATTTTTTGCAAATCTAGGTTACCACCCCAATATTCTTCCTAACTTTCCGATTGAGACCTTAATTCCTGCAGTCACCGATAGAATCCAAGCATTACAGCAAAATGTCAAGATGTTAAAAGAGACTCTGAAACTTGCTCAGGAAAAGTATAAGAAGACAGCTGATAGGTTACGCAGACCTTCACCGACCTTTCAGATAGGGGACGAAGTTTGGCTGTCTACTAAAAACTTAAAGCTCAATGTACCGTCAGTAAAACTAGGACAGAAGTTTATTGGTCCTTTTAAGATAACAGCACAAGTAGGCTCTGTGGCTTTCCGTCTCCAACTCCCCAAGACAATGAAGATACATCCAGTATTTCATGTGGTACTATTGAAACCAGTTGTTCCCAATCCGTTTCCAGGCCGTCTGTTGCCTCCTCCGGGTCCCATTAAAGTTGCTGGAGAAGAACACTACGTGGTTGAGAGAATTCTGGATTCTAGGATCTTCAGAAACCGTCTGCAATATTTAATACAGTGGCAGGGATATGGTCCTTCGGAAAATTCATGGGAGCCCATCAGCAACATCAATGCTCCTCGTTTGATTAGAGAATTCCACCAAAGATATCCAGACAAGCCAGGTCAAGCAGTGTCCAGAGGCCGCTGTTAAAGGAGGGAGTAATGTCAGAATCTGTGTGTTAGAACCTCTGTTTCATCATGTGAAGATACTGTTCCAAGGATCTCCACTAGTGGCCGCTATTCAGGTGTCATTATTACTCCTACCACTGGAGGCTGCTGTTCCCTGACTCTTGCCCACAGTTAATGTGGCGAGTATTGCTTCATGACCATGGCCATCTTGTTTCCTGTTTGCGGCCATCTTGTTTCCTGTTTAGGCCTATATATACCCAGAGCATATTATAACCAATGCTTGAGTATTGTGTTTGTTCCCAGTCCTCTAGCTCTGAGGTATTCTTGCTCAGTATACCTTGGCTTCTCCTGCTTACCCGCTCCGTGTATCGACTCCTGGCTTCATCTGATTACCCGCTCCGTGTATCGACTCCTGGCTTCACCTGACTACCCGCTCCGTGTACCGACTCCTGGCTTCACCCGACTACCCGCTCTGTGTACCGACTCCTGGCTTCATCTGACTACCCGCTCCGTGTGCCGACTCCTGGCTTCACCCGACTACCCGCTCTGTGTACCGACTCCTGGCTTCATCTGACTACCCGCTCCGTGTGCCGACTCCTGGCTTCACCCGACTACCCGCTCTGTGCACCGACTTCTGGCTATCCATCGATCAAGTCTCCTACTCCGCTGTGTCTGCCGTCCTTCCTGGCTATCGGATTCCAGCTGTATCACCAGTATCGTAACAATGGGACTGACCTGCTAACAAGCCATGTGACTGATAAATGTTGATCTGTGTGGGTTGGACACACACATCTTCAAGTGATGAACTATGCGAAGGATAGGTCATCAATCACAGAAGCAGCGTTGGTTGACCGAATGCTGTACACTGTACTGCCGTACAGTGTACAGCATTCGGCCAATCAACGCTGGCCAGTGCTTTCCTATGGGGAAAAGTCAGCTCCCACTCAACTCTGCTATTCCAGGGAGATGTTGCAGTGCTGTGCTAAATCTGAGATGTACAGAGCTCTGTCAACTCTGCTACATTTGAGATCGGACCACAATAGAGACCGCTGTGGACCGATCTTAGACTCCGCCTCCTCCGGCAGAACCAGCGTTGATTGACCGAATGCTGTACATTGTACGGCAACGCTGGCCAATGCTTTCCTATGGGGAAAAGTCAGCTCCCGTATAACGCAAGCTGGCACGGATCCCGACTAGGCTATAATGAGCTGCCACGAGATAGAGCCCCAAAGAGCTGTTTGAGTAACATTCCCACCTAAATAAAGGTAATCCCTAGCTAACCTTGCCAGTACATCTATCCCTGTCTCACAGTCACATAGTTCACAGTCTCATATGACCCGGATCTGAAATCCACTATTCGTCTAAAGTGGAGGTCACCTGATTTCGGCAGCCAATGACTTTTTCAGATTTTTTTTCAATGACTGCGTTGTTGTAGTTCCTGTCCCACCTCCCCTGCACAGTTATTGGTGCAAAAAAAGCGCCAGGGAAGGTGGGAGGGGAATCAAATTTTTAGTGAGTTTGCCACGTGGTGTTTGACTGGAATCGAACATCTGGAACAGCCTGATATCCTATCGTACATGTACTCGGTCGGACGCTGTTCGCCCATCTCTAGTACTGTGCCATGAGATGTCTGTACTGTAAGGTGTTGCCACCCAATGGTTGTATGGTGGATTGCAGTCTGCAATGGATTTTACTAGCATGTCACAGTAATATTATTGAATCTGTTTCATGAAAATGTGGAGTCCCTAACCAAATTTGATCTAAGGTAAGGGTGAATAAATCTCTTCAGTCAATGATTGTCAGTATTCAAGGTCCATATAGAGATTGCTCAGGATGCACGGCATTGTCTCGCTTGGAAGGTTTGCCTAAGGTCGAGTGATAACAATTTTTTGTTAAGATTATTATCATTTTACAAAAAATGTGAAGGTTTTACATTTTATGTCTAGCAAACTGCAATATAGTTATATTAACAATTGTATTAGAACTGATTGTTTTTGGTCTATCATTTTGATTTTGCCTTTATGTATCATAGGCTCAAGCCCGATGTCACAGAATTGGTCAGAACAAAGCTGTGAAGGTTTATCGCTTAATAACAAGAAATTCTTATGAGCGAGAGATGTTTGACCGAGCGAGCCTCAAGTTAGGTTTAGATAAAGCTGTTTTACAGAGTATGAGTGGAAGAGAAAACAGCGTTGGAGGGGTGAGAGACGCTTTCTGTTCAAGTTTTAAGATGCAAAAGTAGTAAAGCTGTTTTTCTGTCATAAAAGATAAGACCTGATAACCCGTATCAAAATGGGAGCTCCAGTTACTAAAAAAATAGCAGCCTAGAGATATTGACATGTACACACTTCTTACTTACCATTATAGTGTAAAAGTGTGAGTTGAGTACCCAACCATGCACGTTTACAGTCTATAATAGTGAGAAGTTCAGTCCTCACTACATTTCTGACGCTATTCCTGTATGTCCAGATTCAGCAACTCTCAAAGAAAGAGATTGAAGACCTTCTCAGACGGGGGGCATATGGAGCAATCATGGATGAAGAGGATGAGGGCTCAAAGTTTTGTGAAGAAGACATAGACCAAATCCTTCAGAGGAGGACAAAGACCATTACTATAGAGTCTGAAGGAAGAGGGTCAACGTTTGCCAAGGTATGCAATAGGTGCAGTATCTATGGACGGGCACATGTCTATGACATGATGTCTATTCTCATTTTATTATAGTTGAGCCAGCAAACATCTGAAATGCTGAGATCTTTTTCTGTCTTCCAGGCTAGTTTTGTGGCTTCTGGTAACAGAACTGACATCTCGTTGGATGACCCGAACTTCTGGCAGAAATGGGCTAAAAAAGCAGAAATTGACATAGATTCAGTTAGTGGCAGAGTAAGTATGTTCTTTTATCATTCTTGTGTTCCATTCTAGTAATCCTTCACACACAATCCAAAGTATTAAGGGCCAGCTAAAGTCGTAGACATAAATGGCATTGAGGAAACCAGTGAAGAATCACATCTCACCATGTCAGTCTAATGTCCCATTCTGGTTTGGCAGAATCTAGATGGATGTGTCTGTGCCCTTATACATTATGAGATATGTATATACATGCATACACACACAGATATATAATCACCTTATGTATATTGTTTTCACTTTTTTATTAAAGATTTTTTTTTAAATTCTGTTATCAGTACGTGACTCAGCCATATAAACCATAGACGCAGTAGTCTGTAGATGTTGATGGAGTCTGCAGGAGACATGTCTAGATGTGTTCTGTAACTTATGCAGAGTCATTGTGCGGGGGGAGGGAGTGGGTAAGCTGTGATCATTACCTACTGTATTGTATATGGTGGTCTCTATGTTATGTATGTATAGGTGTCATTTTATTGTAATCCTGCCTGTGCTGATAATGAGGTGCTGCAAAGAAATCTGCTACAGAGCTGCAAGTGTCAGCCTATTAAACTGTAATAGGATATATTCTGTGAAATCCTGCATTTCTTTATTCTTTCCATTTCTTCTCTATTGAGAGCTGTCCCCTGTTTCTCACTGTGTATGGACGTGTGTGTGTGTAATAAGGACAAAATGAGGGTAGCGGAGAGTCCTTTCAGTTATTTCTCTGCACCATAAAATATGATGTCACAGTAAAAGTCCCTTTAAAAGGCAACATAAAACACCTAGCTGCCCACAGCTTTAGTAATAGTACTGAGTAGGGTTGAGCCGATCTTGAGATTTCAGGATCGTTTTTATCGTTTTTAAAATCCGATTTCCAATCATTTTCCATTCGATCCCGATCCAAATGCAAGTCAGTGGGATTTTTTTTAATAATCGAAGATCGGATTTTAAAAACGATCCTATTCACTACACAGCATAGAGTCTAAAAATTGTTAGACTCCACGCTGTGTAGTGATTAAAGAAAAATCCTATGGCTACTTAGTCTCCCCTGGTGTCCACTTTCCGGCACAGAAGTGCTGCTGCTGGTCCGGTCCCCGCTGTTCTCGCTCCTCTTCTCGCCTGTTTGCTCCCGTCTCCCAGGTTAGTGTTACAGACCTAAGAAGAAGGCGCGGCTTGTGGCTTAGGAGAGTGTGGGCGGGTACAGGGCGGGGAGACGTGAGTGCTCCCCCTCCCAGTACCCGCCCACACTCTCCTAAGCCACAAGCCGCGCCTTCTTCTTAGGTCTGTAACACTAACCTGGGAGGCGGGAGCAGCGATGCGAAAACATGAGCGAGAACAGCGGGGACCAGACCAGCGATCTGTGAAGGTAAGTGTTAGCTACTAGAGATGTTAGCTAGTCTCCCATTAGAATGAATGGACACAGCCGGCGCGCAGGGGGTTAAGCAGCCGGACGCCGGCACAGGCTGTGTGCCGGCTGCATCCATTCATTCCTGTGGGACCTAGCTAACATTGTTAGCTTTTCCCACAATGCTTGGCCAGTAGCAAAGCATTGTGGGAAATAACCTCGATCCCGCCTAAAAAGATCAGGATCGGAATTCCGATCGCAATCGTGAAATTTACTCGATCGCCGATCGGAATCCGATCTTTTCCGATCCCAATCGCTCAACCCTAGTACTGAGCTGTTACAGACCACTTTTTTTCTTGAATTTAATAAAGGTTATGTTTTTATGTTACCTTTTCCCAGGGACTTCTACTGTGACGTCAGTTAGTTCTGAGTGATCCCTTTTTGACCGTCTGTGATTCACCATAAAATATAGAAACATATTTCTGTTATTGTATAAAAGAGTATTAGGATTGCAGTTATATCTGTATTATGTTCAGACATCATAAACTGATAATACAATCTGGATTTGGATATGTGTTTACAGCTGGAGCTTCCCCCAGTATAAAAGAGGAGATTCTGATCTTTCATATGACACCAAGATTTTTGCCTGTGTTATTGTTAGAGATATCACTGGCTGATAACACAATTGGGATTGGTAACAAGTGCAAATAAACTCAACCAGTGATATCCTTGTAATAAAACAGAACGGCAGTCTTAGGCCCCGTTTCCACAGAGTAACGCGATGCTCATTTAGACACGTAAACATGTGTCAGAGCGAGGCGCTTCAAAACAGATCCCATTGACTTCAATGGGTGCCGACTTACGCGCGCTACACATTGAAATCAATGGGAGGCTTTATAACCCATTGATTTCAATGTGTAGCGCGCGTAAGCCGGCACCCATTGAAGTCAATGGGATCTGTTTTGAAGCGCCGCGCTCTGCCGCATGTTTACGTGTCTAAATGAGCGGCGCGTTACTCCGTGGGAACAGGGCCTAAGTGTCATATGAAAGAAGAGAATCTCCTCTTTCATACAACATCTGAAGCAGGTTTCTATATTTTAGAATACCCCTGGATATAACTGTGAAGTGACCCTCCCCACCTCTATTTTCTCTTCTTTACACACAAGCCTGTCCACTGTACCCGAGTACAGATTTCAGCTCTTAATGGAGAAGCAAAGGAAATAATAAAGAAATGCCGGATTTCACAGGCAACAACATGTGTTAATAAAATGTTTAACAAAATGTATAGTTTAGTTACACTTTAACACGAAAACTTAATATAAAGTGTCATTTTCTGAAGGCGTCTTTTCACACTGAGCGTGCCTGGAGTTGCTGAATCAATTTAACAGAAAATGATTCTGTATAAATAGTTTATTGCTTGTGATTCCCTGTAACCCTGGGATCAGGATTATGGGGTGTAGCTTTCCCCTCCCTCACAGTTAGTCATTGTGCAAGTACACACAACAGGTCATAAAATATGGTTTTCTAATGTTATTGTGGAACAGACTCACTTGACTAATGTACACAGAATGTTATCCACACCTTTTAGTTTGTGTTGGACTGGTAACAGTGAGCCATGTCCTATAATCTGAGCCTGCAAAAACTCGTGGGACACCAAAATACTAAAGAGCAGTAGCGTAGTGCCCCAAATAGCTCTATCCTAGTGCTGTCTATGACCACAATTAAAAATCTCATCTATGGTGCACCTGTTCCCTTTGTAGCTTTTTACTGAAAACTGGGACGTACAGCGCCACTTCACAGCCCTTGTGTCCTATGTCCGGGGCATGTGCAGTAAGACCGGGGTGTACAACTCCAGCTCTAGTAGAGAACTGTGCCAGAATCCGGGTTCACCTGTGGGTGCTTGAGAGTCCAATAAGTTCATGGCAGTTTATCTTTAACCTGACACAAGTTCTGGAATCCACTAGTTATGGCTGGCTATCTTACAGTACATGCAAACCCCATGTTTTACATCTAAATAAATGATAAACTGCAACTTATCAACTATGACTATCACAGTTTGGGATATTGATGTAGCCGATGAGAAATGTCCATGAAATGTATACTGATGTCGGCTATGCTTTATTTCCGCCTGCAGAACAGCCTGGTCATAGATACACCTAGAATTCGCAAACAGACCCGACCATTCAGTGCTACCAAGGATGAACTGGCAGAACTTTCTGAAGCAGAAAGTGAAGGAGACGATAAACCCAAACTGCGAAGACCATATGATCGTTTAAATGGATATGGCAGAACTGAATGCTTCCGAGTCGAGAAGAATCTGTTGGTTTACGGGTAAGAATTTCATAGTAAAATTTCAAATTTATAGATTGTTCTCATCCTAGCGAAGTTAAGTTTGGATATTTGCAATATACCAATATTTGTATAATGTTTCCATGTTTCAGTTCAGATGTGTCTACTTTGTACTAGAGCAGGCGTGCTCACACTTTTTCAGCATGTGAGCTACTTTATAAACTGACCAAGGGATAAGATCTACTACCCACTTCTTGTGGGTGGGGCGGGGCCTGTGGGCGGAGTGTGAGAGCAGGAGACAGCTCTCCAGTGTCTGCTTATTCGCAGCGCAGGCTGAGAATCATCTCTGGACACTGGCAGGCCAGGGCCTTGCACTCGTCCGCAGTCAGGGCTGCGGCAGCCCCGCATGCCAGTGTCCGGAGATGACTCTCAGCCTGCGCTGTGAACAAGCAGCACCCCGGCTCCCTCCATCCCTAAGAGCGGGGAGCGCGTCATCCCCCAGAGCTGCTGCTGCCCGGCCTGCAAGTGTCCGGAGTGCTTGTTCTCAGCACAGGCTGAGAGTCATCTCCGGACACTTGCAGGCGGGGCCTGCAGACACCGGGGATCCCTGGCTGCATCCCGCGATCGACCCATACGTCCTTCGCGATCGACCGGTAGGTCGCGATCAACATATTGGGCACCCCTGTACTAGAGGATGGACAGCTCCATCTACAAGGGGGTGGAGAGTCACGGTTTGCTGATTTAGGAACATTACAAGAACTTATAGATGCCCCATACTACCATTACAAAGGGTCCTCACCTTCATCTTGCTGATTATAAACTACTCAGTAGTAAAATCTAACCACAAAAATACAGTAGTTCAACCTAAGTGACCATCAAGGTATAAAAGGGGTTATCTAGCTTTCAAACATTATCTACAAATACACCCTCCTAAGTGTTCACTTTTCCCTTGTGCACCCTTTGCTTGGCTTTATTTTACTTGCTGCTCCTTGTAGCACTGTTATTTACATGCAGTGACTCTGTGGATAACCGAATTTCCATGCTCTCGCTTTCTGTGTAGCCCTGCTCTCTCCACTATACCCTAAAATGCTCTCAACTAAAACATGTCTGCGCCCCAATAGCGTTATGTATTGAACCTACAGTAGTCAGAAGAGCAGGATGGAGCAGGGGTGTAGAATTTAACAATGTGTTGGACTTCTATTGTCTGTGGTTCATTCTAGGTGGGGAAGGTGGAGAGACATATTATCACATGGCCGTTTCAAGAGACAGCTCAATGAGCAGGACGTGGAGATAATCTGCCGAGCATTGCTGGCTTACTGCCTGGTGCACTATAGAGGAGATGAGAAGATCAAGAGCTTTATCTGGGACCTCATCACTCCAACAGAAGATGGAAGGACAAGGGAGCTGCAAAACCATCTCGGTATGTTATGGCATTTGATGTACGACACTGGTCCAGAGATGATGAAACTAGAATTTCCCTCACTTGAATCATGTTTATATTAAGTCACAGGTCATCCATAATAAATTCTTGGTATAGTGGTGAAATTCTCCATGAGTTGTGGTGAATATGTTGTCCATACTTTCCTGGAAATTGGAAAATTTATGTGTTGGTGAAGAATGTAAAGCGCAATCCTTATCCCAAATTCTATGACTTTTTACAGGATACTCAGGCATTTTTTCCAAATAATTTTATATATTTGAAGACTACATGTTGTTATTCTTCACAATAACTAATATTTTGTATGAACACAATGACTGACTTCCAAGTTCTTCAGAGATAGTAGACCTTTAATCGTATTGTCCATAAATATATTGTCTTCTGTCATGGCCATGTTGTCTCTCAAGGTAGGTGTTAGAAAAAATTATTTTGTAGTTAAAAAATACTATACAAGCTTTTGCAATGCAAGCTGTGGCTTTTTTGCCTCTCCCAATTGAGAGCACATACAAATTCGGTTGAGCCAAGTATGCATGTGTGTAAAGAGGCCAGGAGAGATTACGTTCACCTGAATAATTGTTTGTCCTGCAGCTATCTGAGGGTCCATTCACATGGAGAAAAAAGGTGCCGAATTTTCAGCGCTGAAAAAAAAAGGGAGGCTTTTTTTCAGCGTGGAAAATTCTGCGCCAAATAAAGCGCCGTACCCTAACGTGTATGGCCAGCTTTGGGTTCATCAGCCCAGTACTGCATGTGTGTGACCTGCACATTACAATGTAGATGCCCTAAGATTGGGCTTGTACCCTTTCGTACTGCTGCAGGTTTGGTGGTCTGTGGTATATTATAAAATGGTACTTTTAGTTTTATGATGTATCTTCATGACGTTATACTCCAGAGCCTTAATCCCCTGAAATCTCCCAAATCTCTCTCCAAAGCAGTTCTGTGCTCACCGTATTCTCTCACAATGACAACCTTTCAATAGAATCTCCTGACAGTACACAATGGGATAACATGGTGTACTTATGTTATTTTACAATGGATGCTCTCTCCTTTAGGCTTATCTGCTCCAGTACCCCGAGGCAGGAAGGGGAAGAAGGTGAAGACTCAAGCTAGCACTTTTGACATCCACAAGGCTGAATGGTTGCGAAAGTATAACCCCGAGCATCTTCTACAGGATGATGGATATAAAAAGCACTTAAAGCATCACTGTAACAAGTAAGACGGCTTTATTATCAGCTTTTTCTCTTAGATTTTACTTTGGCTAATTATTATTTTGTCTGTTTTATGGAATTAAGAGACGTTCTTGAAGGCGTTGTCCATGACCCAAACCTTGTCTACTTACTGCATCAGTGAAATATGTGTGCAAGCTTAAACAAATTTGTAATATATTATTACCAGAATGGCTCCGATTGATTCCTGTGACATCACATATACCTCTCACATCTGCTAATACACTCTCCGGACAGGGCATCAGCGTTACCTAGTGTGGGATGAGCGAGCTCTGCCTTCCCAATCTGGGGGCATGTGTAATAGACACAGGAGAGGAGTGGGGGGATAGCAGAGCTATACAAACCAGGTTGGACTGCCATGTGTACATTACTTTAGGTCCATTGAATGGGGTAATCCACATGGTATTCTGCAGCATATAAATATACAAATTCACAGTAGATATGAGAAGGTCAGTTCTGGATTTCTGGTTTGGATTTCCACATTGGATTTTCCACATGAGAAAGCATAGCTTAAAGGTAAATGTCAGCCAAATCAGATATATTGATCCATAGGTATCTTTGTTATGGAGATCTAGGACCGAGCAGGCAAAGCCTTTGAATCCCTTATTGGGGCAGGTATTGGGTTTCCATAAAGAGAACATTTATTCCAAGATATAAACTCTGAATGAAGGCTTTAGACGTCTTATGTGCGTTTCCTCTTCTTTCAGGGTGTTACTTAGAGTAAGAATGTTGTACTATCTAAAGCAAGAAGTGATTGGGGCCCATAGCAAAACTGTTCTTGAAGGAGCGGATTCCAGGTAACTTTGTCTCCTCACAAGTTTTGTTCTTTGGTGTTGAATTCCTCTGGACTGTTTCTTACATGATTACAAATTTCTTTTGCGATTTTCATGTTCTTTTTTTTATTTCTTTGCTTTTTAGCGAAATTGATTTATGGATTCCTGAGCCTGATCATTCGGAGTTACCAGTGGATTGGTGGGATGCAGATGCAGACAAGTCACTTTTGATAGGAGTATACAAGCATGGTAAGGAAGAAAAAGATCTGATATTTGGTTAGTTTCTCCCCCACCATAATGACAGCCTTGGTTTAACCTGATTGTGATTTACTGATGGAATAAATGTGATCACTCCTGTATTATTTATCAAGTGGGCAACTGAACATTTACTTATAGGTGCATGCCCGCAAAACTCTGTTATATATGCCAGAATTTGTTTGTGTGAAAAAAACTTGGTACATTTCTTGCCCTGGATTTGATGTGCAGCGAGTTGTTCAGCACTGTTCCCTTGCAGCGCTGAGGTTGAGGGCACAAGGGCAACATCTGCATGGAGTTTGTGTGGATTTTTTCTGGGTACTCTGGTTTCCTCCACATGCCACTGGCTTCCTCACCCCACAACTTGACCTGTGCTTTGAGTACTTTGTGTGAGAATAGGGTGTTTTAGGCACTTTTGCCTTACAAGACAGAGTCTGTGACAGTGGTGTGGGCAGGTCTGCCTCAGTGTCATTGTTAGTCATATTCTGAACCATTTTCTAATAAAAATTGGCAAAATGCTCTAGTAAATAATGTAACAACATGACCCTTGCACTTTAGAAACTGATAGGCATCGTTGTCATGGCTGTTTTAATAACTGGAAGCTGTGAATATTACCCAATTATTACTAGATTATTAGTGAACTGTTAATAGATATGAATGCTTTATAGAGCCATTGCAGACTATAGGTATTCATTTAACGGTTTTCTTTGCTCGCCAGGGTATGAAAAATACAACACAATCCGGGCAGACCCCGCGCTTTGTTTTCTTGAACGAGCTGGAAAGCCGGATGAAAAAGCTGTGGCTGCAGAACAGAGAGCCAATGATTACATGGATGGGTAGGTTACAGGACCCACAATAGTTACCATAGTGCATATTGTATTGAAAGTCCATATAATAACAATGGTCAATTTTATTGCTAACAGTGATGTTGAAGACCCCGAGTACAAGCCTGCCCCTGCACTATTTAAAGATGACATGGAGGTAAGAACAACAATTGTTTAGGTTGTACAGATGTAAGATTTGTATCATGAGGACAACTGCTGTCCCTGTGCCCTGTTCCCCACACTCCTTAAGTCCAAAGTGTGGACATATTGGTGTAGATCTTTGTGTGGACATATTCACTTTTTTCTTTCATGAATGTCCATGGGAGAAACAGAGACTTTTCACGTTGGTTCTGATGCAGAAAACACAAAATCAGAATGAAAAAAGGTATTACTGTATTCCAAAATGAGCGAGCATCTCTAAAGTCTTTCTGTAACTTTCACTGACTATAGAGGAGACTGCAGCTCACTTTGCATCAGCAGAGGTCAGAGGTCTTTCTTCCAATAGGTGGGGGCCACACAGGTAGGAGCCCCACCCGTAAGGAATTTATAGCATGTGTATGGATATGTCATGAATTCTAGAGGTGGGAATACCTCTAGAGTAGGAGGAACTGCGATGTGTAAACCATTATAATCAGTTTTATCTGACATCAGCACATTTTAGAATGCTTGTTACTGTCTGTCTGATATTTGCAGGTAAACTGCAGCAATACTATACCTACAGATACCGTGAGGACATTGACAAATTTTCCGAACTGTGTTAATATATTAAAACCTCATGCCAGTTTTAGGAGCTGCTACATGTGGCCTTCCCCTTCAAAATCCTACTGGAAGGATGAACAGGAACAGGATGGTATTAAAATAAGACATTCAGCTTCATAGCATGTTATCTTGTGTTCTTCCTGCAGGATGATGCATCTTCCCCTGGTGACTTGGTGATAGCAGATGGAGGTAAGAAATCATCTGTTTCCACAAAAGTTACTGGCAAATTCTAATGAAAAGCATCTACCTACCCTCCTCTCCGCTTTTAGACATATAATGTAGAATAAATAGAACATTTCTCTAATTTTATATTCAATGTTGTGCCCTTTATGCAGTCATAAGACAAGCCAATGGAAAAGGAAATCTGATCACAATAGTTCTGGCTATTCAGGCAATTCCATAATATATGATTGTAAATGGCAGCCAAGGGGAAGCTGCACTTGATTGTTTGCTTTGTTGCTCAGATTTCACATATTGAAGTCTCTCATTTTTCTTCAGATGGGCCTGTGCCTGAAGGAGACAAAGGTTACTGGCCTACACAGTCAGCACTGACCACCCGTCTACGGCGACTTATAACAACATTCCAACGCACTTCCAAATTTCGTCAGGTTCAACAAATTCCACCCATGTTTCCTGTTCACACAAATGTCACACAAACCCCTTATGAGGATGTTTCTCTGAATCCAAAAGTAGCTGCAAAAATTGAAAGGCAACAAAGGTGGGTGGAGTATTACGTATATTTTTAATTTTCTATTTAGATCAATATTTTTGGAGCAAGAAACATATTTCTAAGACAATAACCATTTATGTAGTTTTGAAAGTTTATTAAGTTAATACAAAAAGTCTATCTCTGACTTCTGTAGTGTACGCCTGAAAACTGCATAAAATAAGCCATTACCTAAAAAAGCGCTTTCTGCTTCTTAAAGATGGATCAAACTCCCTTTAAGGTTTGTTTCTATTTTGCATTTTACAGCACAGTTTATTTTTAGACAAAGCTGGAGCAGATCCCAGAGGTGTAGAGACGGACGTCTAGCTAAAAATAAATAGTGCCGTAAAATGCTAAGTAGATACATGACCTGAAGCTAAATGAATATTGAATAGTTTTTGACTTGCACTTGAGGCTTACCAGAAAATGTTATCATGGGGGTCTGCAAGCCAAAAACCTTCATTGATCTCTAGCACTGACTAACCATATCCTTCACTGAATACAAAAACCTAACTCACTTTTTTTTGCAGAAATGAATAGATTATATTGCTTATGTATAGTGTGATTTTTCTTATAACTAAAGATATCTGACTCTGGATGTTTCTCTTATTCCTGTGCACAGACTGTATTTTTGCAGCTACATTTTGTAAAGAAAATGTTTTATTTGTCTTGAGACCCCTCCCCCCACCACGACTTTCTAGAATGAAGCTGCATCTTTTCCCCTTGTTGCTTATACATGGGAAAGCTGAAGGTATCCAATAGATTTGCATTATAGTCTGACGACTTTAGATTTTCTGACTTTGAGTAGTCAGGGAAAGCTGACGGGACTGTAGTCCTATCATATCAGAAATTGTAACTGTTCTGTGTGCTAGACTGACCCAGAGACCAATTTAATTACTGGTTACAGATTCCTTCTATCATTGTACGTACATTCCCTTATAGATGGACCCGACGAGAGGAAGCTGACTTTTACCGTGTTGTTTCCACTTTCGGAGTGGTGTTTGATCCAGGGAGAGGACAGTTTGATTGGACCAAGTTTCGAGCTATGGCAAGACTCCATAAGAAGACAGATGAAAGCCTTGAGAAGTACCTTTATGCCTTCATTGCAATGTGCCGAAGGGTGTGCCGATTGCCTTCTAAAGAAGGTGAGTGTTCAGTGACCTCTGCGGGTGTATGTACTGGGAATATTTAGCTTTTAGCCACAATTTTACAATAATGGCTGCTTTCAAAGTGTTTAAAGGCTGCTATTATTTTGAAATTGGTAGGGGCTAGGTGTCGAGACTCATTGACCAAACAAATGGGCAGCAAAGCTGACACTCTATCCCTTTGTTTGTGTACTGATGTTTAGATGGATGATGGTTTACAATATCGTATCTCATGTGAAACTGAATTGTTAGAGAGTGTATCGTGTCCACCCTTACCTTACCTCTAGGGCGCAGACTAGATTGGGCATTAAGGCTCCATTGGCCTTTATTTCCATTTTGCATTTCAAAAGCCATAACTTTTTTTTTCTTTGTAAACACGGCCAAATGACGTTTATTTTTTGTGTTTAGTTTGATTAATGTTTAATACAATGACATTTTTCAATCGATCATCATAATTAGATTTTATTTTGTACCACTTTTCTACATAAAACCCTTTTTTTTGTGAAAGAAATGAAACATTGAGCAGGGAACCATATTCTGACTCACAACTGTGAGCTTAGTGTTACTAAAAACAATTTTCACTTTTCATATTTTTTTAATGCTGTTCCTGCTATATCTTAGAGCCGTACTATAACGGCACTGAGAATTAGCTATATGTTATTAGTTAAATGGTTAAGGGTATATTCACATGGAGGAATTTGCCGTGGATTTGGGGTCGGATTTTGCCCCCGATTCTGAAGCAGATTCCTCCTGTAATCCGCCTCCCATTTTTAATCAATGGGAGGCAGAGATTGCTGCAGGACAGGGAAAAAAGGTAGAGATACATATCTGGATATGCCTAGCAAAGAGCAAAGGTAAGGAAGGATAACAACATTAACCCAATTGTGTTTTTTATCAGACCTTGCAGATTCATCCATCTCAATCCAACCAATCACAGAAGAGAGAGCGTCTAGGACCCTGTACCGCATTGAGCTTCTGAGGAAAATTCGCGAGCAGGCGATCCACCATCCTCAGCTATTTGAACGCCTTAAGCTCTGCCAACTAAACCCAGATTTACCAGTATGGTGGGAATGTGGTAAACATGACAGGGATTTATTAATTGGAGCTGCTAAACATGGTGTAAGCAGAACAGACTATCACATTCTGCGGGATCCAGAACTCTCTTTTATGGCATCTCAGAAAAGCTATAACCATAATAAAGGGACCCCTTCTACTCCTCTCTCAGCACCACAGAGCCAGCTGCTACTGTCCGCATCACCTCTTACACCTCAGTCTCGAGCACAGGATCTAAAAGGGAGTCCTAATGATGAGATTAAAGTGAAAGATGAAGATGGAAAGGAAGAAGCTCCTCTGCCAGCTGTAGAGTCTGTGAAACTGAAGGGTGAGGCAGTAAATCTTGGTAATGGCCCATTGCCTCTCCCTGGGGAGCAGAAGCCAGCTGTTAAGCCTGACACAGACAGGCGAATGGTGGCAGCAAGGACTGAGCCGCTCACACCTAATTTAACCTACAAAAAGCCGAGAATCAGCAAGCGAGGGTCATCGTCCAGTTCAGACTCTGACTCCGACTCAAATCGATCTTCTTGCTCATCCAGATCTTCCTCCTCGTCATCTTCCTCCTCCTCTTCTTGTTCACGCTCAGGATCCAGCTCTTCCTCTTCTTCTTCTTCTTCATGTTCATCATCATCTTCATCGTCTTCCTCCTCTTCTTCATCTTCATCGTCTTCTTCTGAGGACAGTGACAGTGATGATGGAGATGGACAAAAATGCGGTATGTACGATGTTCAGAAGTTATCATTTGTATGTTAATGGGGTTCTGCAAGTCTATCTATCTATCTATATATAGATATATATATATCTATATATAGATATATATCTATATATATATATATATATATATATATATGTACCTATCTGAAGGATAGTCCACTGAATCCAGAAATACAGATCCCTTATAACCTTGACTGAGATCTTATTACGTATTTAATAATAATGCATTCACAGTAGAAATATTGTCATGACACTCTGATGTGCACGAAAAATGAGTTATCCATTTTTATTAGCTTATTTCCATGCATACTGCTCCAGAACTAAAGTCTGCAGTTGGACTTCTGTGGTCACAATAATGTTTTGTGTCTATATTCTGGTTGCTTTGATCCATATAATATCAATATAATTGGTTTTAGTAAGTCCGAAGTTTAAAGCAAGTAGTTTTTTCATAGGGACCTGGCTGCAAGACTTTTGTTCTAAAATATGAAGAAAATAAGTAATAAAACTGATTCTATACTTTGCATTTTCATTAAAGAGCGTTTTCTGGGATTTAGATAGTGATGCCTACCTTAGTACCACATTGGTGAGTGTCCAACACTATCAGCTGATAGCAGGAGCCGTGGTGGGGAGAGCAGCACATTGTACACGGCTGGCAGTATAGCATTCTCTCTATTGTGTAGTGTCCCATTACTGCAGCTCACTTCCCATTCATTTCACTTTTAATACTGGAAATAAATTGCAAATGGTATACCGTATTTTCCGGACTATAAGGCGCACATAAAAACCTACGATTTCCTCAGAAATCGTAAGTGCGGCTTATAGTCCGGTGCGGCTTATATATGGATGGAAGCGGCGGCAAAGACTGCGTGCCGCTTCCATACATACATAAAAGGCACCGTAAGGGTGCATTCACACTATGGAACGCCGGCGTGTATCACAGCCGTACACGCCGGCGTGACAGCAGGGCTGCCGGACACTTCCTATTCATTTCTATGGGAGCAGGCATGCGAGCGCTCCCCATAGAAATGAATGGACAGACACTTCCCATTCATTTCTATGGGAGCCGGCATGCGAGCGCTCCCTATAGAAATGAATGGAAAAAAGCAGTCCATTTATTTCTATGGGGAGCGCTTTCATGCCCGCTCCCATAGAAATGAATGGGAAATGTCCGGCAGCCCTGCTGTCACGCCGGCCTGAAATAGAACGTGAAACTTACCCAGCGGTGCAGGGCGGGCAAGCATTCAGGCCTCCTCTGCCTCCGATGTTCCGTCCTTCTCCTCCGGCGCTCGCTGATAATGGCCAGGGCGCATGCGCAATATCATAATGCTTCTACTGCGCATGTGCCCTGGCCATTATCAGCTTGCGAGCGCCGGAGGAGGACGGAACATCGGAGGAAGAGGAGGCCTGAATGCCCGCCCACCCTGCACCGCTCGGTAAGTTTCACATTCTGTTTCAGGCTTTTATTTTAAAACGGGGGGGGGGGGGGGGGGTAGTTTAATCTAACTTTTACGGTTGGGCTCTATCAGCATGATTTTGCTGATAGAGCCCCTCCTCGCCTGCCGAGCGCTTCCAATAGAAGCGGCTGGCACGCGGGGGGTTAAGCGGCCGCTGGCAAAGTCTGCCTGCCGCCGCTTTCAATAAGATATAATGCGCACCGGACTGCGGCTTATAGTCCGGTGCGCCTTATATATGAACCGAGACGGACTATAAGGCGCTCATGGGCAATGCGGCTTATAGTCCAGTGCGCCTTATAGTCCGTAAAATACGGTAACTGTTCCCAGTTTACAATATTTCTTTAGAATTGAAGTCAGAGGACTGATGTCTGATATTCACATTACAGGGAGAAAAGACTCTTCATTGTCCTAGCTGTAATAGATGAGCAGAGAGATTGTGTAGAACATCATACAGACATATGACCCAGATCTGAAGCAGAGTTTGATCATTTTCTCTTATTTGTAATGGAAGGCCTTCCACTTCACATGGCAGTGACATCACATTCATTCGTCGCATGTCCTGTGCGCCGTCCAATCCCATTCACGTGGCTGAGTTGCACTTTCAAGCACAGTCAGTGTATGGTATTGTGGCTGATATTCAGTGAAGTGGCCCCTTCTAAGTCTCTTTAAACAGCTGACCTGTGGGTTATCAGATCTCCCCTGATCTCATATTGTTGACCCATCCAAAAGATACATCATCAATATTTCACTTTAGAAAAAAATAACCTATTGTGGCTTAGAAAGTCCTTAAATGTATCATAAGTAAGAGGGCTGACTTCTCAGACTTCCCCCTCCCCTTCAATCTTGTAAATATAAGGCTATCGCAACGTGTTGACCTTGTCCATGAATTCCGTTGTGCGATCAAAGATCGCCTTTGTCACTCTGCTATCTTCTCATGTGAGCGAATGAAGTCACATTATCACAACTTCTAAAAAAGTTGAACATTGGGTCGCTGCACCCTGCGTTGCAGTGCAGCTCCATTTGCTCATATGAGTGAAGGAGTCGCAAAGCAACACGCCAACAGGAATAGCGACCAAAGTCACCATGTGGCCCTGGCCTAAAGGCTGCAGTTCTACTTGCTTATTTGGCCACTATTGGCATGCTTTTCCTTTTCTTTAAGTGGTTACCCCATAAGATATAACGTATTGGTTGTTTGCAAGCTTTTCAATTATTTTTTTTTTGCCCCTTTTCATACAGTGAAAGATTGGATTATAATATCACTGATTTATTTCCCCGACAGAGCGAGTGCCCCATGTGAAGGCCTATGATGAAGAAAGTGTGGCCTCTATGAGCACTCTGCAGGATGAAACTCAGGACAGCTTCCAGCTAGATAATGGAATTCCAAACTCTAACTACCTTGTACAAGGCGGATATATGTTTGCTGCTGCCCATTGGCCTAAGGTGACTGATGTGACACTGCTCTATGTTATATACGGATGGATGTAACTGCTGTATATGGATGCTGTTAATTATGGGGTTCTGGTATAAAGTTGTAGTCAATGAAATAAGTGATCAGTTATCAATAGAGATGAAAATAAAGTTTGGGATTTGCTTTTTAAATATTTAGGATCATTTGTTCAAGCTTCCTATGTATACCATGTCGCATTTACAAAAGCCCTTGAGGTGTCAAAACAGTGGAAACCTCTAGAAAGTGACCCCGTTTTGAAAACCGCACGCACAGTATAATGTTCACACATCATTTTTAGTGCTCAGTGAACACTATAAAAGCGGAACCCAAAAAAACAATAATGAAATTGCTCTTCACTCACAAAAACCACCACTTTGTCATGAGTCATGTGATCTTCAGACCGTCTATTTTATGTGAATGTAGCCTTAATTTGATGCTGGGGCTAAATAAGAGATTTCTATAACAACCAAAGTACTTAATTTACATCAGTACAAGTCAGTATTTCTCTATATACTGATACATATCTCTTGGTGTTTTTGGCTTATCATCATTCATCTTCTGGTTAAACAGGACCGGGTGATAATCAACCGGCTGGACAGCATTTGCCAGGTAGTATTGAAAGGGAAATGGCCCACTACACGAAGAAACTATGATGGCACCAGTGTGGCGTCCTTCTATACCACCAAACTACTGGATAGTCCTGGTGCTGCCACAGAGTACAGTGACTCAGGAACGCTGCCACCCACATGTGCTGCCATCAAGGAAGAAAGCAACCAATCGCAACAGATGTCAAAGGTGAAGAAGCATGCACAAGAAAAGGAGTTTACAGTGAAAATCAATGACGTATGTTTCTTTTTTTCTTTTTCTTGCCCTGGGACCTGGTTGCTGTGTGCAGCATGCTCATTTTCCAGTTGGCTGGCCGCTCTTTCTTCCTATTTAACACCTATTTTTCTGCGGATCTTGCAGACGTGTTTTTTTTTTTTTTGCCAATTTTAAGCTCATTTCGCTTTGGAGTTGCCAAATATTAATAAAAACAAATGCAAAAATTAAAACGACTTGCCCAGCTCTTTTGGATCTGCTGGTAATTTTGTGCTTCCATAAGGTGCCATTTTTATTGCACTGCCTCAACTTATAAGAATTTTTTTGCTTTTTTGTCTTTAATACATATGGCTGTTTTCACTATTTTTGGTGTGCGCATCCACATGCTTTGCGGTGACCTGAGTTTTTCTAGTTATAAGCAGTAAAGGTTTAAGAAGTGCATGCTTTGTAGCACGTTATACCAATATTATTATTTACATATTATACATTGCTTACCAGTACAGTGATCCAGCAGGGGGAGGGGAGAAGCATGGAGACATCTATTAGATTACAGGAAGTCTACCACCACCAAATTCACTTTTAGGCTGGGGCCCCACGTTGCAAAAATATTTTCACAGTGGTGGAAATGACAAGTTTAAAAAAAAACCAAAAAAACGAGTGCAACAAACGCGTGCAATAAAATATAAACCTCTCTAAGTTCAGTTCTTAGTTCACTCCTTATATATGGTATAACAAACTCCGAGAATAGTTCTATGTAGCTTTAAGAGGCAAGGGTCGATAAAATAACCTCTTGTGTTTGGAGAAATACGGCAAAAGCTTCCTGCTTGTTGTGTGGTGAGCGTTGTGGTTTTGTTACAGGGTCTATAAATGTTATACTGCTACTGGATATCACATAATCTCCTGGTAACACAGACCTGTTCCCTATTTCAGGAAGGCGGCTTGAAATTAACATTTCAGAAACAAGGAATTCCTCAAAAACGGCCGCTGGAAAATGAGGAAGAAATGGGCCAGCAGCAGTATTTGGCTCGACTGCAAGATCTCCAGAATGCTTCAGAGGCCAGTCTTGTAACCTTTCCCAAATCTTCTGCAGCGCCAGGTACATAGATGGGGAATTACTCTGCTTGTGTCGCTGGGGATTCATTTACTATTTATATCACTTTACATGTTACATACTAGCATGAACTAGGCTTGGCATGTATTCTCTTTCTGGTTTGCAGAATTTTCTCTAGTTCACTCAATTCCTTTAGTTCCATTGGGAATTTGCTAAGGTTAACAGGATTCTATGCTGCCATAATAGTTTAACTATAACGTAAAAGCCTAAACTCTGAAGCTGCTTCACCTACCATTTATGTTGATGATGCAGGAAAATGTTCCTACATAATGTGAATGTTCATTTGGTGGAATCTGGTGCTGATTATGACACAGATTCCACCTCAAAATCAGCAGAGAATTCTACTCTCATTCATTGTTTTCAATGGGAGGCGAAGATCGGAGCAGGATGTTGCTTTGTCTTGCCGTGACTTCTACAACTGATTCAGCTGCAGAGTCCACAGCTCACAAATGCTTCAGCTTTTCGTTGCGAGGAGATAGAAAATGAAGAGAAATGAGGCAGGTGTCCAGCTCAAATTTCTCTTTGTTTTCGGCAGATTTCTAACAGGCCTTCAAAGAGCGGGAGTAGCTGAGCAGTTTACTATATAGATTAAATAGAAAAGATTCCTTGTAACTTATACTTTTGCTCATTCTGGGCTTAAGAGTCCAGTGAGTGGACTGTGTATACACTTCCTGTTCTGGAGGAAAACTTCTAAGGGCTAGTTCACACGGGGGCAAAGAGGCTAATTTTGACAGCGGATTTCACTTCAAAATCAGCCCCTCAATGGAGCCCTATGTGAGCAGCTAGCTTTTTTTTTCTGCTAGCAGAAAAAGAAGCGACATGACCTTTCTTCAGGCGTTTTCCGCCTGAAGAAAGCAATAGAAGTGAATAGGAGGCGAAAACCGCGCGTTTTTTCAGCCCATTCACTTTATGGGAGGGGAAGACAGCCTGGCTTTTTTTGGAAGCTGTTTTTACAAAAAAAAAGCTCCAAAAAAAGCTTGGCAAGGTCAAAAAAAGCTTCCTAATCAGGAAGCTTTTTTTTCCTGTGCCAAAATAAGCCACACGTTATTTACGTGTGAACTAACCCTAAGGCTGGTCTTACACAACCGTAGTTTATGTCCGCAAATGGTCCGCAATTGAGGGTTTTCAATTGCGGACCATTTGTGGACACATTATAGTCAATGCAGCCTCGTACACCACCGGATATTTTATCCGTGGTGTGACGGGCTGCAACCGAGGTCCGCAATTTTTGGAACATGTCCGCAATGGCCGCAATTCACGGCACTGCAGGGACTCGCCCATAGAACTCTATACAATACACAATACACAAAATACAATACACAAAATATACAGGTAGATATAATACTAACAGTGATCGGCTGGCACAGTGGGGTAGAGGGCCCTTCCCGTGAGGGCTTACAATCTATGGGGGAAGGGGGTAGAGACAGAAGGAGAGGGGGAGACTGTACAGATGTCAGTGGGGTGATAGTGTTATTGGAGGTTGTAGGCCTTCCTGATTAGGTGAGTCTTCAGGGCCTTCTTGAAGCCTGTGATTGTGGGGGTCAGTCTTATGTGTCGTGGTAAGGAGTTCCAGAGTATGGGGGATGCACGGGAGAAATCTTGGAGACGGTTGTGTGAGGAGCGGATGAGAGCATGAGAGATGACATTGTAACAGTGGGACACCTGCTGTAATGCATAACTGTAGCGAAGAGTCACCATGATCCCCAGAGGAACATACATCTCAAAGAAATTGTTGTATATCTACATATTACTAGCCTTTGCCTAACAAGGGCACAAATACAGTACAATGATACAGTACAATGATACACCGTTAAAATGACACCTGGCGTTCAATAACTTTTTTAGGTACTCCCAATGCGGTGCCAAATGCCAATGTGAACGGCATGGGAACAGATGCACAGCCTGTTATCAAGAGAAGAAGAGGCAGAAGAAAGAACGTGGAGGGTGTTGATATCCTGTATATGAACAGGAATAAGCTACTTAACCATGTAAGTCAGAGAAGATGTGGGGGTAGGGATTTGGGATAGTGAGATTTTCTAATGGCCGTTGGCCTTATTTAGCCTCCATTCCGTCAAACCTCCATTGTTTGGTGTGCTACATAACATAGATTGCTTTGCTATTGTACATAATGCAGGAACATGAATTATTTGTCTAGTAAAGTCATTAAAATCCATCAGGATATTTTATATAGATATTAAAAATGAAAGCTCAATCCATCTCTCTACATGTAGTTGTCTGCATAGTCCTCTTTTTGCCCTACTTGTCAGAAAAGGCTCACAAACTCAGCACTATAACTATGAAGATTCCTTTCACAGGAAGGAAGGGACTATGTTGTCAACTGCCAGAAGGAGAGTGATTCATCCCAGAGCATGCTCCTAGAAACAAACATTCAGCAGCAAAAAATTCTGAAAAATTGATTTTGTTATGCCAGAAACATAATAGCAGTATTAGAGCAGGTTCACACCTGTGCCCGGTCTCCGCTTTCGGGTTTCCATCTTCTGCCGAGAAAAACTGGACAGGAGACTGAAACCCGGTGGTCAGTTTTCAAACCCATTCACTTGAATGGGTTTGCAAAGTGACCGCCCATGTGCGTCTTGTGTCTCTCCGCGGCGAAACCGTTTTTTATTTTTTAACCGGAAAGAAAGTCTTACATGTACGACTTTGTGTCCAGTTAAAAAAACGGTTTCGCCGCGGAGAGGCACAAGACACTCAAGTGAATGGGTTTGAAAACTGACTGCCGGGTTTCTGCCTCCTGTCCAGTTTCTTTTGGCAGAAGACGGAAACCCGAAAGTGGAGATCGGGCACGCAGTGTGAACCCACCCTTAAAGTAATATTCTAACTATGTTCATGGTTACTATTAGTAGCTAACTATTAGTTATCCTCACAGGACTATTTGTCTGATTGATAGGACCCCTTAACTCCTTTCAAATATTTTATTTATTCAAGGTTAACCAGGCTGGGACTCCTTCATTGTCACAACCTACATCCTGCCCACAGTTGCACTCTGGTCCCCAAATTCATGGAGTACTGGACGCCGACAGCCCTGTCCCTGTCATTAATTTGAAAGACGGCACAAGGCTTGCGGGAGATGATGCGCCGAAAAGAAAGGATCTGGAAAGCTGGCTTAAGGCCCATCCTGGCTATGTCGAAGACTTGGGAGCATTCATTCCTGTAAGACATAAATTATTATATTATTGTTTGATGTGTCAATATAAAAAATTCTGGCTTCATAGTATAATGATTGTAGGGTTAATATATGCTTATTATTTGTGCCTTGTATAGAGAATGCAGCTCCATGATGGTAGGCCCAAACAGAAGAGACATCGGTGCAGGAATCCTAACAAGCTGGATGTAAACAGCCTTACAGGAGAGGAGCGGGTCCAGCTTATAAACAAGAGGAATGCCAGGAAGGCAAGTATCCTGCCTCTGAATCACTTAGAAATGTATATAGGTGGTGTAAATTAATGCTTTCTAGAATTTTGTAACAGACATTCATTGCTGCTTTTTAGTTCACTATTCCTTGCAAAAGTGCTTAAGTTCGTACAATTGCAGGAAATGTATCACGACAACAACCCTTTTCAATAATCCTCATATGGATGAAATAGCTAGAAGGTCCATGGCTCAGAGAATTGTGCTCTGTTTCTATACCGGGTTAGAGAGCTCCGCACAAAGACACTCTATAGCTCCAAGAGACTGCAGCAGGGCAGACATCTGACTGGAAGAAATCACAAGCAGTGTTTCAGGAGCCAGACCTGCAGATTGTTGTGCCAGCTCACATGTTGAAGGGGCTGCCAGCTCCGTGTATTATTCTTGTGTCTCCAGTAGTTTGGGGTACCTTTACACCTGACTAAAGCAATACAGATCTAATTCTAAGTGCATGAATTAACCTTCCTGTCTGTTTAGGTTGGAGGTGCGTTTGCTCCTCCTCTGAAAGACCTCTGCCGCTTCCTGAAGGAAAATCCAGAGTATGGCGTGGCTCCTGAGTGGGGAGAAGTTGTAAAGCAATCTGTAAGTACAAATGGTTGGCTATACCCTAGATTTTGACACTCCAGCTCCGTTGCAGAAACACATTTTCCAGAAAGCCTGGGTTGCTGCAGACAAAAAAGGCAAAAACTGAAACACCCCATTGAGTTTCCTTTTATACCATCCAATTGGCCTTGTAATATAAACTTTAGGTAACTGTGCCTGGAAGAAGAATAAAGAAAAAATGGCCAATCCTCTAAATCCTTATATTCATTAAAAATCCCATAAAGTAGGAGCCGCTTTTTACAACATGCAAGCAGGACTCACTCCTGTATGTCATCAGTATGGCCTAGTAAGGTACATGGACATCCTCTAGTAACATTTATCAAGATGGACTTAAAAATTCGGTATTGTATTAACTCAGTATCCCATAAACCATTACCCCGCAAAAATCTTCAGCAATAAGCATAAAAAAGTCAAAAAAAGTTATCCAAAACTGTCTATAGGGAAATAATTCATAGTTAAAAGTGTCATGCTGAATATAGCAGTCTGATATGGCATAATCATAATTGTGTTTAGCAGGAGATGCTGAATACATTGAGGTATAGTTTTATAACATGCAGTTTAACTTCAATTTTATTTATTTAATTCTATCTTCCTTCTGGGCTTAGGAGTCCAGTGGGCGGTCCTAACCAGTGATTGACAGCCAGCTCTGTCTGAGTGTTCATAGCTGGAAGGCACTCCGTCCACTGGACTCACTAAGTATTGGGAGCAGGGATAAGGCCTCATTCCGATCTGCGTTGGTAATCTGTTCGGGGGTGTCCGCATGGGGACCCCCTTCCTACCGAATGCATTGGCAAGCGGTGTGCAGTGATCGCACATGGACCCCATAGACTACAATGGGATCTGTTTACTTTCTGCACAGTCTCTGCACGAGTCATGCGGACAGGAAAGTAGATCGTCAGCTACTTTTCTGTCTGCATGTTCTGTGTGGTCACCTCGCGGAAAGCACACGGACCCCATTGTAGTCTATGAAGTCCGTGTGCTTTCACTGCACACCGCTTGCCAATGCGTTTGGTACTCCGTTACAAGCCATACTGAGCCTTTTTATACAAGTTTGCACATCAATCTGTTCTGCTCCTCCTGCTATGTAACATGATTCTGATAGATTGGACATCATTTACATTGTGAAGGTTTTCTTTTTAACGGTGTTTCTCATTGTGTTACATTTTAACTCTCACAATTTTGTTGTTTAACAAATGTGATAACATCTAAAATATTAGATTTATTTGACTATTATCTGCCAATGATGTTACATGGATAGTTGATGGGAAAATAACATGATCAGAAAATTAGAAAAAAACTAAATTGAATGTAAATAAAATCCATAATAAAATAATTATAAAAATGAGGTAACATTATATAGATGAATTTATCCCAGACTGACTGGTCCTCACTCTTCTTTCTCTTGCAGGGTTTTCTCCCGGATAGCATGTTTGATCGTATTTTAACGGGCCCTGTGGTGCGTGAGGAAGTCAGCAGGAGAGGGAGGAGGCCGAAAAGTGAGATTGCCAAGGCCACAGCTGCTGCCGCTGTATCTGCAGGCAACTCTGTGAATGTTAACCCACTGTTAGCTAATGGGTTGATCCAAAGTATGGATCTATCCAGTTATCAAGCCCTACAGCAGAACTTCCAGAATCTCCAGTCTCTGCAGTTAACAACTGGATTAATTGGTTTACCCACTGGCCTCTCTACAACTGGCGGCGATGCAAAGAACATGGCTGCTATGTTCCCTATGCTGCTGTCTGGTATGGCTGGACTACCCAATCTACTGGGTATGGGAAACCTCTTGAATAAATCCTCAGAACCCTGTGCTGAAGGGAAGGAGAAGAACTGCACAAAGAATAGCAAAGAAGCCGAGCATAACAAAGAGAGGACGATAACTCCTACTTCTGACAAAACCAAGCAGAACTCAAGCCCTCCTTCCACATCTATGGGAGCTGCACTACAAGCAGGCTCCTTATCTATTAACCCATTGTTGCTACCCAACATACTCTACCCAGGGATGCTTCTCACTCCAAGCCTTAATCTTCACATCCCAGCTGTGCCCCAGCCTAATGTTTTTGATGTACAAAATACTAATCATAAGAAGAACACTGATCCTGTTCCCGCCTCGGATTCTGCAGCAGAACCACCTCCGCCTGCCCCAAGTCAGGATGAAAAAGCTGGAAACGAGGTGGCCTCCCAAAACGAGAACAGCACAGACGAAGGATCTGAGAAGGCAGACCCTTCATCAGGATCAAACAGCCCTGAATCATCTTCATCTGATGACTCGGACTCTTCAGAGGAAGACTAAACCTTATTGAACCTGCACTTAAATTATATTTAAAAAAAAAACAAAAAACATTTTGGTCCTCCTCCTGCCTAAAATCATTTTAATTGTAAATATCTGTGTAAAAAAAACTGCATCAGAGAATTTTCCGGACAGGTGGACTTTTCAGTATTTGTTCTGAAGATGCAAAAGGCGTTTTAAGAAAACGCTTTGCATGTAATGCTCTCGCAGAGATGAACTTGTATGTAATATGAGAAAATAGACATCGTGCTGTAAGGAAGTTACAGCCAAAGGCATTAATTTTGTTTGAGGGAAGTCGGGAGGGGGGTAATTTTATGGTAAAAAACGGAGAAAAAGACAACAAAAAAAAGAAAAAGAAAAAAACACGCTCTCTAAGAGCTGTATATAAATAATATATTTGCAGTGAAACACAGAATCCTCTAAGTATATTGTGGTTTTCATTTTTGCCTTTAGTTTTTTTACGATTTCTTCATGCACACCATTTACAGAACTCAGCAATAATTTTGGGCAATTTCCAAATGTTTATTTCCGCGGCCCTGATTTTTATTTCAACTTAAAGGGAAATGATCATGAATAGGATTTTATTTTATTTTTGTAAGTTATGACAGCATCATGTAGTCTACTGGTACATGAAATAAGCGACTTGGATATTTATTTCAAGATTTCTCATCTGAAATATACGTTTTGACTCTGTAAGAGCCTTGTTTATGCCTCGCCCATGTGAAAGCACAAGTGATGGAAGCTACCCGACACCCACTGCACTCTACTAGATCATGTTATTGTATCTGCCCCTTTATAGAGTACAGTGATCTCCATAAGGGGAAATTGGGTTACATCGTACAAAAAAATCATAGAGCCTGTGCAATTTAATAAGAAGCCTTCAGTATTTTCGGAATCTTTTCCCTCAGCTAAATTTCATAGTGTCACCAATTGTCGGTTATATCCCTGGTGCATTAAAAGAGTACCAAAAATGCATTTCAGCATTACAAAGCCGCGACTGCACCAGCACAAGGAGTGAATTGTTCATACAACTATCAGTATTTACACAGAAAATCCATCACGTTTGGCATCCCCAAACCTCAGTGTATATATATATATATATCAGGTGCCAATGTATATGCTGCCTCCCTAACAACGCAATCATTACTGTCAGTATGGAAGATGCAATCTCAGGTACTGTGGCGTTCTGTTGTTCTGTTTGTGGGCGGCCATATTTATCACCCAATTGGGAAACTTACAGCAGCTTTATTTAACATTATTTATTAAACTTGATATCCAGACAACTGAAAAAGCTTTTAGTTTTTTGAGTTTTTGGTTTTTTTTCTAAAAAGTCCCCTTATTGCAAAGCTTAAGAGAAAGCAGCTTTTTTTTTTATTTTAATGTATAATTTATTGTAGATCTGTTTTGGATGGCCTTAGGTCAGCCCCTGACTTCCTTCACGTATGCCCCTACATTGGAGTGCAGTATGGCAACGATCATTTGTATGAGACAAGTCCCTTTCTTGCTGTAGTATGCTACAGCAAGAAAGGGATTTTATGTTGTTTATTGCAATTACATCAAATATTTGTCAAATTTCAAACAGCATTTACACCCTTTGTGGGGTATAGCAATCTTGTAACCACATGTGCCCTCGTCTTAAATGACACATAAAAGTCCTTGAATAATAATACAGCCTAAAGGATATAGGTTTTTTTTTAAAGAGATTGTCCACTTCTGACTTATATATTTCCAGCTTCAAGTCACTATGTATTACAGGGAACCTGTCAGGTAGTTTTTCCTTCATGTGTAGGATGAAGTAATGACCTACACAAACGCACGTATCACATTTAAAGCAATAGGTAAAAAAGCCTCCCAATGGGTAGCGCACGTAAGACCAAACCCATTGAAGTCAATGGGATTCTGTTTTACTGCGCTCACTCTGACATGTGTTTACGTGTCAGAATGAGCGGCGCATTACATGGGAACGGAGCCTTAGGCCGGGTTCACACGATGTATTTTGGCACGTAATGTGGCACGTAGACGGCGAGGGAGCTTTTGCGGGCCGTATACACTCCCTTTGTTTTCAATGGGAGCCGGTACCGTATACGCGGCGCTATTTTGCGGCCGTGATTTTGCAGCGGCCGCAAAATAGCGCCGCGTATACGGTACCGGCTCCCATTGAAAACAATGCGTATATGCCCCGCAAAAGCTCCTGCGCCATCTACGTGCCACATTACGTGCCAAAATACATTGTGTGAACCCGGCCTTAGTGTATGCCTGTGCTCTAGGTCCGAAACACACTTGCTGCTCCTAACAGCAGATCCCACTGATCTCCTATAAAGCAGTGCTGCAGTACCAAAACCTGCCACTACAATTAATACAGAGAAAGCAGTATGGCGCCCAACATGTAAGCATTACTGGATGACATCCTATCCTAAGGATAGGCCATCATTGTTAGAAACTGAAGAACCCCTTTAAAACTAATTTTGTCTGTAGTCCACAATGTAAAAGACATGAACTGATGTTTTCTGTAGATGACACATGACCTTTATTATACTGCATTCAGTGTAAGGGTATGATGACGTGGCAGTTTTGTAGCAGAAATGTCTACCATATATCTGAAAAGGGTTTGTAAAAATCCTTATACTTGCTGGGAAAACAATCTATTTTATTTTTATGGAGCAGATACTTACTTCTGTAACCAATATGAGGTTTGTAGCCGAGAGCCCTAACAGTTATTGGAAAAGTGATGTATAGAAGGTTTATAGTCCTGTTCTAAGGATTATAGATGGTGCGTGGATTGTAGATCTTGCTGTAAAATGCCGTAGATCACTGTTCACACAATACTGATCTCAGCTGTGTAAATGTCTGTGATAAAAGCTTCATTGGCCATGTCCATATCGCTTCATTTGTATAGTGCCAACATATTCTGCAGCTTTGTACTGAAGTGTTCCTTAGAAGTAAATACTAGCAGCAGATGGATATTTTTTAAGAATAGGTTTATGGGAGTAAAGACTGTAAGGATCAGCGTGCCACCACCACTTATCATCGTTCAGTAAGCGGGACCATCTTACTCCATGTACAAATAACATCATTTATTCATTTTGCAATGTTGTGCTATGCAGTATTGTGGGATGACTGTAATGGGGGCTACATCGGTACACGTATATGCGCATTCATTCTGCAGTGCACCAGTATGCTGGCACGCACCACTCCCCATTCAAGTAATACAGTTTTAGCAGATTGCTAACAATTTGACCAAAATTGGAGGCTTCTAATGTGTCAGGGCACATGGTGTGTAGCAATACAATAAGGGGGTACTCTGTCATTATTGATACCACACATGGAGAGAAATGGGTACAACTCAATTAATATATGAGGAAGATGCTTAGACGCCATGGGTTGTCCTCTGTGAAAGAAAGGAAATTGTATTGAAAAAAAAAATCATCTCTCCTTGCCAGGTTGGTCCCTACTATTCCGGGCCCTTGCTGGGTCAAAAGTGATGATTTCTTGTTTTCCTGCTGCCTCACCAGTGTTCCGTGCACAAGCGGTCTCAGCAGTCAGGGCTCGGTCAATCATCACCTTTAATCCAGCAAGGAAGATGCAGAAACTACAGTGCCAGTGCCGGATAGGCAGGACATAGAGAAGGCCAGCTGTGTCTTTTACCTGCTTCATAGAATTTGTTGACTTTGGACAAAACCTTTAAAGGTTAAAGGGGTTGTGCAGGCTCTGTAACTTTTTGATCCAGATGGATGTAAGTAGATGACACCAGACGTCCACCAATCTGTGGATACATCATCAGTATCAAAAGCATCACAGAACATGGACAACCCCTTTAAGTTGGTAAGGTTTATTTTATTATACCACAGGGCAACAAGACTGCAATCTTATTTCTGCTTCGCTTTGGTTCTTGGGCATGGTGCCTACAGGGGCTGCAGCATTATCATTTCAGTAAATACATTGCATCCTCAGAGCTGCGCTCTCTTACTATCACTGCAGCTCTAGGGAGTATATTGAGTGCTAGTTCTAGCATTGATTTTACATCGGGTTTTCAAGCTGGTGTACCTTATGGGTGTGTTAGTATAGTCATTAACTTCTTCCGCATCACACTGACATTAGTGAAGGCGCCACCTACTGATCACCAGTGGATTCTGCAAGTATTTTTGAGGCATACTTGCTAGGATTTCTTTCCGCCTTCCATAAACAGATGTTATAGGATTTTCGGAGTTGTTAGAGGCCTAAGCAAAACTCTAGCCTTAACCAGTTTTTATGTTTTAGAAAGTGTCTGCATCACATCGTCAGCATTGAACCCTCACCCAGAATAATGAAATTGGCAAACCTCAAACACTTGCAATATGGTGACACTACAGCGGGCTTTCCACCTGCTTTATAGGAAAGCACACAAAGAACAGGCTATACTGGGAGGCCAGGCATTGCACTTTTCTTAAGGAATAAATGAATCCAATGAAGCAGTATCAAGTCTCTGTCCCCGGATATTTTTACAATGTGTGTCGGTAGATAGTATGAGAATGTTAGCTGTTTTATGACTCGTACTTATAGCCCATGTTTCCGGCTTTACAATCTGCGTGTCTATTATGTTTTCAGATACCTGCAATATGCCGGTTGTGTTCTGTGTGGTCTGAATCGGCTTGTAGTTGAACATGCGTCTTCAAAGAAAAGTCCTTTGTAATTTATTGAATTACTTTCTATGATGTTCTATAGAGCAAATGGAAGTTTAATTATTTTTTATTAAACATATTCTTTGACTACCTGTGATGTAACTTTCTCTAATCTGTATAATGTATACAAACAAAGTATGTCCACCATGATTCATCTGCACACGAGGACAGAAACATTTCTTACCAGAAGTGACCAAGCTGCTGCTTCGATATACAGAAACTTTGTCCAAGCATACAAATTTTCCTGATGTATTATGTAGGTATTCTCTACTAGAAGCCTTGCAATATGGCAGCACACACTGGGGAGATTTATGAAGACTGGCGTTTTCGCAAAAGCTGATTTTAATGGGTTGTAAAAACCATCTGCAGGTCTGTGTTTGGAGCATTTGCATCTGGTATCCGCTTTTGAGCAGAGAAAAAAGTCGGACTTGCAGTACTTTTTCTCTGTTCAAAAAATAAGGATTCCTGACGGACAGCAACTAATCCATGTGTTTGGGTTTTTTTAACAGTGAGGTCTATGGAAAGTGGATTAAAACGGATAGCAATCAGTTTGTGTCTGTTTTGCAATCCATTTTTGCCTCTGCGCATGGTCAGAATGAAACGGGGAAAAGAAACAAAAACAGATAGTTTGGTTTTTTTTACATTTTGTACCAAACCGGTTTTCTCTTAAAACATTTTGCAAGCGGACGGATACCAGGCGCAGGTGTGAACCGAGCGTCAGATTGATCTTGCTCATGTGTTAGGTGACATGGTAGACAGTGAGATGGGGCTGAAATGCAATTTGTGCTAACAGAATTTATAAAGATGTTCCTGAAATAAACAAAGAAAAAGTTACAAAATGAGGCAAAACTTTTATTAAAGGAAGACCACCTCTTGTATCCAGACTGTCACTGATATTCATATACCATGGATACTCGCCATTTTTGACAAATGGTCTTCTCGAGGGCTGGACCACTCAATCTTGTGTGTCTGTCTATAAGAGGTAACTGTATAGAAATTCCACTTGTCCTCAGACACAACAGCTTTGTAAAGTATTAATGTGGCTAAGCCATTGTAATACAGTAGTGGGCCCCTTCCCTCACTTCTTAAATTAATGTGTTAGGGCGATTTTGGACTCTAAACCATTGACAGGTCTTCATGGACCAAGGGTTTATTGTCTCAAATCGCCTAGTTGTAAAGCCACCTGTGCCCACACTGAAAATTAAAAAAACAAAAAAAAAATATATATATCCTCTCCTCACACCAGCGGAGCTCTTCATTGATGCCAGAGGAGTACACCTCTACTTCAGAGTGCCGGGGAGCATGTTCCCAACTTCAAAGAAGAACTGAGCAGCTACCTTGAGCACCATCATTGGACTGATCTCTAGGTATGTGTATGCCCTGGATGTAGAAAAGGCACACAGAAAAGCCATAAAAGTAATAAAAGTCACACTTGGACCCATGAATACATTGTAGAATAAGGTTTCCTCAGTGTTGTGCTTTTCTTACCTGATATAAACTCCATTAGCATCATGCAACCTCTTATTTCACCTAGCACTAAAGAAAATTTCTTGAAATATGTTGTTTTTTTTTTTATTAAGGAGTGAACATGCAGTTCCCATACTGACCTCACTCTCCATCATCTGGCTGCAGTCTGCTCTTCACAAATGCGCAAGTAAGGGTAAGTTCACACTGGGTTTTTTGGTCCGGAACCTGAAGCGGAGGCTGGCTCAGGTTCTGGACCAAAAAACAGGTAGCCGCGACTGAATGTCGGTGCACTGCACCGACTTCCAGTTGCGCACTCCGCTTCGGATTAGGCCCAAATGAATGGACCTAGTCGGGAGGGAGTGTCTTCAGGTGGATGTCGCGAGGTGAATCTGCCTGAAAGAATGAGCATCTCGCTTCTTTTTCCGGGAGCTGGAAGAAACGGCTCCCGGAAAAAAAGAACTGACCGACTCCCATTGATTTCAATGCGAGCCGTCTTTTTATGGCCTCAAAATCCTGACCAAAACACCCCGTGTGAACTTATCCTAAAGAAGGAACTCAGATTAAGGCAGGCAAGGCCGCAGGGCCAGATGTGATTAGTGCAAGGCTATTTAAGACTTGCAGGGATCAGATTTGAGGTATTATTACACATACTGTATGTTCAATATGTGCCTGAAGCTGTGAATGGTACCCCATATGTAGAAATCATCTTGTGTGGTAACAGTTCCAAAGACACTTCACCCAACGGACCTTAATGGCTACAGACCTGTAGCATTGACATTCCACTTGATGAAGGTCTTAGAGAAATTGGTTCTCACACATCTCCACCCTCTAGTGAACTCAGCTATGGACTCTCTCCAGTTTGCTTATTGGCCAGGCACTGGTTTGGATGATGCCATCATCCACCTTCTACACAGAGCTCCTTCTCACCTGGAGCAACCAGGGAATTCTGGGAGAATAATGTTCTTTTATGTCTCCAGTGTTTTTAACACCATCCAGCCAGGGCTACTGAGGGACAAGCTGGCCCTTGCTGGAGTAGACCATCACCTGTCCAACTGGATCCTAGAGTACCTTACAAACCGACCTCAGTATGTTAGAGCCTGGGGCTGTGTCTGACACCGTGAGCTGTAATACGGGGACACCTCAAGGTACAGTTCTTGCCCCTTTCCTTTTCACACTGTACATTGCAGATTTTAGGTACAACTCATCCAGCTTCTAGTTACAAAAGTATTCTGATTACTCTGCAATAGTAGGCTTCATCACAGACGGAAATGACAGGGAGTACAGAGAATTAAAAAGGGATTTTGTGGACATTTGGGGGACAGGCATTCAGATAGTCAACACCTATAAGTACCTGGGTGTGTTCCTCAATAATAAGCTGGACTGGGCAGATCACCTGGATGTGCTGCACAGAAAGGGTCACAACAGGCATTACCTGCTCAGGAGGCTGAGGGCCTTTGGTGTCCAGGGGACACTTCTTAGGGCCTTTTTCAACTCTGTAGTGGCATTAGCCATCTTCTTCAGAGTGGCCTGCTGGGGGAGTAGCATAGGAATAGACTTGAGAAGCTGATTAGAAGAGCCAACTCTGTCCTGGGGACCCAATACAGGTGGTGGGTGACAGAAGGGTACTGTCCGTGGTGAAGTTCCATCTGGAGAAAAACTCCCATCCCATGTTTGAGACTGTGATAGCACCGGGCAGTACTGTCAGTGACCGTCTGCTTCACCCCAAGTGTGAGAAGGAGCGCTATCGGAAGTCTTTCCTTCTCGCTGAGGTTAAGCTGTACAATCAATACTGGACTAAGTGTAGATCACTCCATACATAGGACTGAAAGATCCTTAAATTGTAATATCCCTTCTACTATCTTCTTTACCTTTTATCTGTACCTACGGTCACTGTAATGCCTCTACCGTGGAGCTTTTGTATTTGTTTTTTGTATTATTATTATTATTGTATTATCTATGCTGCTGTAACACTGAATTTCCCCATGGTGGGACTATTAAAGGATTATCTCATCTTATCTTAGTAAGGTTCAGTACAGTCAGATGGGTGGTCCCTGATGGTCAGCTCCAGGTCTGGACCACCCATCTGACAGCTGAGCCTAATTAGCATATTGGGTGCTGAACAGTTATGATGCATAGAACTTACTGGATCATAGGGTGCTGAATGGACTGAACACTACTGTGCTAAACTGACAGCTTTATGTGAGTTTAGTACTGTAGTAATCGGGAGCTGACTGACTATGATAGAGTGAGTCCAATGAAAACGGCCATACAGCCTACACCTGATCGTGTGCATGGCCACTAAATCAGAGGTTTTCAATTTCACTTCTCTCTTGCTCCCATCATCCCTAGGCAATCACTTCTATTTGTATTATGCTAATTAGACTGTGCTGTCCTGGGCTTGCACACACAGTCAAGGACCACCCACCTGTCAGTAGAGAACCTAGTTAGAATATTGGGTACTGGAACAAACAATGTAAATTGCTCAGGTATGGTGGGGCTAGAGAAAAAATTACAAATTTTCTGGAAGAACTTTGATGAGTTGTTGTTGGCGGAGGCAGTGAAAGATCCTGTTCCTGTCATCCATTGGAATAGTAGCATCCTTAAACGCTGAGCGGGCACCATAGTTGCTGATTCACCATTGTCACTCAGATTCCTTGGTAAAACGTATCTGAGGTTACAGATCAAAGGCAGCATATGGGCCCCAACATGTCAAATAAGATTGCCATTCCCAAAATGAGATCCAGGGGTGATCTGTTGAAGACTCCAAGACCTGTAATTCCTATACCTCTATTATTACAGGATGCCATAGGCAGGTAGTAGTACACTCTTCAATAAGGAAATTGCAGTCCCAAGTAGGACAAGCCGGTGTTCCATTGACCTTACACCACATCTCACAGCAATATGGCAGTGGAGGCAGGAATGGAAGTCTATCAAGTGATGAGTCCAGTTTGTCTTGGATGTAAATGCCATGAAAATACCTTCACTAAGGGGGCATTCACACGGAGTAACGCCGGGCGTGTATCACAGCCGTACACGCCGGCGTTACGGCAGACTGCCGAACACTTCCCATTCACTTCAATGGGAGCGCTCGTAAACGCTGTAAAGTAAAGTCTGCCGTAACGCTGGCGTGTATCACAGCCGTACACGCCAGCGTTACAGCAGACTTTACTTTACGGCGTTTACAAGCGCTCCCATTGAAGTGAATGGGAAGTGTTCGGCAGTCTGCCGTAACGCCGGCGTGTACGGCTGCGTTACTCCGTGTGAATGCCCCCTAAGGATCATCACACCAGTCTTATGCCCTGTTCACATCTGCATTGGTATTCCGTCTGGGGGAGTCCATATGAGGACCCCCCGAACGGAATACCAAACGCAATTGAAAGCGCTGTGCTGTAAAAGCACATGGACCCCATAGACTATAATGGGGCCCATGTGCTTGCCACCCACTGCCCGCACTTTCCTGTCCGCATGATTCGCGTGGGCAGCGTGTGGCAATCACACGGACCCTATTATAGTCTATGGGGTCCATGTGCTTTTACTGCTCTAGCGCTTGCAATTGCATTTGGTATTCCGTGCGGGGGGGGTCCTCATGCGGAATTCTCCGGACGGAATACCAACGCAAATGTGAATGAAGGCTTACCAGGATAATATAAAGTAGTCAGACCCCTCTATTCTTCATTTTAGGTACACTATCAAATCAACGTAACATTGATTTGGTCGTGGAATCAGTGGTATATCCATTACAAAGTGTCCCAGAAATAATATTTTGAAAGGACAACACCAGGCCACATGGTACATTGTGCAACACACACCCATACCTCCCAAGTTTTGAAGAACCGAAAGAGGGACAAAATGTGCAGGGCGCGCGCCGCAGAAAATTTAGCCCCGCCCACTTATGTGTTGACTCCACCCATTCTCATTAATTTTTGATGTGCCTGTACACAGTATAATCCTCCTACAGTCACCCGTAAATTATATGTTCCCTCTCTATCTCTCCCCCAGTTTCATATACACCCTTCATCTGCCCCCCGTTTCATGTCCCCCCTCCATCTCTGTCCCCAGATTCATGTCCCCCATCTCTTCCCCCAGATTCATGTTGCCTCCATCTCTGCCCCCAGATTCATGTCCCCTCCATCTCTGCCCCCAGATTCATGTCACCACATCTCTGCCCCCAGATTGATGTCCTCTCCATCTCTGCCCCCAGATTCATGTCTCCACATCTCTGCCCCCAGATTCATGTCCTCTCCATCTCTGCCCCCAGATTCATGTCCTCTCCATCTCTGCCCCCAGATTCATGTCCCCCATCTCTGCCCCCAGATTCATGTCCTCTCCATCTCTGCCCCCAGATTCATGTCCTCTCCATCTCTGCCCCCAGATTCATGTCTCCACATCTCTGCCCCCAGATTCATATCCTCTCCATCTCTGCCCCCAGATTCATATCCTCTCCATCTCTGCCCCCAGATTCATGTCCTCTCTATCTCTGCCCCCAGATTCATGTCCCCCCATCTCTGCCCCCAGATTCATGTCCCCCCATCTCTGCCCCCAGATTCATGTCCTCTCCATCTCTGCCCCAGATTCATGTCCTCTCCATCTCTGCCCCCAGATTCATGTCCTCTCCATCTCTGCCCCCAGATTCATGTCTCCACATCTCTGCCCCCAGATTCATGTCCCTCCATCTCTGCCCCCAGATTCATGTCCCCCATCTCTGCCCCCAGATTCATGTCCTCTCCATCTCTGCCCCCAGATTCATGTCCTCTCCATCTCTGCCCCCAGATTCATGTCTCCACATCTCTGCCCCCAGATTCATATCCTCTCCATCTCTGCCCCCAGATTCATGTCCTCTCTATCTCTGCCCCCAGATTCATGTCCTCTCCATCTCTGCCCCAGATTCATGTCTCCACATCTCTGCCCCCAGATTCATGTCCTCTCCATCTCTGCCCCCAGATTCATGTCCTCTCCATCTCTGCCCCCAGATTCATGTCTCCACATCTCTGCCCCCAGATTCATGTCCCTCCATCTCGGCCCCCAAATTCATGTCCCCACATCTCTTCCCCCAGTTGCATGTCCTCTCCATCTCTGCCCCCAGATTCATGTCCTCTCCATCTCTGCCCCCAGTTGCATGTCCTCTCCATCTCTGCCCCCAGATTCATGTCCCCACATCCTCTGGACGCAGATCTGAGTTGAAATCGGGACATACCTCCCTCCAACCAGGACCGCGCGACACGTCACCGAAATCGTGAATGTCCCGCGGAAATCGGGACGGTTGGGAGATATGCACACCTATGTCCCCACCTACCCTCCTCAGCATCATCTCCACCATGGCCTGCGGCATCTCCAGACTTGTCTCCCATCGAGCACAACTGGGACATCATTGGCTAGCAATTGCAAAGGGAGCTGCCAGCAGACAATTTTGATGATTTACATGCCCAAGTGCACTTTGTCATAAAATTCCTCAGACAAACATAGCATTGCAATGTGTGTAAGTCCATGTATTTCTGAATGTGGCACTCATAGTTGACACTGAATTAATCCATCGGTGGTGAATATTTGGTTTCCTTTTCTGCATAACATTAATCCTGTGATTGATCCTATCCTATTGATCCTATCCTATTGATCCTGTGATTTCTATAACTCTGATATTTTTCCTGATTGGTGTCGCAATTTCAATGTTGAGGAGTGTAGAATTGAATGGACTGTGGAATATACTCTAATACAGTTGTATTGTATTGTATTATATTGTACTGGTGATCAGATCCCCTAGGCTTCAAGGTCCTCTGGGAGAAAGATCTATAAATAATATGTAAAAAATTTTTTACAAAGTTTAAATAAATACGTTTAAAAAAGATATACTACTGTATAACGGGGTCTGCCAGGTATTGGGTTTCCATCAGTCCTCTGTGCATGATTGTAGGTGGAATCTGTGGCAGAATCTCCTATAGAAACCCCAATGCAGAATTTTTGAGTTTCGTTTCAGATATGGCAGCTCAAATATTTAGTTTTTATTTTTCAAAGTTTCCTAATGTAAGCTCTCTCTTTCTGGAGTTTGGCCAGGGATAGGTGCATTCAAGATCAACCCTGGTTAGCGTATTCCACGCGCGTATCCCATTGAAAGCAATAGGGAAAAAAGCGCTCGTATGCCGGCGCCCATTCAAGTCAATGGGAGCTGGTTTTTACGCGCTCATTCTGAATGAGTTTTACGTTCAAAATGAGCGGAGTGTAACTCCGTGTGAAAGCTCCCTAAGTTTATAACTTAGGAAATAATTTTGGACAAAAATGTGTCTCACACACCTATGTCCCCACCTACTCTCCTAAGCATCATCATGACTTCCCAAACCTCACTACTACTACTTTTTCCCTGTTTTTCAGAGAGGAGGTGCACTGACTGCTTTATGGCTTTTTGCCCCAAGTTTCTGGTGCTGGCTACTCTTTGCATAGTTCCCAATGTTTTGGACTGTCAAGGAGGGACACCTATAGCCAGCAGTATAGCTATAGGGAGGGTGCAAAGGTAGACCTCAGTACCAAGCCCTGGAGGCTGAGGGGGCCCTAAACCCTCTCTACAACATAATAACACACCAGTTTTATACATAGCACATGGTAAATGGGGACTTCTAGTTATGCTTCTGCCTAAAGCTCACTGTCTCAAGGTTTAAAATGTGTGTGTATATCTTGATGCTTGAATATTTTTTATTCAAATATTAGTACAAGTAATATCTAAATACATTCATAAGGTCTAAAATGCACCAAATTATGACATATTAGGCTGTATAATAAACATCAGGCTAAGCAAAGATCACTCCACACAAAGAACTAAATGATCCTGAAGTCTTTCTTTTCTTTTTAGTTGCTATGACTCCTGGTATCTTTCTATCTGCTATTCTGAGCTTGTATGTGTTCTTTCTGATTATATTACTGTATCATCCATTCTGCAGTAACACACTGAATTTCCCCATGATGGGACTGTTAAAGGATTATCATATATATATATATATATATATATATATATATTATTATTATTATCCTGTGAGTTTGGATGTTTGTGGGCTTGGATGTTTGTTCCTCAATCACGCAAAACCCGCTCCACCGATTTGGCTGAAAATTTCCACAAACATAGTTAATACACCCGATTGCGCAATAGGCTACTTTCCGTCACAATAGCACACATACGTTTGTGCCAGGACCCCCACAAAACCCAAACTCACACCACCATCTCTGCAATCTCACACACTTTGGACCATACCAAGCCACAAAATTCATATTGCCCTCTACAGCCTAGCCCCTAACCCCACACAATCACATATACATATACTTTACCACTTTGCCCCTCACCTTAACGATACTCCAGGAGGCTCTCTTTAACGCTCCGGAGCAGCCATGTTTGCCCACCCCCACCGCTCTGACAATCCGCGACATCGCCCACCCACGTCAATACCCCTAGGCGGTCTAATAAATGCAAAAACAAAAACAAAAAAAAGGAAAAAAATAAAATAATAAAAAGTATTACAAATTCAAATCACCCCCCCCCCTTTCCCTAGAACACATATAAAAGTAGTTAAATACTGTGAAACACATACATGGTAGGTATCCCTGTGTCCGAAATAGCCCGCTCTACAAAGCTATACAAATATTTTGCCTGGACGCTTAACGCCGTAGCAGTAAAGATACTGAAAAGTCCAAAACCGCCGTTTTTTCACTATTTTCATTATCATACAAATATCAATCAAATGTGATCAAACCAATAGCATTTCCCGAAAATGCAACAACTAAAAACTATACCCGGCCCCCGCAAAAAAACACATCCCCCGACACAGACAAATAAAAAAAGTGACTGCTGTCAGAATATGGCAACTTTTACAAACAAAAAAATGTCAACACACTACTGGCAGAAAATACCAAATCATACAATGTCGTATATCGAGGTCTATTAACTTCAAATACCTCTGTCCCAAAGTCACTATGTACAGTTTCTCAGAACACCGTATAGCAGCTCAAATACAAATTAACTTCAACACAAAAGTCTCATGTGTTCTCAGAATTACAGCAAAAACAAGATACAACGTTACATTTCATATCCCATACCTTTTACACAGTACGAAAACCTTACCCGCGCCTCTATTTACCCACTTCTACAATCACCGCAGTCAAAGTCGCGGGTACCAGCTAGTATATATACATATGTATGTATATATATATATATATATATATATATATATACATATGTATGTATATATATATATATATATATATATATATATATATATATATATACACTCACCGGCCACTTTATTAGGTACACCTGTCCAACTGCTCGTTAACACTTAATTTCTAATCAGCCAATCACATGGCGGCAACTCAGTGCATTTAGGCATGTAGACATGGTCAAGACAATCTCCTGCAGTTCAAACCGAGCATCAGTATGGGGAAGAAAGGTGATTTGAGTGCCTTTGAACGTGGCATGGTTGTTGGTGCCAGAAGGGCTGGTCTGAGTATTTCAGAAACTGCTGATCTACTGGGATTTTCACGCACAACCATCTCTAGGGTTTACAGAGAATGGTCCAAAAAAGAAAAAACATCCAGTGAGTGGCAGTTCTGTGGGCGGAAATGCGTTGTTGATGCCAGAGGTCAGAGGAGAATGGCCAGACTGGTTCGAGCTGATAGAAAGGCAACAGTGACTCAAATAGCCACCCGTTACAACCAAGGTAGCCAGAAGAGCATCTCTGAATGCACAGTACGTCGAACTTTGAGGCAGATGGGCTACAGCAGCAGAAGACCACACCGGGTGCCACTCCTTTCAGCTAAGAACAGGAAACTGAGGCTACAATTTGCACAAGCTCATCGAAATTGGACAATTGAAGATTGGAAAAACGTTGCCTAGTCTGATGAGTCTCGATTTCTGCTGCGACATTCGGATGGTAGGGTCAGAATTTGGCGTCAACAACATGAAAGCATGGATCCATCCTGCCTTGTATCAACGGTTCAGGCTGGTGGTGGTGGTGTCATGGTGTGGGGAATATTTTCTTGGCACTCTTTGGGCCCCTTGGTACCAATTGAGCATCGTTGCAACGCCAAAGCCTACCTGAGTATTGTTGCTGACCATGTCCATCCCTTTATGACCACAATGTACCCAACATCTGATGGCTACTTTCAGCAGGATAATGCGCCATGTCATAAAGCTGGAATCATCTCAGACTGGTTTCTTGAACATGACAATGAGTTCACTGTACTCCAATGGCCTCCACAGTCACCAGATCTCAATCCAATAGAGCATCTTTGGGATGTGGTGGAACGGGAGATTCGCATCATGGATGTGCAGCCGATAAATCTGCGGCAACTGTGTGATGCCATCATGGCAATATGGACCAAAATCTCTGAGGAATGCTTCCAGCACCTTGTTGAATCTATGCCACGAAGAATTGAGGCAGTTCTGAAGGCAAAAGGGGGTCCAACCCGTTACTAGCATGGTGTACCTAATAAAGTGGCCGGTGAGTGTATATACTAGCCTCTATCCGCGACTTCGTCTGCGTGTTGTTGCTGTCGATGATCCGCCTATATTCATCAAATTGCTGCCATCGATAGTTTGCCTGCTCCGGCGTTTCGGCAGCTCTTAAGCTGTCCTGCTGCTGAACTTGTTCCTTACGCCGTGCCTGTGATTGTTCTGGCATCTCACAGCTTGCTGGGAAGCTATATAATGAGTGTGTTGTTGGCGCCGATGATCCCCGTCAGCTCCGCTTGAGAAGAACTCAGTTGACTTCTGGCTACCTTCATAGCTCTCGTTATTTTAGAATTTTGCAACAAATGAGATTTTCTTTTTCCCGGCATGTTTAAAAGTATCAAAGTGCCAATTTGAATTAAAGGTGTTTTCCCATCCAGTGTGCCAGCATGTTGCCTGGAGCAAATCAGATAATATGGACTGAGGGTTAGCTGAGTGCTTTATTAGAACCTGAGATAAGCTGCTGCAAAAGCAGTGTAATATAGTATGTGAACATAAATTCATAACAGTCGTGAAGCCATGTCATTTACCAGGATAAATAGTAATCTATGTTTTAATCAAGATTACAAACTATGTGCCAAATTTCATTCAAATCCGTTCAGCGGCTTTTGTGTGATTGAGGAACAAACATCCAAACACACAAACTTTCACATTTAATATTAGTAGGATTAGTAGGATAGGATATATAGTGGCGGCCAAAAAAACCGCACCATTTCACAAAATGTAATGATTGAAGCGAGATTACATCACAAACAGACCTCAGTATATGAGAGCCTGGGGCTGTGTGTCTGATACTGTGATCTTTAATACAGGGGGGCCACAAGGTACAGTTCTTGTCCCTTTCCTCTTCACACTGTTCAATGCTGACTTTAGGTAAAACTCATCCAGCTGCTATTTACAAAAGTACTCTGATGACTCTGCAATAGTAGGCCTCATCACAGACAGAGACAACAGAGAGTACAGAGACTTAAAACTGAATTTTGTGGAATGGTGCCAGTGGAACAACCTCAGGATTAATGCTGGGAAGACCAAAGAGATGGTGGTGGACTTTAGTAAGCGGAGACATGCTCCGGATACAGTGGACATCCAGGGAACAGGCATTGAGATAGTCCTGGGTGTGCTCGTCAATAACAAACTAGACTGGGCAGATCACCTGGAGGCGCTGCACAGAAAGGGTCACAGCAGACTCTACCTGCTCAGGGGCTGAGGGCCTTTGGAGCCCAGTGGACACTTCTTAGGGCCTTTTTCAACTCTGTGGTAGCATCACCCATCTTCTTCGGAGTTGTGTTCTGGGAGAGTAGAACACCAGCCAGGGATAGAAATAGTCTTGACAGGATGGTTAGAAGGGCCAGCTCTGTCCTAGGGAGCCCCCTGGACCCAGTACAGGTGGTGGGTGACAGAAGGATACTGTCCGTGATGAGTTCCATGCTAGAGAACAACTCGCATCCCATGTATGAGACCGTGACAGCACTGGGCAGTACTGTCAGTGACCGACTGCTTCACCCCAAGCGTGAGAAGGAGCGCTATCGGAGGTCCTTCTTCCCAACCGCAGTCAGGCTGTACAATCAACATCAGGCCAAGCGGAGATCTCACCGCACAGAGATCTAAATGATCCTGAAGTTTTTTTTCTATTTCTTTGTTATGACTCCTACTATCTTTGTATGTGTTTTTCTTGTACTATTACTGTATTCTCCATGCTGCTGTAACACACTGAATTTCCCCAGGGTGGGACTACTAAAGGCTTATCTTATCTTATATCATTACTATGCTGCAGTTTACAATGATACAACAGTTTTTGAGATCACAGCATTTCTTCTGCAGATACTTTTTTAACCAGAAGCCCATCCACTTTGCAGGTAATGTAATATGTGGTGTTTTTTACCGCTGCGTTTCCGCTGCGGTCAACACTCCGTGTATTCGCAGCGTGGGGCAAAAGAGGAATAGAGGGAATTGGGTCAAAAGTAGGGATTGTCTCTCCAGAATCGGGCCCTTTGGGGGTTAGTAGTTTACTAACACTAATGTGGTGTTTGTGTGTCAGTAAGGAGATCAGACTGTACAACCACACCAAGTGCAGATGACTATTGAGCATACTCTGTCCTGGTCCTACTCGCTGTGATACTGTAATTCTCTCACTAGAAGGAAGGAGAGATAACATGATACAATGCTTTTGTACTCCCATAGACTCTCATGACCACATTAACCCTTTACAAGCGGCTTTTTATGAGGCGATATAATAAGAAGTTACTTCACAGGAAAAGCCTCGAAATCCCGAAAACCAGAAGCGCTCTGGTCACGAAAGGGTTACGTTGTGGCTGTGTAGTAAACATGTGACCATAACAAGACAACAGTCCACAGAGTAGTAGACGCCTGAGCAGCATCGGCCAATAGGAATAGTCTGTATCATGGCTCTGACCAATGACAAAGCGAGGCTCGTCCTAGCTACAGATCCCGCCCCATGTTCGCTTCCTCAATGAGGGCGGGAATACGCACTTTACGTAACGGTGTTTGGATGGGACGGTCTCCAGTGACAACCTTAACGTAACTCTTGCTGTGAATGGCTGTCTTCTCCTGTCAGTCACAGGCCATTTAAATGGCTACGCAGTGTCGGCACCAAAACTGTGTGTCTTACCAATTGCATCGGAGGAACAGAGGAAAGGCCTGAATATGATCAAGGAAGAAGAAGAAGATGGAAGTTCTCAGCAGGCTGAGGAGCAGCAGCTCCGTCGCCGGTATGAGGAGCTCTGCAGCGCCCTTAACATGGACGAGAGGGCCCGTGCGGAGGCCTGGGATAGTTACGCAAGAATTAGTCAGAACTACACTCTGGAGGTGAGGGGGTTAATCAGGCATTCTGCAAAATTCCGATTTATTTATGACACCAAGGATGTCACTGACTGCTGAGGACGGAGGGGAGAGGGGGGCGGCGGCGTCGTAAGGGTTAATGGCACTGGCGCTGTCATCTCTCTCTGCTAGTATATAGCTGTGGGGTATACAGGTGGTCATCTCCCTGCTAGTATATAGCTGTGGGGTATACAGGTGGTCATCTCCCTGCTAGTATATAGCTGTGGGGTATACAGGTGGTCATCTGCCTGCTAGTATATAGCTGTGGTGTATACAGGTGGTCATCTCTCTGCTAGTATATAGCTGTGGGGTATACAGGTGGTCATCTACCTGCTAGTATATAGCTGTGGTGTATATAGGTGGTCATCTACCTGCTAGTATATAGCTGTGGGGTATACAGGTGGTCATCTACCTGCTAGTATATAGCTGTGGGGTATACAGGTGGTCATCTCCCTGCTAGTATATAGCTGTGGGGTATACAGGTGGTCATCTACCTGCTAGTATATAGCTGTGGGGTATACAGGTGGTCATCTACCTGCTAGTATATAGCTGTGGGGTATACAGGTGGTCATCTACCTGCTAGTATATAGCTGTGGGGTATACAGGTGGTCATCTGCCTCCTAGTATATAGCTGTGGGGTATATAGGTGGTCATCTACCTGCTAGAATATAGCTGTGGGGTATACAGGTGGTCATCTGTCTGCTTGTATATAGTTGTAGGGTATACAGGTGGTCATCTGCCTCCTAGTATATAGCTGTGGGGTATACAGGTGGTCATCTGTCTGCTAGTATATAGCTGTGGGGTATACAGGTGGTCATCTACCTGCTAGTATATAGCTGTGGGGTATACAGGTGGTCATCTACCTGCTAAAATATAGCTGTGGGGTATACAGGTGGTCATCTGTCTGCTAGAATATAGCTGTGGGGTATACAGGTGGTCATCTGTCTGCTTGTATATAGTTGTAGGGTATACAGGTGGTCATCTACCTGCTAGAATATAGCTGTGGGGTATACAGGTGGTCATCTACCTGCTAGTATATAGCTGTGGGGTATACAGGTGGTCATCTCTCTGCTAGTATATAGCTGTGGGGTATACAGGTGGTCATCTGCCTCCTAGTATATAGCTGTGGTGTATACAGGTGGTCATCTGCCTCCTAGTATATAGCTGTGGGGTATATAGGTGGTCATCTACCTGCTAGAATATAGCTGTGGGGTATACAGGTGGTCATCTGCCTCCTAGTATATAGCTGTGGTGTATACAGGTGGTCATCTGCCTCCTAGTATATAGCTGTGGGGTATATAGGTGGTCATCTACCTGCTAGAATATAGCTGTGGGGTATACAGGTGGTCATCTGTCTGCTAGAATATAGCTGTGGGGTATATAGGTGGTCATCTACCTGCTAGAATATAGCTGTGGGGTATACAGGTGGTCATCTGTCTGCTAGTATATAGCTGTAGGGTATACAGGTGGTCATCTGCCTGCTAGTATATAGCTGTGGTGTATATAGGTGGTCATCTGCCTGCTAGTATATAGCTGTGGAGTATACAGGTGGTCATCTCCCTGCTAGTATATAGCTGTGGGGTATACAGGTGGTCATCTACCTGCTAGTGTATAGCTGTGGGGAATATAGGTGGTCATCTCCCTGCTAGTATATAGTTGTAGGGTATACAGGTGGTCATCTGCCTGCTAGTATATAGCTGTGGTGTATATAGGTGGTCATCTGCCTGCTAGTATATAGCTGTGGGGTATACAGGTGGTCATCTCCCTGCTAGTATATAGCTGTGGGGTATACAGCTGGTCATCTGCCTGCTAGTATATAGCTGTGGGGTATACAGGTGGTCATCTCCCTGCTAGTATATAGCTGTGGGGTATACAGCTGGTCATCTGCCTGCTAGTATATAGCTGTGGGGTATATAGGTGGTCATCTACCTGCTAGAATATAGCTGTGGGGTATACAGGTGGTCATCTGTCTGCTTGTATATAGTTGTAGGGTATACAGGTGGTCATCTGCCTGCTAGTATATAGCTGTGGTGTATATAGGTGGTCATCTGCCTGCTAGTATATAGCTGTGGGGTATACAGGTGGTCATCTCCCTGCTAGTATATAGCTGTGGGGTATACAGCTGGTCATCTGCCTGCTAGTATATAGCTGTGGTGTATACAGGTGGTCATCTGTCTGCTATAGTATATAACTGTGGTGTATACAGGTGGTCATCTACCTGCTAGTATATAGCTGTGGTGTATACAGCTGGTCATCTACCTGCTAGTATATAGCTGTGGTGTATACAGCTGGTCATCTACGTGCTAGTATATAGCTGTCGTGTATACATGTGATCATTTGTCTTGTGGTATATAACTGTGGTGTATACAGGTGGTCCTGGGTCACCTGTGGTGGTATACAGCTATAGTGTATGCAAGTGTATACAGGTGGTATATAGTGGTGTCTGGTGGTATATAGCCATCGGTAGCTGGAACGTATGCTGTGATGTCACTCACATATGTCACGGGGTCCTTTCCTGAGGTCACTGATTGGCCTAATACATAGCATACAGCTGAGTATATGAAGGTAGGTACAACAATGGCGCCTCCACGTGGAGCAGTGGTCTTAGAGTATGAGAAAGTAAATTTAAAGGGGTATTCCTAGCTTGAAGGGTTACGACACATTGCTTGGATGTCATCACTTTATAACCAGTGGGCTCCGATCTGTGGGATTCCTATCTATTCTATGAGTGAAGCGGCCACACTTGTGGTTTAGTGCCAGGTCCCACTTACTGTGTGCTATGTATAATACTAGTGTCTTCTTAAGGGATTAAAAACTGATGTTAAGAAAATGTGTGAACATGCCTTCTAAATTGTCACTCTGGCACTCCTATACATTACTGGGACATGCTTATAGACCCTCCTCTAAATATTCCACCTTCAAGAGAAATGCACTAGAGTGAGCGCCTTGTAGGCAGTGGTACAGAGCACACGTCCCCGCTGCGATGCTGTCACCATGGGGCTGTTTGTTGTAGTCAATGGAACCTACAATATAACCTCATACACATGACTGATGCTGGGGGGTTGTTAGGCTTGGCTTGGCTGCAGCTTGGTGCAGTCTCCTTGGAGAGATGCTCAGAACGCTTCTTACTACAGGATTACAGGGATCATTTACCCACGAGACAGGAATTTAAGTGATCCTTTTGCTTGTTGTGGGCGGTGAACCACCATAAGTGCTTGCTATGTGTGTACAGGTATAGGCCAAACTAGTACTGATGGTGCAGCATCATAAATGTATAGAAATGTAACGGGATCCATTTTTATATATTCTAATCAGTGATGATATAATTATTTTATGTCTTTCCAAGTAATTGGATGATGCTATCTTAAAGGGGTTTAATGTGTTTTTTTTTTTTTTTTTTATAAAACTGACCCTTTGGTAATATAGTCCCAAAATAGAAAATTGACAAGTTTACCCTGAAGAGGAGACATTGACGAATGCGGTCACATGACCAGAATGTTTTATTGATCATAGACAAGACCTATGTGCTATAACCCCTACATACCAGGCTATACATACTATATACATGTGACAAGCTTCATATACATTGCTGGATTTAATAAAATTTACAACTATAAGGCAGCATAATATGCACATAAGCTGGTGTACATTATTTACGTCTTCTTTTCTATGTGTTTTACGCAGTTTCTACCAATTTGTGTGCCTTGTATGACAGATGGGTGGGGTTAGTTGAAAAGAAGATTTGGCTTAATATGCTAAACTAGGAGCTAGAAATTGCACAAAAGTTTTGGAATTTGTGCCAAAATTTTGTGTATTGCGTAAAATTTTTGCACCAGAATTTTGTCAGAAAATAAGTGAACCAGTAACCAATATACTAACTGTACGCCAGATTATCAAACCGCATCAGACACTTTGTAAAATCTGGTGGTTTAATTAAGATTGTCTACTTTATAACTTTGCAGAAATGTCGGCACTGTAAGTTTGTCTGCCCTATTGTGTACATTGGTGACTACTTGAAGTATATTTCTCATTTATTATGAAAGTATGAAGTGTATGATGACAAGGGTTTGCATGTGCAGGATTTGTGAAGTGCCACCTGCAGCGTAGAAATGACAGGAGTGCTGTGCTGACTGATGGCATCATGCGTAACATAGAGGACTTCTTTATTTTCCAGGGAAATGCATTGCATTGGCTGGCGTGTGCCTTGTACGTTGCATGCAGGCAGTCTGTGCCAACGGTGGGCAGAGGAACAGTGGAAGGAAACTATGTGTCTCTCACCAGGATTCTGACCTCTTCAGAACTAAGGTAATATTAACTAGTATTATTATGTCCTGTGAAATAAATGTGCACATATTGTATGCTCTATAACAGGGGTCCTCAAACTTTTTAAACAGTGGGCCGGAGGCAGAGCAGGTCGCACAGACATCGGGAGCAGTGCCCTCCAATAGGTAAAGTGAAGTGCGCTCCATGGCCTGGCCCGAGCTCCCCAGGAGCTTCATTATAAATGCACACCTGCCGACGTTGTCGGGGGGGCCAGACAGAAGTGCTTGGCGGGCCGCATGTGGGCCGCAGTTTGAGGACCCCTGCTCTATAGGATCACAGTGTGTGCACTAAAAACGTGCCAGCAAAATCCCCATTTGTGTTGGTTCACACTGCATCGCAGGCTCTTTTAGGAGCATCCATCACAGAATCCGGTAAAAATGATGTATAAAATAATCTTGCATGGATGCCTGAATGGAAACCCAACAGACTCCATTATAGAGTATAGGATCCTTTGGTATCCATCACTTTAAATATCTAGCACTTCCACTGTTGTGCTCCTAGAACAAAACAGAACAGTGAAAGTCAGCGCTGCGTGCGAACATAGCCTTATCTAGAGCTGGACATCACTATTCAGTCTCTATGTCCTCAGTATGACACATGGTTTTGAAGAGTGGGACAGAGCAGAGCACCCTGACGACACATCATGTTTGTGCAGGTGACATCTTCAGTGATGTTCAGACTCCCCAACATTTTATTATTTTACTTACTTATACAGCGCCATCGTATTCCACAGCACAATATATCTTTACAGACATATTGGCAACATTGTCCCAAGAAGGGCTCACAATCTAAATTCCCTATCAATATGTCTTTGGAGTGTGGGAGTAAACCCATACAAACACGGGGAGAACATACTTGTAGATGTTGTCCTTGGTTGGATTTGAACCCAGGACTCCAGCACTGTAAGGCTGCTGGGCTGCCCAACATGACATGTTAGATCACATAAAGCATAACAATTTTTTACCGTGAATGTCTTGTCGTCTTTTTTCAGAATATCCATCTTAGGTGCTGCGTTTAGTGGCCAATATTTGTTGGCTGGTTTGCACAATAACAAGAATCGCTCCACTGCTTGCCAAAAAGAGCGCAGTGGGAGTGAACTACTGAGAGTATGTGACCACCAATACTGGACAAATGGGAAGGATGTGGGAATCTAATCTGAAATCATGGGATAACCTCTGAAATGGAATATTGATGACCTGTCTCTAGGATAGATCTTCAGTTTGAGTAGGTGCAGAGGCCACAACCAGCACCCCCATGATCAGTTGGGGTGTTGGGACAGTTAATTCTTTTGGATAAAAGGCCCCTGATCAGCTGACCGCCAGCAGCGGCTACAATCTCCCCATGTAAATAGGCCTTGTGTTGCTGACAATATGGAAAGGAAAGGAGAATCGAATGATCAGAATAACAATCACTCATTTCTATACAGATTTTCATCTGGCCATGTTCAAGTTTTAGGTCTATCGTTTTGGGCACTAATCGGCCCATGTAGTCACAGTTGTGTGAGCTGGCCACGTTTCTCTGTCATACTATTAATAGGTCATTTTCCTAATAATAGGAATAGGAATAATTCCTTTTAATAGAAAGTCAGATTCTGGTCTACCTTACACTATATCCTTTTTACATATTATCCTTTTTTATTTCCCTGTTTGAAGCTTGATTGAGTTTTTCAATAAGATGAAGAAATGGGAGGACATGGCGAATTTACCCGCAGAATTCCGAGAGAGAACTAAGAAGCTTGAACGTAATTTTACGGTCACTGCCGTACTCTTCAAAAAGTATGATCCCATCTTCCAAAAGATCTTCAAAAATCCACAAGAAGAGCAGCCCCGACAGCATAGAGGCCGCAAACAAAGGTAAAACCTGGAGATTTGTTTTTCTTACTTTTATCACTACCTATGTTAGATGGACAATCATATGGACTAGGAAGGTAATAGCAACACAGTTGTTCTGAGGTTGTTTGCACACACAAGTTTGTGAAGCTGTAAGAACTTTGTCTTTACTGTTCTTTTCAAGTCCTCATTTCTTTTCTCTAATTTCAGGCGTCAGCCTTGCACGGTATCTGAAGTGTTTCACTTCTGCTGGGTATTGTTCATCAATGCTAAAGGTAAACATGTCATATGTTTCTCCCTTAAAGCAAGAAAGTGCTTTCTGTAGAGACTTCTGTATAAAGGCCGTCACAGATGAACTTATTGTCTCCATATCCGAGTGACACGATTACAAAGGATTGGGCAATTCATTGAAAAATAACAAAAATCTATACGGCTAAGTTGAATGTTGTCACTTTGATAATTTCAATTATTTTGTCTCCATGCCTCACCTTGCCGTTGGATATGTCGCTAACTGGTACAATATCTAGTCAGGATTATTGATATGTGAATAAGCGAAACCAAAATTCAGCGGCACGTAAAAACATTTATTTTAGGTGTTGTAATATAATTGTTCATTAATTGTAATCAAGGTCAAATGGTCAATTAATTGTGATTTATGATTTGGGTCCTAAACAACCAGCCCTGTTCTTATGGCTCTGCATTCTAGCCCAACAGCAGGTCATACTGTGCTAAGTTTGGGTCAGCAGTTCTAAGGGGGGTTGGGATGCAGAGGCGTAATACAGACACTGTAATACAGAGACAGTACACGAGGCAGTCACAGCTCTGAGTCATAGAAAACCATTAGGCCGGGGCCCCATGTAGCATAAACCTGGCGATTTGGCCGCGGCAGAAACGCCACAGTTGTATAGTACCTGCAAAGTGGATGGGATTCTAGCTAATGCTGCGATTTCAAAAATTGTGCTTTTGTAAATTGCAGCATGTCAATTATTCTATTGAAATGCCAGCGGTTTCCATATAGCTATAATTGGGACAGAAAGTCTGCAGAGAAAAGCCCTGCAGACTTTCTGTGTAAAGCCGATAAAAAACACAATGCGTTTCCATCACGGTCTTTTGGCTTTGGCCTGCTGCTTGGTGCCTTAGCCTTAAACTGTTTCACATAGCTACCATGTTTCCCTGAAAATAAGTGTCTTATATTAATCTTTAGGTCTTATTTTCAGGGGATGTCTTATTTTTCTATGAACAAGAATTCACATTCGTATCACATTCATATTCACATTCATATCCTAACAAAAGGATCTGGAACTTGTCATCAAAACTGTCAGGATCTGGGCAACATGGTGGCTCAATGGTTAGCGCTGCAGCCTTGCAGTGCTGGAGTCCTGGGTTCAAGTTCCGCCAGGAACAACATCTGCAAGGAGTTTGTATATTCTCCCCATCTTTGCGTGGATTTCCTCCCATACTACAAAGACATACTTATAGGAAAATAAATGTACATTGTGATCCCTATATGGGGTTCACAATCTACATAAAAAAGAAAAGAAAAACTGTCAGGATCTCTCACAGATTGCTGCTGTCAATCACACATCAAGTGTATATCAGCTATTGCTGTTTCCGGTCACCAGGGGGCGCTAACCACTATAGTTGCTGAAACACACTGACATCTTCTGCCCCCTGCCCACCCCTCTATATGCTAACCAGTTTGGATTAAAGTTTGCCATAGCAGCGTGTACATGTAGGGACATCAGATGCGGCAGCAGGAGTGGTGTCTCCCCGCTCACATGTGCAGACCACTGCTGGGATAGGCTAGAGGCTTCTTCCAGGTCACCCAGGCACAGTGGTCTTCGGGGACAGCAGCAGATGTCTCCCACACAGGTTAAGACCTATCTAAATGATCTGCTAATGTATGGCATGGGGGGAGCTGAAGCAATGACTGCCACTAGGTCTTATTTGCAGGGGAGGCCTTATATTTTGAAGCTTGAAAAAAAAAAATTGCATTGGGTCTTATTTTCTGGGGATGTCTTATTTTCGGGGAAACAGGGTGGTATTTTGCATTAGTATTTGTAAGCCAAAATTATGAGCAGGACAAAACCTTAAAAGGGGTTCCAATCTTTCCACTATTCTTTTCCTTTGTATAGATGTAAATGATGCAGGGAATAGTGCCATGTGAAAGTCTTCATATTGTGTCGTATACTAAACAAGGAGATGAAGACTCAGTAGATACCATTATTCCCGTTTGGAACTGTTGGGCTCCGTTGGAAACAGTGATTTGACAGATCTGTCTTAAAGAGGACCTTTCACCTCCTGGGGCACATGCGGTTTTATATACCACTAGAAAGCTGACAATGCACTAAATTCAGAACACTATCGGCTTTCCCGTTCTGTGCCCTGGGTGAAGAGCTATTGGTGCTGGTACCATAGCTCTTCACTGTCAGAAGGGCGTTTCTGACAGTCAGTCCGGAACGCCCTTCCTCACAGTAGCATCTATTGCGCTGTACTGGGATAGCGGTGGGGAACGCCCCCCTCCCCTCCTGATACAACTCGTCCATAGACGTCATCGATAGGCGGTAATGGGACGCATGTGCAGTCAGCTCTGCCATGCTTGCGGTCATTTTCTTGTGGCCGCGTTCCAGATAAAGAAGAGGCCGTCGCTGGAGAGTTTTTTTTGAAGAGCAGTGTTGGCATGTTCTCTTGGATTGTTGTCCTTCAGAGCAAGGTTTAGCTCCATTGAAGTGTGAAGTGAAATGCCTGTGGACTGATGTGGTGTTTTTGGAAGAAAGCAGCTTCTTTAAGAAGGAGCTTTCATGTCCTCTGAGAACTGTGGTATAGCCGCTATTATATACCACTAGGAAGCAGACAGTGCACTGAATTCAGAATTCATGCTGGGGCGAGGCTGCATGGCATCTTTGGTGCCTACGAGAGATGAGCGAGTAGTATTGGATCGAATACCTCCACTGCATAGGTATTGGTGTAATTGGTCGAATACCACGTGGTAAACGCAGTAAAAATTCCATTCCCCTCCCACCTTCCCTGGCGCTTTTTTTTACACCAATATGAATGCAGGGGAGGTATTCGATGGAATACTACTCGCTCATCTCTAGTGCCTACTCGCATTACACAACCAAAGATAACCAGGCTGGTCTGCAGCTCCTTGGCTAATATTACACCAATGGAGGTGTACTGCAACGTCTAGTGTGCTGCAACTTCAACCTCTAGTTGAAAAAAAGTCGAGCAATGTTTGTAGTTGCAATGTGACTACAATGCCATGAGTCGCAGTCAAAGTTGCTGTGTAGCCCTAGCCTTTGTTAGGGACATTAAGGGGTCCCCATGATAGAGTATGTTGCTGAGTTCCAAATTAAATATCAGGCCTGAAGTAATTACGCCCATTTTCAGGTCTGGAGAAGCCACACACACACACAACTGATGGTGTATCAAGTGAGTTCTAATTTAATGGTGCACAAAGGTGGTTTAAATACAATACAGACAAGAGCAGGTTGGACTATTCTAACATAGTTGGCATAAAATAATTGGTTATAAGGTAAACCTGGCACATGACTATTGGCTGAGACCTTATGTATTTTGCATATCATTACAGCTTAATGGACTTTGTCCTTAAACAAAGAAAGCTTCAAAAACACTTATGTGTGAACTAGCAGCTCACACTATGTCTATATGCATATATCATGGAAACAGAGATAAGATGTCATGTTGGTGCTAAATGAGTCTCAGTGACCTCCATATACCATGAAGATAAGATATACAAATAGCCAGCTGCGACTTACTTACACAGTTTATGTGTGAAAGGTTACAAGATGACTGACAAAATACAAAGATGGAGGATTTGACTCTAACATTCCCCCATTTTGAGATGGCTGAATACAGGAATTCATATTTAGGTACTTCAGTGACCTAATGTCTACTGCCGGACTTTACCAGATTCCCCTCATATGTTCCTGTATTCTAACCTAATCTCAATCATAGTTCTGGCCTTTTATATCTTGGTCTGCTCATCCTTTTGTATATGTTTTGTATTAAACAAACAAAATGAAGATAAGATTTTTACTACAACTTGCTGATATTTACTTGTTTATACTATGTATCATTCCTAAAATATGAGGTGGTATCTTCTTAACTATATACTTCAAACATTTCCTGTTGCGTCAAAGAAACAGCTATATATGACATGACTTAGGCTAATATGGGGTTATGAGGACATATCCTACAATCTGACACATTGAGATCTTCGATCAAAATCATATGATGTTTAAGAAACGTATTGTCCCACTTCATTGTTAAATGTTCTATGCAGGCTTATCGTCAGGACCATCTGTAACAGCATTATCAGGAGAATCTTCATCGCTTTGTGTGTAGATACTTTCTTGCAATATGAAGCATGGATACAATTAGGCTCTCCTTCAAATATCACAGAAGGACTGGTTATCAGCAGCATTTGGAAGGACCATCAAATCTTGGCTCCAAGGTTTTTCTCACGTGTCTCTTCATCACCATCAATCTCTTGGCTCAAATGAATAGGTCCCGCCCACTAACTTAAAATCTGAGAAGGAGAGAAAACTCAAAGCCATACATTAGTCAAATGTTTTTGCCAATACATCACATAGTCAGTCAGTACACCATACCACATCTGTAGGAGTTGCCAAGAATACAACCCCCAAAGAAAGTTTGACATGGGTTAAAGCCAATTCTTCTCTTAGGAGGGTACCTTACAGAAAATACCAATACAAGTGACACACTACATCTTCAGTAGCCGTCTATCTGCAGCCCCGTTTGTGATGGCTTTCTTCACCAGATATGCCTCAGACTTTTCTGAAGATAGATAACTATACACACAAGCACGTACTTATACCGTCTCACCTTTAGTAACTGCATATAGTTAACCTGCAATCTCTGGAACAGGTACAAGGGCTCTGGGCCTGGCTCTGAGAAACTTTTCACTTTTTTGCCTACTTTGCATTTAACACATGCCATGCAGTGTCTGTAGTGATGTTAAATCCTGCAGCCGCCCATCCTCTGCTTACCAGGTCACACAAGGCTACTTCTAAACACTGCTTTATGCCATCAGTGGGGACAATGCACTCAGTAAATATATTCTCTTACCACCGGAGATCAGGACTTGTACATCCTCTTTTACTGTAGTCCTGGACCATTTTTGGTGCCTCAGTGTTGTAAAACCTGAAAAGAGAGCTAAAAGGGGGGTTTGGGTCGAGTATAATGACCAATTATCAGTAAAGCATATCCCCTAGGCCTCTGCAGCTGGGTTAGTGGCAGTGTCTGCCCACAAGTTACCTCTACTTTCTTTCATATCAGCCTTGATGTGTGTCCTGACTTTTGACTATACCCACCTATGTGGGGGCAGCAGCATCACTACCTGAACAGCATGGAAATCCTTTTAGGCTTAACATTAACCCCACAGAAAGCTCTCGCTCTCCAGATTGGACCATAGTCCCACTATATCAAACACCTACCCTCAGACATTGTACCCTGTCTCAGTGATGGCTTCTAGTTCAGCTCTATGAGCTGAGACCCATACAGTTCCATAATGGTTCTACTTTGTGCTTGGTTTTACCCTTGGTTTACCTCACATTCAGTGACCATGACATATCTGGTGCAGAATCCACCATCATTCCCAAATCGAGAATCATCTAAAATAAAATAACTCTTATCAGAGTTAACAATAGATTCATCATTTATTAACCAAATCAGCAAAAGTAAAATTAATTTTAAGTTATCTGACTCTCCTTACTCCTCCCCTGAAACTATTGTTAACAGGTTAGAAGGGACTTGTAGTGCAGCACAGAATGCAAAGCTTACATTTAGAAGACATAGATAAGACACACTGCAGCCTGAGATATCCAGCCATTGTCATCTTTGTTTCCAATGAAAGATTTATTACCCCTTTGTCAACCGTGTCTTATCATGGAAGCAGCTGCGCTGACTCTCCCCACACTTGTCATAGCTGTAGTACTACATATCCCAGCAGACTTATTTATACAATCCCAAGTAAATTCAGTTCTCTAAAACTTCTAAACACTCCAGAAATTCATTGAGGTAAGTAAATACTCAACATATATCAGCAGAGAAGGCGGAAGCCTTAAATTACAGAGCAGATATGTGAGTGACTTCTGATCTACTTAGTCAGCTATGTAGCACCTTGTAGCAAACAATGACCCAGAAACACCACTTTAACTTTGTAGAACTGCAATTTATCTTTACCTGCGTGTACATATTAGGGGCGTTCTGTGCCCCTTGTGGCAAGATAGTTCACATGTATTGCCTACCCCTATGGGGCCTAATCCCATATCAGAAGGAACATCTGAATAACTTTTTCACACAATAAATCCCGATTGTTAACATTCTTGGAATTATAGTATAAACCCAAAACAAATATTTATGTTACAAGTGTAAAGCCCATGTGATATATTTGATACACATACTGTAAGCACCAATACACACTGAGTACATAATACATGTACATGGTATATCAAGTACATCTCATTTACACCAGAACACACATATATGTATTCAACAATGGAAAGAACTTTTATGCCTCCCTTTCATATCTACTTGTCACCACCCTCTGTGGTTATCAGCATTCAATATCTGCTTGCTGTGGAGACTGAAAATGTAACAATACAGACATGGACAAACAGAACATGTACACATAGCAGACACATGTAACATGTACATATTACTGACACACATATATGGGCCCATTCACATTTCTGAACCTTCCATACAAACATGCAACGTCACACTGGAGCTCCAGACAAAACAAAACAAATGTCAATTAAATCAAAAAGAACTTGTCTGAACTAAAATAAAAATTTTCATATATTTTGTACCGTGATATCACTTATCGTCTCGGGACGGCTTATTCCTACAAATAGGCACAGAGTTAGTTATAATTCCCGCACAGCTAAATATTGAGGAGAAAACAAACCAAAACATGTAAATAGTTGCCTTCATCTTCTTACCAATTTGCATATTACTATAAAATAAACATAATAATGTTGATCTCATATTTATGCCATTTATCCAATTTTAAAAACATTACCATGAGAGGAGCATTCTCAAAATGGGAAACCTTTCCTTAATAAAAGGACACTATAGACATTCTAGAAATAACTTAATGTCCACCCCCAAGCCTATATACACACATATGTGTATACACATACCTACACTTAACCTGCAGTATCCTCACCACAAAACATATCATGTTTCCACTTTCCACTAACCAACAAACTAACAACACAATGCTATGTGCCGAGCACATTAACCCTTTAGCTGGACTGTCAATGGATGCTCACTATACATTTCCTTACACTCAAAGCCTTTGTCCTTCGCTTAGGACACCAGCAATCTCTAGCCAAGTGTCCCTGGTTTCCACAATTAAAACACTTCCTGGTTACCCTCTATCCCTGTATCTGTCCTGCCTATTCTCCATTGGTAACTCCTGCTCTTTTTTTTTTTTTTTTTTTTTTTCTTGAGCGGCATCTTCTCTCTCTCCCATTCCTATTAGTTCATATGGGGGTATACCCTACCTCAGAGGGTCCCTCCCCCATAATAGCTGATGGCCAGTCAGCCGTGAGCATCCCACTCCTCTAGGGCAATTAAGACAATAGAGGGTCACTTTTGACTCACCTAGTGGGACCTCCCAAACAGTCACTCTGTTTTCATTGAACTAATCTCTAATGTGCATGTTCTGGCGTAGTGCTCAGGGCAAAACCCTCATTTGGTTTCCACAGACTCCACTTTGTCTGTGTCCCTCTATCGAACACCCCTGAATCATTGCATGTACTTACTCAGATTCTACTCAGTCCTTAGTGTCCAAAACAAGGACTTTTCAATCACTCAGTACTTCCACTCTCGCAACTCTAGGGATTAAGGATGAAGAATAACTCTCTCTCCTGCACCGCTTTTTACACTCTATAACAGATGTAACAACCAAATGACAGCATGGACAGTAGACAAAGAATGAGGTATAACATTCCCACCCCACTACAGACAACATACTATTCAGGTTCTTGCACACTATATAATATGGCATCGATTGTTATAACATATGCAGCACTAATCTTCACTCACCGACACACAGGATCCGGGACACGTAGGAACCCAGATTAGTTATTTGGCAAGAAAAGGACTTACCGTTACAGCGCCGTTTTATTCATCTGAGGTCCTCCGGGCCCGTCTCCAAATCGGTTGGTGAGTGGATCAGTACACTATCGGCTGCACATTAAACGATTATCGATGCCCCACGTTGGGCGCCAGGTTCTGTTAGGGACATTAAGGGGTCCCCATGATAGAGTATGTTGCTGAGTTCCAAATTAAATATCAGGCCTGAAGTAATTACGCCCATTTTCAGGTCTGGAGAAGCCACACACACACACAACTGATGGTGTATCAAGTGAGTTCTAATTTAATGGTGCACAAAGGTGGTTTAAATACAATACAGACAAGAGCAGGTTGGACTATTCTAACATAGTTGGCATAAAATAATTGGTTATAAGGTAAACCTGGCACATGACTATTGGCTGAGACCTTATGTATTTTGCATATCATTACAGCTTAATGGACTTTGTCCTTAAACAAAGAAAGCTTCAAAAACACTTATGTGTGAACTAGCAGCTCACACTATGTCTATATGCATATATCATGGAAACAGAGATAAGATGTCATGTTGGTGCTAAATGAGTCTCAGTGACCTCCATATACCATGAAGATAAGATATACAAATAGCCAGCTGCGACTTACTTACACAGTTTATGTGTGAAAGGTTACAAGATGACTGACAAAATACAAAGATGGAGGATTTGACTCTAACACCTTATTCAAGATTTCTGATGTAAGTTATGCCTAAATTCTATTCTAGCAGCAAGATGTTCTGTACTTCACTGCCGCTGCACAGACACATGGAGAATGTTTGAAAATGCCAATTGTCATAAGTCTCATAAATCGTGGTTTTCCTGATCTCTTTTTACTTCAGATATGTCAGTCTACACTGTTGTTCTGGCATTATATTCATGGGAAAATTGCTTTCCAGGTAGAAGATAGTGACGCTAGGTTCACACCTAAGTTCGAGTTTCCTAATTCACTTAAAAAAGCCGTTACCCTCAGAAACCTGTCGACCCCCCCCCCTCATAGAATATATTGGGGTCCACCAGGGTTCCGCTAGAAAGGGCAGAAGAATGAGGAGAGGAAAGTCCTGCACGGGGAGAAAAGTTCTCTATGAGTTTTTAAAGCGGAATGGGGAATAGAATCCCCGAGCGGAGTCAGAGCGCAGGTGTGAACTGAGCCTTGGTTAGTTTCTTTCTTTGTATCCTACAATAACATACATTCATGTCAGTAAGGTGACCTGTCAGTAATAGGTATGATTTATATAATATGTGATAGCATGAGCGCATAGACAGTGGGCTAACAATCATACAGTACAAAGGCTAGGAAATTACCTGTGGTGTGGAAGGGGTTAATCAGCTCCTCACTTGTTCTCATTGCCAATCCAATGGGCTTCTCTATTACCCCCAGCAATTCAGCATCCCTGGTAGTCATGCCCTGGCAACCAGACATACACAGGGCAAGTTAGGGCTTGTCTGTATAATACTCCCTTCAGCTCAGGGCCAATGAGGGACAATTTCCTTGTCAGACAATCCAGTGTTTCTGAAAGCTTCAGATTCCCTCTCAGTCGCTGTGACAGCTGCTTCAGACTTGGGACTCCAGCTGTCTGCGGACCGGTCCCTGGATCTGGTAGGTATGTTATGTTTTCTGGCTGCTTGGGGAAATGCAGGGTGGATGTGCCCTCTCTATGTAGGTGTATAGGATAAGGATACAATGGAAATCACAGAATGACCTGAGCTTGTCTGTGCAAGTGAAAACTAAAGTACAGGACACTGCATGTGAATAGGGATTTACAGAAGTCTGTGCACAATAATGCAGGTTTTCTATGATGCTTGAAATTACTGCCTGGGCATATGGTATAGTGAATTCTCAGCTATGGCCATTTGCTATAGACGTATAGATGCCAGATTTATCACCATGACTGATGCTGGTGCTTCTGTAGGCTGAGGCCTAATGTTGCGCAAGTGCTGCTTTTTTTTTTTGTTGTTGTTGCAGATTTTGCTGAAGTTTTTATATTTAGAGCCAAAGCCAGGCGTGGATTAAAGAGGTTGCCCGGGATAACCACTTTTTTAATACCACGGTGTATTCTTTACATACCATGAGCCGCGCTGCTCACTCGGCGTACAAACTTTAGCATCGAGTGTAGGTAGTCAGTGATGTCCCATTGAAATCTGTGCGGCAGCGCTGCAATACTTACACTCTCCGCTACAGTTTGTACAGCGAGTGAGCAGCTCAGCTCACATTTATTTGAACAATACTGCAAACCGCAATTTCTCAATACCGGTGATCCGTGAGGGTGGGCCATCAATGTAAAAAAATCGGATAACCCCTTTCATATATTTCACATTTAACAATGCATTTCACCTCTATGCTAACAGATTTTAATTACTGGTTGTGCAGTTAGAGTACGTTCACACATAGAGATCCATCACTGATTTGGTGGTGGATTCCGCCCCTGAATTTAGACTCTGATTTATTTTAATGAGAGGCAGAGTTCGCAGCAGAACATGGAAAAAAATCAGCGTCCTTGCTGCAGATTCCGTGGCTTGGAAGTCTTTTCTGATTAGGCCCATTCATCTGAGCCTATGCAGCAGAGGAAAGCCACAACAGAATGCCAATGCCCCGCATCAGTGGCTGAATGCAGTGGTGGAACATGAAGAGGAATTTCCGTGTGAACTTAGCCTGAGGATGGTGACAGACGGTGTACCTGGGTTGCAACTTTATCCACATCCCATCCCCAGGGAGCAGTGATTTCTCTTGTGTATGCCCTGTGCACACACTCCCATGCGTTAGGCCATGTGCCTGCTAGAACACTGACTCCATATATACTTATGACCCAACAAACACAAATGTCCATTATCATGTGTAGAGGGCTGTAGCGGAGCCTTTTGCGGCCTGGTCTCATTCATGAAATCTAGGCGTCTGTGGAGGTCATGGACACAGCACATTGATATCCATTTGCTATTCGTGACTTTCTGCATTTAGGCTAAGTGAAAGACAGGTGAATTTCCTCTAGATATCATTACAGGCTGTATGGTAACAGGAAAACCACAGAGCCCATAATGATATGAAGCTGAAATTCATCTGTTTTTGACCTAGGCCTGGTTCACATCTGCATTCGGTATTCTATTCTATTCAGCAAGTATCATTCGTGCGTACACCGAGCGGGAAAAACACGGACCCCGTTATAGTCTGTGGGGTCCGTGTGCTTTCATAGCTAACCGCTTTTTAATGCATTCGGTATTACATTCGGGGGGTCCCCAAGCAGCTGTTAGTGCTTTAATGTTAAAGTAAGGCTGCATTCACAGTGGAGACTCTGGCACAGATGTACAGACTTTTTACTCTGACGATTTCAGTTTAAAAACGAAAGACCCCATGGGGTTCACTAGCCTCCATGTGTAATCGTTGTTTGAGCGGTCTGCCTCACCATTGGTGGTAACACATTACTCTGTGTGAATGCCCCCTTAATGTGTTACCACCAAGTAAAATGCGTAGTAACATGCACTACTCATAACTGCGATTTACAACTGCTTATAGTTCTTCAGTTAAAAAAAAGCACAGTGCTAAGCCAACCTAACTTACTCTAGGTTCACACCTGCACTTTGGTTTCTGTTTTTTGGGTCCACTTGGGGAAGTGAAAAATGGAAACCGAATCTACTTAAAAAGTGGTTACACATGGAAACCCATACACTATATAATAGGTTCTGCCCAGCTTCTGCCTGAAAAATGCAGAGCGAAAATGTTCTGATTTCACCAGCTGAATGGGATTCGTACAATCAGCGGAAAGGCTCGCACATCCGCAGAATCCACTACAAGATGGCTATTTCTTCAAGGAACTTGGTGCTGTTTGTGAGGTGGAATCCTAATCAAAATCAGCGTCAACTTCTCCTGTGTGAACTTGTCCTAAATGTTGTAAAACTGTCAGTAACTTTTTTATTACATGTGGCGTTAAATGTTTGCACAATGCTGAGCTGTATGAGAATGAAAACCTTACATGGCACAAGTCATAAATCTTTGTGTCATGTCCTCTGGTACTGCTCACAACTCCACAACCTGGACTTATTTCATTGTTGACATCTGATTTCCTTTCTTTGCTTGTGGTTTCCTGGCATATTGCTAATATTTCACAGGCGGGCAGCTGTGTGTGTGAACCCCTATGAGAATGTTTAAAGGTCTCTGCCAAAATAAGATGGTATTAAAGGGAAAATGCTCTTCCAGCTGCAGGCATCATGTTATGGAAATGTTGGAGTTTAGCAAATCAATATATACCGTAGTTTTCGTGGGAAAGGATAGAAGTATAACTTGTCATTTAGTCACTGAAGCCCTATCCTTTCTATGCTAAGAAGTCAAGGCAGTGATCCTACCAGTGACTGACAAGTATCTCTGTATATACTGTCATGGAGAAGGGGCTATTGGCACAAATCCATGATTTCTTAACATGGACAGAGCTCAGAGTTCAGTAGATATATAAGATGTTATTCTGAATATTTTCCCACATGTTGTATATCATGGTGCCTACAGATTGAAGTGCATTTTCCATGTGACAGGTTCCTTTAAGAAAATTCATATCAAACTATTCCTTGGATTCAATCACTATATTTGGCAGCATGGTGGCTCGGTGGTTAGCACTGTAGATTTGCAGCGCTGGAGTTCTGGGCTTGAATCTTGCCAAGGCCAACATCTGCAAGGAGTTTGTATGTTCTCCCCGTATTTGCGTGGGTTTCCTCTGGGTACTCCGGTTTCCTCCCACACTCCAAAGGACATACTGATAGGGTATATAGATTGTGAGCCCTATATGGGACAGTGAGTGACAATGTCAGTATATGCGGTACATAATGGCGCTATACAAGTAAGCATAAAATAAAAAAAATAATATACTTTATGTGTCTGTAGGGAACTTTCCAATGATAAGTGATGATCTGGTGAATTCATACCATCTTCTACTTTGTGCCTTGGACCTCATCTATGGGAATGCTTTGCTTTGTCCTAACCGACGGGAGCTCCTGAACCCCAACTTTCAAGGTAAGAAATCTGAAATGGGTCAAAGAGCTAGTCCTGTATATCTCTATATTATAAAAATGAGTTTCTGTCTGTCTTTCTGCTCTCTATGCGCAACCAAACGACTGGACCGATCTTCACCAAATTTGGTACAGAGATACTTCATGTATCCAGGAAGGTTTAAGATGAGACTCCAACTCGCTCAGACGTACCGTTGCTGAGATACAGCATTCCCAACACAATTCCCCCCCCCCCCCCCTTAGCCAATACAAACCTGCAAGTCTTTCACTCATATTCCAACTGCAATACACACGGTCACTCCACATGCACAATAAAACACTGATATACAAACTGAGATACACACATCAGAGGATTAGATACACAAACAGCACACTGTATCACATGCCAGAGGATTATATACACGCGTTTGCACACAGTCCCACACACTTAAGGATTAGATACGTGCACACGTCTGCACACAGTTCCACATGCCGTAGGTTTAGATACACGCGTCTGCACATAGTACCACACGCCAGAGGATTGGATATGCGCATCTGCACATGGTTCCACACACCAGAGGATTAGATACGCACGTCTGCACACAGTACCACATGCCGTAGGATTAGATACGCACGTCTGCACACAGTTCCACATGCCGGAGGATTAGATACGCGCATCTTCACACAATACCACACAGGGGAGGATTAGATACGTGCGTCTGCACACAGTACCACACGACCGAGGATTAGATATGTGCGTCTGCACACAGTTCCACACGCTGAAGGATTAGATACGTGTGTCTGGACAAAGTACTACACGGGGGAGGATTAGATACGCACCTCTTCACAGTACCACATGCTGTAAGATTAGATATGCGCGTCTGCACACAGTTTCACTTGCCAGAGGATTAGATAAGCGCCTCTTCACACAATACCACACGGGGGAAGATTAGATATGTGCATCTGCACACACTACCACACCAACGAGGATTAGATAGTTGCGTCTACACACAGTACTACACGGGGAAGGATTAGATATGCACATCTACACACAGTACAACATGCCAGAGGAGTAGATACGCGTGTCTTCACACAATACCACACACTGGAGGATTAGATACATGCCACTGCACAGAGTACCACCCTGGGGAGAATTAGATACGTACCTCTTCACACAGTACCACACGTCGGAGGATTGGATACGCACGTCTTCAGACAGTACCACACGCCAGAGGATTAGATACATGCGTTTACAAACAAAACTACATGGGAGAGGATTAGATTAGATCTGTAGGCCAAGCAGCAGTGATACCACTTTCAGGTCAGCACAAATATTCCATTTATGTTCTGAGTATCTGATCATTTCCAGTTAGCCTCCATTCATCAGGAATATGTGTACCATCTAACTCCATCTTAAGACCATTTACATCAGTACAGAAACAGACTTCGCTTTTCATTGCATAGTATGAAGCTAACTTGGTGTGTCAATGACAAAAGTGTGAAGCTTTGGTGCCGGACAGGTCTGGGTATGTCCATTGGAATCTTTCCAATATATAATGCAATAATATTACAGTGTAACTTAATAGGCTTTACATGTATAACTTAAAATCTAGACATGTAAGGCAAATTCCGAGTTCATATTTGGAAATGAATAATAAAATAATAAAAATGATCAGGCCACAGCCAGAACTATTCTGATTTACTAATGTTGCTGTGCCTATGGGGAAGGAGAGCCGATATAGGTTCACAGTCCCCTATGAATGAAAATAGGATCCTATCATATGAGTTCCCTTTTAGGCACCATAGCAGCCACAGAGATGGAAAAGTATGTTGAAGTTGAATCATACCATTAAGCACAATTTGGCATCATCCAGAATAGGAGACTCTGCCCTGTAGTAGCGTGGCCAGCATGGTGGCTCACTGGCTAGCACTGGTGCTTTGCAGTGATAGAGTCCCAGGTTCCAATCTAGTGAAGGACAACATCTACTAGGAACTTGTACGTTCTTGTAGATTTCCTACCACACTCCAGACAAACTAATGGAGAATTTAGATTTTGAGCCTTGTTTGCTATTGTATAATCTAAGTAATTAAAAATCTTTCAGAGTATTAATGGAACTTTCTAAGCCGGTCCGACCTTTATAAAAAGCTGCAACCTTGCCAGACTTGCTGCTGATATGAAGTACCAGTGCCCACCTTCAGGGGGGGCAGTCTTAGATACCCTTACAGCCCTGAAATCTGCTGTTTGGGCCTATCCTCCAACTTGTTGGAGGACTGGCTCCTCTCATACTGGAGTTTAACATACTGATTCAGGTATACCAACTCAGCCACCCCAGCTAATAAGTATTAAGACACTGACACATCATGCGTCCAGAAGCCAGACTAATAGGATACACCCTTATGTCCATATAGTCCACTGGGGGATTCCACATCATTCTGGGCCTTACTGCCAGGTATTCCGAACCCAGGTGGACACCCCCAGTTTGTACTTTGAGTCTCCTCCTGATGAACCTCAGTGGTGAAATGTGTCGAGGAGAAGGATATTGAGACAACTTACACTATATATATATATATATATATATATATATATATATATATATATATATATACTTGATATTGGCTATCACCCATTAGGGGAGGACATGGAATACTCATACTTGTAATGCCTCACCCACTTGGGGCTCCATTAGCGTCTATCTTCCACCAGTGTTCTTATATCAACAGTGAGTGAACACGGAGCCTTGTTAACCCCATTACTTGTTTGTTTTTTGTTTTGTCATGACCATTTGGAGTTTCTTATTTTATAATTCATCAATAAACGTTAATTTTTTTGTTAAGCTGTTACTCCTTTCAGTAACGTATGACCTGGCACTTGTCAAAAATCCAGCCTTAATTTCCTTATTGTGGCCTGGTTATCTTCTCATACATGTAGTGTCAAGGCTGGTTTTAGGCTAGTCCTAGACCATAGAAAGTTCCTATATTCATATCCATTGGCAACCAATCTAGACAAAAGACCACTAGGAATGTTAGGGCCCATTCACACGGGCACAGAGGGGGCGGATTATGGCGCGGAATCCACGTCATAATCCGCCCCCTCACAATGGTGGTCTATGGAGACCGCTAGCAGAAAAAAGAAGCGACATGACCTTTCTTGAGGCGGATTCCGCCTCAGGAAGGCAATAGAAGTGAATGGGGGCGGAAACCGCATAGCAGTTTTTGATCGCGGTTTTTTACGGACCATTCACTTTCTGGGAGGACAAAACCGCCTTGCGTTTTCTGAAGCGGTTTTTACCAAAAACTGCTCCAAAAAAACGTCTCAAGGTCCAAAAACCTCTTCCTAGTTATTAAGAAGCATTTTTTTTTCTTTTGTTTTTTTTTTCCGGACCAAATTAATCCACACGTAATTCACGTGTGAACTTAGCCTTAGAGAAAAGATTTAAAACGTCAAATGTTTCATATTTGCAAAACATGTTTATTTTTTAATTGTCTCCAAATTTAAACGTGGTTATGTTTGTGGACAAACCCCTTTTAAAGGGAGTCTGTCGCAAGTACCTAGCAAATCAACCAAGCCCCGCAGATAGATTATGATCATCTGTATCAAATGTCATTTCCCCTTGTGAATCGGTGCCTTCATTGCTGAGATATTGCCATTTTTGCCAATATGAAAATACGTTTTTTTTAGAGCAACTCCAAAGAACGAATTTTGCATATTGACAAACTCAGCAATTTCTCGGCAATAGGAATACACTTAAAAGGCCGGGGCCCTACGTGGTGCAAACAGCACGGTTCTAGCGAATTTCTTCCCTAATTTCAGGAAAATACGCAGTGCAGACATATTACAACTTCCAAAACCGTCGCCATTTTGTTAATCGCAGCATGTCCATTACATCTACGGAAATGCCGGTGGTTTCCCTATAGGAATTGGAGCAGAATTTTAATTGAATTTTAATCATAATTAAAGCGCTTTTTTTGCTGCAGGACGCCACGTGGGGCCTTATCCTAAATAAGGTGACCCCCAAACTATCTGTGGTGCTGGGTTAATATACTGGGGCGTAGTTAGACTCTCTTTATCCTGTTGGTAGTTGTGCAGGGCAAGTTGCAGAGAGTCTGACATTCCCAATAAATCTGCAGGTTGTTCTTACCAGATCATTGAGAAATCCATCCCACTGCCAGTGTAGATATTTATGGAGTACGGTACATTCTTTTTTGTGCTCCGCTAAAGCTTTAACCCACCAGGAGTCAGTATCCTATTAATATTATAAATGTGAAAGTTTGTGGGTTTGTGAGTTTGGATGTTCGGATGTTTGTTCCTCAATCACGGAAAAACCGCTCGACCGATTTGGCTGAAAGTTTCCACAAACATAGTTAATACACCCGATTGCGTAATAGGCTACTTTTCGTCACAATAGCGCACATACGTTTGTGCCAGGACCCCCACAAAACCCAAACTCACACCACCATCTCTGCAATCTCACACACTTTGAACCATAGCAGGCCCCAAAATTCATATGGCCCTCTACAGCCTAGCCCCTAACCCCACACAATCACATATACATATACTTTACCACTTTGCCCCTCACCTTACCGATACTCCAGGAGGCTCTCTTTAACGCTCTGGAGCAGCCATGTTTGCCGACCTCCACCCCTCTGACAATCCGCGACACCGCCCACCCATGTCAATACCCCTAGGCGGTCTAATAAATGCAAAAAAAAAACAAGTTTAAAAAAAGTAAAAAAAAAATATAAAAAAATAAATAAAAAGGATTAAAAATTCAAATCACCCCCCTTTCCCTAGAACACATATAAAAGTAGTTAAAAACTGTGAAACACATGCATGTTAGGTATCCCCACGTCCGAAATCGCCCGCTCTACAAAGCTATACAAATATTTTTCCTGTTCGGTAAACGCCGTAGCGGGAAAAATGGTCAAAAGTGCCAAACCTCCATTTTTTCACTGTTTTGATTCTGATAAAAATTGGAATAAAAAGTGATCAAAGCAATAACATTTCCCGAAAATGGTAGAACTACAAAGTACACCCGGTCCCGCAAAAAAAGACGCCCTATACGTCCCCGTACACAGACGTATAAAAAAGTTACAGCTGTCGGAATATGACGACTTTTCAAAAAATAATTTTTTTTCAACAGTTTTGGATTTTTTTTAAGGGGTCAAAATGTAAATTTGGTATCCCCGGAATCGTAACCAAACACAGAATACAGGGGACATGTCATTTGGGTTGCACAGTGAACGCCGTAAAACCAAAGCCCATAAGAAAGTCGCACAATTGCATTTTTTATTCAAATCCACCCCATTCTGAATTTTTTCCCTGCTTCCCAGTACATTATATAGAATAAATAATGGTGGCATCATGAAGAAAAATTTGTCCCAGGAAAAATTAAGACCTCATATGGCTCTGGGAGCGGAGAAATAAAAAAGTTATGGGGTTTAGAAGGAGGGGAGTCAAAAACGAAAATCAAAAAATGCCATCGGCAGCAAAGGGTTAACTTCAAATACTTCTGTCCCAAAGTCACTATGTAAAGTTTCTCACAACACCGTATATATAGCAGCTCTAATACAAAGTAACTTCAACACAAAAGTCTCACGTATTCTCTGAATTACAGCAAAAACAAGATATAAACTTACATTTCATATCCCATACCTTATACACACTACGAAAACCTTACCCACGCCTGTATATACACACTGCTACAATCACCGCAGACGAAGTCGCGGGTACCAGCTAGTATTTATATAAAATGTAATTTAATTTATATGTAAGTAAAAATCTTAAAAATCTCACAATTGTGTTTCCTCTAATAAAATAAAATTGATATTGTGCCCTTGATACTTTAGCTGAGGGCCCCAATCTTAACCAGTGAATACCAGGTACTGCTGCTAATACTGGCTTTGGTGGGAGAACCCAGAAACATATGCTAACAATTACCCTTGCATTTTTCCATTGAGTCAGCATCGCTCTTTTTTTCCTTTTCTCCGCCGTGTATGATATTTTACGAGCATTTCATTGCGGTTTTTGTTTAGACCAGGAAAAACCTCCACCAAATCTGTGTCCTGCACTTGTAATGACCAGGTAAACTCTTCTCTTTTATCCTATTGTGCTTGTGTCCAGAGCAGATACTCAATATGACAGCTTATAGCACACCTTGTATATTTGTGACAATAATTTAGCATTCATACTGTACATTAGAATAAGATGAAGTTCTGAGCTTATAAAGTTTACTAGAAGAGCGTGGAAATCCCTGATAAGAGAACTGGACAGGATGGAGGTTGTAGATAAATATCTGGGAGGAAATGATAAGTTGTGAGACTTGGAGGACTGGATAAAGCTGCCAGAATTTCAGCTAAAAGAAATATGTTTTCAAGGAACTGGTGCAGGAAGGAACATTGTGTAAATGCAGAAATAACACAAGCGGCAGCATGAGGATCTTATTTATGCCACATACTGTTGACTTCCCTCGGTGCTGTGACTGTTTCTAAAGCAACCCAATATTCTCCCTACATTTATTCGTATAACCAACGTGGAGAAAATAGATCCAATTTAGCTTCAATAAAATCCTCCATGTTATACAGAGGTGATCCTCTCTTGTCCCCATTTATTTATCAGAGTGTGGTGGGATATCAGGGCACCTCCAGGAAATCCAAGCCAAGAACATACAAACTCCATAAATATGTTGCCTTTGGTCAGATTTAAATAGGGTTTCCAGCCTTAGGCCAGGGCCCCACGGGGTGGAAACACCACAGGAAAAATCACAGAGTTTTACAGTCAGGGCAAAGTGGATAGGATTGTAGCGAATCCCATGCCCATTTTGTGGTAAAAACCGAGGTGCGGACATGACATGATTTCCAAAACTGGAGCGGTTTTGGAAATCGCAGCATGTCAATTTTACCTATGGAAACGCCAGCGGTTTCCCCATAGGTATAATAGTAACAGAAAGTCTGCAGAGGAAACCTCTGCGAACTTTCAGTCTAAAGCGCTGCAGGTAGAACTGCGATGTGTTGTCATCACAGTTTTTCCCACAGCGATTTTTTTTTTTTTTGTTTGTTTCTGCTACAGAACGTCCCATGGGGCCTTAGTCTTAAATGGGTTTTTCCTACTGATGACCTCTCCACAAGATAGCTCATCAGTATGTGATCTATGATATGCTGATACCCCACACAGATAATCTATTGTAGCATCCTCTGAGTGCCAGAAGCTGCTGGTGAGAGCACATGCAGAACGGTTGTGCAGCAGCCCGTCCTCTGCACACCAGTGGTTCTGGAGAATTGCAGTTCCCATCCTAGTACTAGAATAGAAACAGTGTGGCATATACTGCTCATCCACCAGCAGCTTCCGGCACTGCAACAGCTGAACTCTGTGGGGTCCGGGTGTCAGACCCCCACAGATCACATACTGATGAGCTTCCCTGTAGATAGGTCATAAGTATAAAAAAAATGAGTTTGGGCCAGAAAACCCCTTTAAACTCTGGAAAGTGCTGGAAACAACCAGTCTCACTATTCTTTAGACTATGGACACCTTTTTTTTAACCGGACACAAAGTCCTGCATGTCTGACTTTGTGTCCGGTTAAAAAAAACGGTTTTGCAGCGTAGACCACAAAACAGTCATGGGCGATCACGGGTGGACACTTTGCAAACCCATTCAAATGAATCGCCTACGCATTTCGAGGCTCGATCACCTCTTAGTCATGGCGACTAAGAGGTAATCTAGTCTCGAAACGCATACTGCGAATTCTAGCAAATTCCATCCACACATTGCAGAAAAATACCCACAGTGGCAATGCTGCAATTTCCTCAATCGTTACGTTTTTGGAAATCGCAGCATGTCGATTATACCCACAGAAAGGTTGGCAATAAAGATCCGTATTTTTCGGACTATAAGACGCACTTTTTTTCCCCCAAATTTTGGGGGAAAAGAAGGGTGCGTCTTATAGTCCGAATATGGCGCCTGGCACCCGCTGTACTAGAGAGGCGGAAGCCGGAAAGGGATAGACGCCGGGGCCTGAGACATCGCTGCGTTCCTCTGCCCTGCATGAAGCCAGCAGCAGGAGGAGTGATGCTATTCCGCTCCTCCGTCCCCCCGCCGCTGGCTTCATGCAGGGCAGGGCAGCGATGTCTCAGGCCCCGGCACCTGTGCCAGCGTCTATCCCTCCCCGGCATCCGTCTCTCTAGTACAGCGGATGCTGGGTCAGTATCGGTGGCCCCTTCTCCCCCGGGGCCGGTCCCCACCGGCCCTGTACCTGTAGAGTTGCTGGCCGGCTCCTGCGCGGCAATATCGCAGGAGCCGACCTGTTCGGGTGACAGCCGGGAGCCTAATGAGGCCCCCAGGCCTGTCACTGCTGTATTAGTATTGCGGCTGGTCTCTATGACCAGCCGTAATACTAATAGACAGAATGTCCCATAGACGGCAATACAGTTGTATTGCCGTCTATGGGACTTGCAATCAAGTGACCGCAGGCCCAAGCCCCCGGGGGGGAATAAAATAGTAAAAAAAAAAAAAAAAAAAAAGCTTTAAAAATATAAATAAAAGTTCTAAATCACCTCCTGTCCCTAGAAAAAAAAAAAAAAAAAAATATATATATATATATATATATATATATATATATATATATATATATATATATATATCATAAACCACCGGGTTTTTTTTCAATACAAGGTGATCTAAGCAATAGATATTCCCCAAAATGGTATAACTAAAAAGTACAGCTGGCCCCACAAAAAAAAAACGCCCTATACATCCCCGTACAGCTGCAGGGTCACCTGTCAATATGGCCTTGCAGCTGTTGCAAAACTACAACTCCCATATATTAAATATTTTACCATTTTTTGCTTCAAAATTTTTTTTCCCTATTTTCCTCCTCTAAAACCTAGGTGCGTCTTATAGTCCGAAAAATACGGTAATTGAAGTAAAACGTCCAAAGAGGAAAACTCTGCAGACTTTGGGTGCATTCACACTATGGATACAGTGACTGATTCTGAATGTTCAAACACGTTCAGAATCAGCGCGTATAAAGCGCATCCCATTCATTTCAATGGGAGCCGGCATACGAGCACTCCCCATTGAAATGAATGGGCTGTTTTTTACTGCACGAGCGCTCTCATTGAAGTGAATGGGAAGCGCTCGCGTGTACGGCTCGGACTGAGCCGAGCGCCAGGCCCCTTCACACGGCAAGCTGTACACGCGGGCGCTTCCCATTCACTTCAATGGGAGCGCTTGTAGAGTAAAAAGCAGCCCATTCATTTCAATGGGGAGCGCTCGTATGCTGGCTTCCATTGAAATTAATGGGATGTGCTTTATACGCGCTGATTCTGAACGTGTTTTAACGTTCAAAATCAGTCATCGTATCCGTAGTGTGAATGCACCCTTTCTCTGAAAAGTGCTGCAGGAAGAACAGTGATGCCTTTCTGCTGCAGCACTTTTTGGCTGCTTCTTGGTATATGGGGCCTTAGGGTGCATTCACACTGAGTAAACGCTAGCTTATTCTGAACGTAAAACACGTTCAGAATAAGCGGCGTCTAAAGCAGCTCCATTCATTTCTATGGGCGCGGGGATACGAGCGCTCCCCATAGAAATGAATGGGCTGCTTCTTTCACGCCGTGCAGTCCCATTGAAGTGAATGGGGAGTGCCGGCGTGTACGCTCCGGCATGAGCAGAGCTTACCGTATACGCCGGCACTCCCCATTCACTTCAATGGGACTGCACGGAGTGAAAGAAGCAGCCCATTCATTTCTATGGGGAGCGCTCGTATCCCCGCTCCCATAGAAATGAATGGAGCTGCTTTAGACGCCGCTTATTCTGAACGTGTTTTACGTTCAGAATAAGCTAGCGTTTACTCAGTGTGAATGCACCCTTAGCCTGAAGGTTAAAATGCACATGAGGCATCAGAGTGCCAGCAAGATTTATTTGAGCCTTAAATACAAATTCTGCAATAAAGTGACATTTTTGGGACGGTTTTTGCAATTTTAATATGACTGTTAAGGGATAGTGGTTGAAAATTGTAACTACAAAATGTAACCACAAGGTGGCGCATGTGTTATGTGAAGGGAAGGTGTTTTCTGCCTTTACAAGTCATATATTTGTTTTTCATCATTTTTCTGATCACATGCGCCTGTAGTTTTACAATTCATCGCTAGTTCACGTCTACCACTGGATTACTCACATCACATAGTAAATACCCAGCGATAATAAATGAGGGGATCAGCAGTAGATCTAACAATGAACCTGGGGAACCCTGACCAATACAGACTCCTTTTAGCTTTTCCTATGTGTGTATAGTAAGTAACTTGTTGTCCTCTTTGTCCTTCAGGCCTTCCTGAAGATTTCTGCAGTAAAGACTTCAAACCTCCTTCTGAGCCTCCCTGCATCATTGAAACCCTCTGCTGCCTCCACCAAGGGTTACTTTTGGAAGTCAAAGGCATTAAAGAACATTTTTGGAAGCCATATATACATAAGCTATTTGATAAAAAGGTATTCTTAGATGTGTATTGTGTTCAGAAGAAGCTAATTCTATTTAACCCCTTAGATACCAGGATCCCTAGCGTGGTAAGAGAAGCATCAAGTAAAATGTACAATAGAGGTATTGCAGAATATTGTAAAAGAGAAAAACAAACAAAAAAAAAAAAAAAAGTTTTATTATTTTTAAGACAATTTTGGACAATCAAAAAGCTTCTTTCCTTTACATAGAAAATTAACCCATTTGGTATTGCCAAGTGTGCAAAAGTCCGAACTATTAAAATGTTACATATGTAACAATGTGAGGAATGGCAATTTACAAAAATGCAATGCAGGAATAGTTTTTCTGCCATAGAAATAGAAAACCAGAAAAGAACAAAGTTGTCAAAGTTTAAAAAAGTTTGTGTTAATAACCTTTCCGTAGGTCAGTATGAGATCAGTGCAGGTCAGATATCCAACACCCCCCTGATCAGGTCGTCTGCCTTGAGTACAAAGTACAGAGCCTTGTAGATGAAGCATACAGCTCTGGAAAGCATGCTATTGCAGCTCAGTTTCCATTTCTCTGATCGGTGGGGGTGCAGGCTGTCTGACCCCCCACTAAACTCACACTGATGACCCATGTTAAGTATAGGTTAGCAATATGAAGTTTTGGGCAACCGCTGAAAAACCCAAACTAGACTGCATCTTAAGGGGTTAAAGGCGTTCTCAAGTCAGATGTAAGTTACATACAGTCAGACTCTATGCTTCTCCAGATACCTTGGAGACCACTTAGGGCACGTTCACACAGATGACTTATGTTCAGGTGGATCCCACCTTGAAAAACCTATTGAAATCAACAGAGGCAGAAAAAATGTGAGGTGGTTTTTGCAAAAAAAAAAAAAAAAACCACATTAAAAACTGCTCTTCGCCTCATGTAAAAAAAAAAAAAAAAAGTGGCAAAAAAGTTTGCTAATTCCTGAAGCAGTTTTTCAGCCGGCAAAAAAACTTTGTGTGAACATACCGTAAGAGCTGTAGGCAACTCGTGTCTCCTCTTTGTACCTATTAGGGGCCTTATGCAAATATGGCGTCCCCACCTGATATTCTTAGGAGACCAGCAATAATATCGAAGTAATGAGGAGTTTTTTGTAAGTTATGCATTTAACTTTTCATGTGAAAAGCATAATGTGACCAGGGATGTAAATGGTGACTGTAGGAACTGCTAGGTTTACACATCGATGTATTAGAGCACTTAATGCGGTTATTGAAGACTGGGAAACCCACTAATGTTAAGGCCCCACGTTGCAGAAATACGGCTTTTTGTGTTGCAGATTTTGCTGCTTTTTTTTTTTTTTTTTGAGCCCAAACCAAGAAATGGTTACAAAAGGAATGGGAAATATCTAGGAGGCTCCTATACTTCTTCCATCTGCCCAATCCATTACTCCGTAATCTGCAACAAAAAAAGCTGTGTTTCCGCAAAGTAGGGCCTCCGCCTTGAAATAAATCTGTTTATCCAATCCCTGAGGCTCAGTTTGCACTACTGTGTATAGTTTAGTTTGCAATGGATCCTTATGGACTCCATTGACTTAATGAAATTGTAGATTATGGTACATTTGAATAAACAGAGTGTACGTCATGTACCAACTTACTTATTAATGCTATTATGTCTGTCCTAACCATCATATCAGCACTGCATTTCGCCCTTTGTGTGCCTGCCGCACTGGCCCCCCATGACTACTCCAGGGGCTGGTGCAGAGCCTGTGACAGTAATACTGTGCACCAGCAAGTTCATTATTGCCAGCACTTTCGGTTTCGGTTTCTATACAAGTGATCTTCACAGGGCAAAGAGTCTGCCCAGCATAGCTTATGCATTGCCTGCCCTGCTTATTTGTTGATGTGAGTGAATAGTTATAATGTCGTCTATGTGTTCTCAAGTGATCTGTGAATATATAAACCGCTGTCTGTAAGTTGATACAGAACAGAAGACAATGAAAGCCTATTTATCATTCTGCAGGTACTGAAAGGAAAATCTGAATCCCTTACTGGAATTTTGGACCCAGGAAATTTTGCAGACAGTTTGTAAGTTTTATTTCTTCTTGTAACTTGTGTTTAGTGGTGAAAACCGAGTCAATGTGCATTCATGTTGGTTTGTGCAGGAAAGCCATCAATAAGGCCTATGAGGTGTTTGTTCTCTCTGCCGGTCACCTGGATGAGCGAGTCTTCCTAGATGATTCAGAGGAAGAGATTGGAAGTGTAGGCCGTTGTCTGAATCCTGAGCACGGAGCAGACTCCTCAGAGAGGGCCCAGGTGTCCTACCATTTACAGCAGCACTTTGACAGGGTAAGTATAGCTTGCTAATAGCAGTGACATATGACGGTATTGTATTCATTCTCCAGAAATTAATCTCACAGGTAACTATTGTCTTCCCTGTTCTCTGGCCTTGTACATACAATAGATGATCTCTAGGATGTAAGATTTTCCAGACTATAAGTATCAGTGATCTATACTAAGGATAGATCATCAATATTGGTTCAGTGGGAGTCCGACACCCAAAAACCTCGTGGATCAACTGTCTTCAGCATTTGATATACAGAGAATAGTGCAGAAAGCAGGCTGCTCTATTCTATATGTAATGGCTAAACAGAGTCGCTGTAGCCTAACTCCCAATGACGTGATTTGGAGTTGATCTGTAGTAACCTAATCTGACTACTATAGAGAGAACAACGCTGTCTGCTTCCTGCTCCATTCTCTGTGTATCAGCTGCTGAGATCAGCTGATCAGCAGGGTTGCCATGTGTCAGGTCCCCACCAGTCTGGTATTGATGACTTATCCTTAGGATTTGAGATCAGTATTTTTAGCCCAGGCTGAGTCTGCTTGTTGCAGAGAACCTGTAATTTTATTTATTTTAAGTTTTTTTTTTTTTTTTTAGTTTTCTCTTCATATTTTTGAGCCAAAGCCTTTAGTTTATGGGACTCTAATGAATAGCAGTAGGTCTTTGGGAGTCCATTGAAATGTCCGTTAATGATCAGAATGAGGGAAAACCCACAAGATAATAGCATGTTTTTTCTGCTTAGTCAGGTTATGCTGTGAACTATTCATTTATTCAGCTTTCTCTAGTTGGCCTGAAGTGGTCAGATAGTGTTTGTTGTATACTATGAAGTGCTGGAATACTCTGAGGGTTTATTCCTTTTTTCATCCCTACAGATGAAGTCATTACGGATTTCCACCCCTCTTACCAGTCTGAAATATGTCAAGGAGAACTCCTCATACCAGACTCCTGTCTCTAGTGCGACATACAGTGTCAGCCGCCTGTTTGCCATTCTGTCTGGTCTCAAAACTGCCCCCAGTGAAAAACTGCAGCAAATGCTAAGGTTTGGTCTTCATATATCACAGTTGTAACATTGTATTATTTTGTGTACCTGAGCCATTCAATGGTTCTTAGCCTAGAGCCATTCATATATCAAAGGATGGTTCCTGGAAAGGTCCTTGTTTGGAAAATGCAGAAACTTTAGAGAACTAAAATGCTAAAATTCCAGTTTAAGTTTTTACTTTCATGCATGATAACCCCCCAAGAAGTCTGTGTGTTGTGGTAAGACATTGCTAGATTCAAAAAGGCTACAAAAAGCATGCCTTGAGGGGGAGTAAGAGATTGCTGGAAAAGACTGATGCTCTGCCGCTCCTAAGTTCTTCTCCACTCCAATTTTTTTTTTTTTTTTGGTACTACCATGCTTTTTTTTTACCGAGGTAGAGCGTTATCTTACTGAGGCAATAGATCATTTGCTAACCATCAGCAGACTCCCCTTCCCTCTCACTTCTTCATAGACTTTTATGTAGGGGTACAGTTGACAGAAACTATTAGTTGTAAGAATGAAAGAAGAGAAGGGGAGGAAACCAGCCTGATAAGAGGAGAAAGAATCATTTTTCTTTAATAAGTTATATTATGAAGTTTCTTACATTCATTTGTTATATAATCGGAGGTCCTCTTTAAAGGGAATCCTGTTACCAGATCCTCATATATTAACCCAGCCTTGCAGGTATTGAAGTTAAGGGGTTTTCCCATCTCACTATTTCAGCAGTTTGCCTCACTCCCTGTATCCCCCCTTGTACAATACTGATGCAGATCAGATAGTCTGTTCTCTACAAGCATGTGCATACTGAGTGTTATCTGTGTGTTTACATATTGTAGATGGATAACAGACTCTGCTTTATCAGCAAAGTGCAATTAGCTGCACTGATTGTCCTGTTGTAGATGACAGTAAGAGCAGTGAGGGAGTCACATGTCCTATCTCACAGGTCCGTTGTATGCCGTGTAATCGAAAGGAGGAATACGTTCACACAGCAGGAAAACCAAGCAGCACTATGTCACTAACAGCCCCTACAAAGCATCTAAGGGCTCGTTCACATCTGCGCCCGGGGTCTCCGTTATGCAGGTTTCCATTTCCTGCACGAAACTGGGCAGGAGATGGAAACCTGCAGGCATTTTTCAAATCCATTCAAATGAATGGGTTTGAAAAGTGTCCGGCCATGGGCGCTGGTGAGCGTTTTGCGCTCTCCGCGGCGAAACTGTTTTGTTTTGTTTTTTTTTCCAGACATGCAGGACTTTGTTTCCAGTTTTAAAAAAACTGTTTCGCCACGGAGAGCCCAAAATGCTCACCGGCGCTCACGGCTGGACACTGTCTGTCGGGTTTCCGTCTTCTGTCTGCAGAAGACGGAGACCGAACGTTGGTGTAAACCTAGCGTAAGTGGTTTAGAAGTGATTTTGGTAGTAATAGACCCACATTAAGAACTACTATGTTTTGGGAGTCCATGTCCTGTACACAACCTGGCCTGACCTACTTCATGCTATCCTAGCTATTGTGCATCATTCTGTACTTTAAGTCAGTGTTGGCTGAGACATTGTTCATGCAGCTTTACTATAGTCCATAGGGGAAAGTTAGCAACAAGTCACCATTCCCTAATGCCCTTATAGACCTTTTTGTCTCCTTGTTTATTCATGTATTCCCTTATTGCTGAGCAATAGATTGACACTACATTATATAAAGATATGTGGTAGTAGGTACAGCTTTTATTGACCTCCATAGTGTGATCCTAGTCTAATAAAATGCCTTATGTCCAGGCTTCACCTGGAAAAGTGGTGGGAAGAAATGGCATATTAATAGTGTATGTTTTATGTGTGTCTTTTAGTGCCTGTTCCAGAAACCCCACAGAAACCATTTCTAAGTGCCTGAAAGAAATGTTTGATGTGTTTTGTGAGCACACGTTGTCAGAAGGTGGAGAAAGTCAGCACTGTAAAGGTACGGCGGCTCGGCCTCTGTTACGTATGAGCTTATAGTAACATCCACTGGGTTAACATGTCCTTGTGTTTGGACAGGTCCCTATATGAGTTGTAATAGCCATGCACATTCTTCTTGAAGACTGATAGGGAAATGCATGGGCTGGACTGTGGGACTTGAAGATATGTGAATTTTGTTTTTATTTGTCTATTTCTTATCTAAGTAATCTCCTTCATGACTGCCATTAAGAAAATGGGTAAAGAAAAAGACCTTGGACTCTCATTAACCCTCTCAGTTAAAAGTAACAGGATAAATGCAGGCAGGGGTATTCATTTATTAAGTATCATATACTTAGCTTGTGTATCTGAGACTTAAAAATAAAAGCAATTATCCGAATACTTCTGTCTGAATCATCTATTTACTTCCAACTGAGAGGGTTAGTGACTGGTCCTTTTCTCTATTTAGTTATACTATGAGACTCATGATCTTGTCAGATTACCCAATACCAAGGGGTAAAGAACATATCCAATTGCTGTGAACACTGGTGATGCACAGTAGTTTTCTTGTACCCGACACACAGCTATCTAAGGCGAACAAAGTATTAACCGATAGCGTACGGCACTATGAGGTGCTCTGCCTTAATTTTTCTTTACTTTGAAAATTATTTATTGAATGATGAGAGAAAAGAACAAGCACAACAGGCAAAAAATACAGTAGTGAACAGGATAACAATAGAGATGAGCGAATAGTGTTCGAAACTCTAGTTTCGAATACCTCGCTCCATAGCATTGAATAGAAGCGGCTGGCGCGCGGCCGGCGCTTATCCCCTTGGTGTTCGGCCACTTGCATTCATTCCTATAGGAGCGAGGTATTCGAAACTAGAGTTTCAAATACTATTTGCTCATCTCTAGCTAACAACAAATGTTGTGTAGAAATACTAAAGGCTTAAGCTGACTAAGGTCTCAAGTTCTCAGCCACTGCTATCAAATGCAAGAAAGGAAGAGTATGCATATATTCCATATTACGTTTATGGCTGTAAACTTAACATATATAATATACACAATTAACTATGTCATAAAATATGTTTGCTACACACAAATTTAGAATCGAGGCAGCAGTGTCGCGTATAAACCTGGGATATTAATCCAAGAGACCACACATTATCAAAGTATGTCCATGTGTTACTTAGGTCGGCATTAATCTTTCCCAGTAACATTTTGAATCTGCAACAAAAAAAGCTGCGTTTCTTCAATGTGGGGCTTTAGCCTTAAAGATTTCTTTTTTTCTTTAACTGCTTGCTGACCGCCCAGACGTAGTCAACTAACAAGTAAATGTGCAAGGACCTGTCTGTACGTTCTTGCAGATTCAGGAGCTGCAGGAGTGGGGAGCCGGCTGTCAATGACTACCGGACTCCCCAGAGAGAAGGAAGGGATGAATTTATTACTGTTGAGGTAAGCAGCAACACCCTTGTTGCTCCAAAAAGCTTATTTACAAGTTGACCCAAAAAAATTAACGCACCCCAAAAGGTCTGATAACTTTTTGAGGAGCACAACGTGTTTAAGGCCGGGGTCCCACGGGACATAAACGCCGTGATTTGTCCAAGGCGGAAACGTTGCAGAAAAAACCACAGCGTTTTACAGCCAGGGTAATGTGGATGGGATTCTAGTGAATCCCATGCCCACTTTGCAGCAAAAACCGCAGTGCGGACACTTCACGATTTCCAAGACTTATACCTACGGTTTCCCCATATGTATAATTGAAACAGAAAGTCTGCAGAGGAAAACTGCGAACTTTCTGTCTATAGCACTGCAGGAAGAACCGCATTGCACTGCCGCCGTTGTTTTCCCCGCAGCTCTTTCTTGCTGTGGGACGCCCCGTGGGGCCTTAGTCTAAAAAAAATTAATATTAAGGCTGAAAATTTGAAAAAAATCAAGTCAATTAAAAATTGTCACTACCACACCTACATAACATGTTCTAACACTGCCCCAGCAACAAAGACTATTTGTTGTCTAAATGAAAAGTACTGTATCAGAAAACTATTTTAAAATTATTTTAGAATCACTTGGAAAAAAAAAAAGCAAGAAAGCATTTGCATTTTTCTTTTTTCTCCTAACAAACATGGAAAAATCAAGCAGAGCACATGAAATGGGGAACAGTGCCATTGGCACGCTCATTTATATTGGCCAGGAAGGTCTGTGATGCTCTGCCAAATGTGTCTGGACTGTACTGTGGCAGTCACAGAGGATTTTATACAACATAAATCCTGGGGAAGTTTGTTTTTGTGACATGAAAAATAACAAACATTTATGATGTGCTTTTCTAAAACAAGAGACTCAACAGTGGCTGCCCTACAGGTGCTCATCCCCAACACGCCAGTTTACCTAGAAGTATATTTTTGGCATGAGGGATGAAATCAAAGTACCCGGGCAAGGGCAAACTACATGCAGATGTTGCCCTTGGTTGGACTTTAACCCACTGCTAGCCACCGACCCGTGTGGCTGATGGCACTTGTCACCAAGGGTCTTAAGACTAGATGGTAAGCCCCACACTCTCTGGTATAGGGTCCTGTGCCCCTCATTCATTCCCTCTAGCCCATGCGTTGTGAGAAGTGGTTGTCATAAATTAGTGGGCCAGCATGCATATTGTACTCTATGGGAGAAATAGAATCCGCCAAGTGATAGCACTTGCTATTTCTGCAGCTCCCATGTTGTTGTATGGAGCTCATGTGTGAAGAAGCGCAACTACACATCAGGTGGTTTGGTTGTTGAGACAATTATCCAACACCTATCAAGTATATGGCACAAGTCACATTAAGTAGAATAGGATCCATGTATAATACTAACTGGGCCTTAAAAACCAGACCGGCCAGAACCTAGTTGTATCGCTCTTTGGGATAGTACAATTGTGCAATCCTTTTATCCACGAGCGAGTAGGAATAGGGGACATCGGACCACAATACCACAGATTGTCATGGGTTCCAACTGTGAAAAAATGTTTGTGCTCCGTTGAGGAGGTATTTTTATATCGGGATGTGGGTACATTGCGTGTGGTTTGACTGCTTGACCATGTTCTTTAGGCTGAGGCCTCACATTATGGAATTTTTTACAGCCAGAGCCAGGAGTGGATTGAGCCGAAGGTAGAAGTATAAGAACTTCCTATGGATTTCCAATTCCTTCTGTAGCCATTTTTGGCCTTGGCTCAAAACAAAAAAACACAGCAAATTCTGCATAAAAAAAGATGCATTTCCGCAATGTGGGGGCCTTAGCCTCAAAGAGGACCTTTCATCAGATCGGGCACATGCAGTTCTATATACTGCTGGAAAGCTGACAGTGCGCTGAATTCAGCGCACTGTCGGCTTTCCCGATCTGTGCCCGGTGTAAAGCGCTATCGGTCCCGGTACCGTAGCGCTTTAGTGTCAGAAGGGCGACAGTTAGCCAGGGACGCCCTTCTGCCCAGCAGCGCCTATCGCGCTGTAGAGTGTGAGCGGGGAGGAACGCCCCCTCCCTCTGCTCACACAGCTCGTCCATAGACGACTATTATCAGGAGAGGGAGGGGGGAGTTACTCCCCGCTCCACAGTACAGCGCGATAGGCGCTGCTGGGCAGAAGGGCGTCCCTGGCTAAGTGTCAGAAACGCCCTTCTGACTGTAAAGCCCTACGGTACCGGGACCGATAGCGCTTTACACCGGGCATAGATCGGGAAAGCCTACAGTGCGCTGAATTCAGCGCACTGTCAGCTTTCCAGCAGTATATAAAACTGCATGTGCCCGATCTGATGAAAGGTCCTCTTTAAAGGGGCTGTCCTGGATCAATTAAGAATTAACCCCTAAACTAAGCCCCCTCCCCCACCTAACTTCCAATTTACTTCAATTAAAAAAAATATATATAATTACCCATATCCCTGGAGTTGTCATGTGACCACTTTGAGGACACTTTCTGATAATCTGGTGTCGTTCCGTTTCACCACTTCCAAAACAGAAATTCCACCATTACTCTCCCCCAACCCCATCCTTATGTCTGGGATTGGCTCCTCCCTTCTTCCTCTCTACTAGTAGAGGGCATAATAGGTTAGCTAGGTAGACTGGGAAGGGTGAGAGGGGCTAGTAATCGGCAGCATTGCTAGCCTTGTGAGACAGGGGGAGGGGCTAGTAGTGGGCTAGTGAGACGGGGGAGGGGTTGTAACGGAGTGAGAGAGGTGGAGGCTGAGTGAGAGGGAACTAGTGTAGAAGCTGCACAGCAGGAAGCTAACACCTTATAAACAAATGCAGAGGATGCAGCAAGAACCACAGACACCTAGAATTCTCTCCAAACTTCTAAAGGTATATGGGTGTACTTATTAACCCATTAATAGCACTAACAGACCTTTCGCTCCACAATATATTGGGCTTTGTTGTATGTACATTTATTCTAGAGTCTGAGGGTCTGTGGTTGAAGTGTGTTGAATTTTGTTATATCCATTGACTTGAAAGTACAGAATGTATAGAGCCATTCGGAAGACATTCTGCCACACCACTGGAACATGTCATAGCTTTATTCCATCATTTACTATATACACAGTTTTACATGTTTTTCATTACCCCAAAATGATCTTATTTTATATGTCAACTTTTAATGTTGTCCAGACATTGCAAAGAAATACTTCAGACTGGCAGAGGCGCTGTATTATAAGGTTGCGGAATCTATTGTAGAACGGGAGAAGAAACGTCTTGGAGATGTGGATCTGTCTGTAAGTAAAAACATTCAGTATTGGGATATGTTCACATTGCTGAATTTTCATACAGGTTTTGGTGTATATTCCCCACTAAAATTCATGTAAAAGACACCTGACATCTGCTCTTATAAGAGAATTTTGTGCTGCAAATTTGCAAAAATGTAGCAGAAACATTTCACTTGTTGCAGATTTCGCACAAATATTGCAGAGTGTAACCATATGAGGTTATAGCTGTCATATTGAATGGGGCTAATGTACTTGTAGAAACGATGCAAATCTACTAAAGATACACTCTGGAATTTCCCTGTACAAATAATCTATAAAATGACTATTGGAACTTGTCAAAAACGATACATTTCCTTAGCAGTGCTGTGAGTACGGCTCTTCTAGGGTGTATTAAATATTGTAGCCTTTATAATCTTTCATTTCTATCTCTATCCCCTTGTACATGCGTATTATAGATCGGGGTGCCCTACAAAAGGGCGACTCCTGCTCTAGTGAACCCAGCCCCTCCATGCATTACATGCTTGGTATTCCATTAAAATAGCCATCTTGTAATATAGAATTTCTTCACAGTAGGGGAAGCACAGTGCATGGCATTAACCAGGGATAACTGTGTAAAGTGACTATAAAGGGGTCCGCCGGATGTTCACTGATTCAAAACTGACAGCAATGGGGAATAAGTCGCTTCCACTAGCTATCATTAAAATAAAAAACAAACTAAACCGTACAATCTTTCTATTAGGTTTGATCAATTATCACAATGTATTGCTTATGTCTCAGCCTTATCTCTTGATTTTTGCAGACTATACTGGAGCAGGAGATCTTCCATAAGTCCCTCATAGCATGCTGCCTTGAAGTTATCATCTTTTCATACAAACCTCCTGGCACTTTCCCACGCATAATAACCATGTTTGAATTGGCACCCTACCATTTTTACAAGGTACATATAGGAGAAAAATAATGATGGAGATCCCATCACTCTTCTGTCTTGTATAATAAACCTTATGGAACGTTCCTGAAGAACCTAAACAATGTGCTTCTGTGCATCCTGCTCTCATAATATAACACAAGAATATAGTTCCAAGGCAAAATACAGTAGTCCTTTTGTTTCTTTCACAACTGCAACAAAAGCCCTTTCTTATTATGTGCAGATGTTAAAGTGTAACTCCGCCAAACCCATTATAGTGAAGGACTTGCCAACTGAGGTTGTTCTAGTACACTCACTATTCATTTTCAGATAATACAGCATGGAAGATTCCTGTCTATACAGTGTGTAGATGATGCCACGTGCTGGCATCATCTGAAGAGGGTGATAAATGGATTCATAAAGTATAATAGGGTAACAAATCGGTAGACTGGATAGAGCAGTGTATCTTTGTTCTAATGTCAGTTTTAGGTACAAAAGTCATAGTCAGAAAAATATAAGATAAGATAATCCTTTAATAGTCCCACATTGGGGAAATTTCAGCATGTTACAGCAGCATAGTAATACAGGTACAGGATAATACACAGTAATATAATACAGACGTAGACACAGATATGCTGAGAAGAGAAGATATACTAGGAGTCCATAGCAGCTAAGGAACGGAAGAGAAAGAAGGAAGACTTCCTGGTCATTGTCATAATCATTAGTTCTCTTAGTTCACCTGTTATGAATCTGCATATACCTTCACTTATACTAAATTATAGATCAATTCTACTATAGTTATTACCTTTTTACTTAGGGCTCGTTCACATCTGCGCCCGGTCTCCGTTTATACAGGTCTCCGTCTCCTGCCCTAAACTGAGCAGGAAACTGAAACCTGCAGGCATTTTTCAAACCCATTCATTTGAACGAGTCTGAAAAGTGTCCGGCCGTGAGTGCCTGTGAGCATTTTCGCCGTAGAGAGCATAAAACGCTCACCGGCACTCACGGCCGTATCCTGTCTGAAAGGTTTCCGTCTTCTGCTGGAAGAAGACGGAAACCTGAGTACGGACACCGAACGCTGGTGTGAACCCAGCGTCAGTCATATAAGTATATATGGAGGGCATTGGAATGGTCAGAGAGAAGATGAAGGGGGTTTTCTGGAAGGTTTTTTGTTTTTGTTTTTTTATGGCCTATGCTTAGGATACACCATACATATCTGATCAGTGGGTGGCCAGCACCCAGCCTTGGCATGGATCAGCTGCATCTGATCCCCATACTATACAATGTATAGAGCCAGAGGCTTAGCTCCCATTGATGTCAAACTCCATTCATCACCTTCACTAGCTATGTCTTTGCATCGTTCAATAGCCGCTGCTCCAATGATTCTGGCACGGTTGAAATTTTTTTCTGTTGCCCCCAGTTTCAGCAGCCAATCTGCTAGTTAGCTTCTCTACTGTCAGGTGGGCAGTCCCAGCTCTGCTCAAGCTCCGGACTGCCCACCGGAGCGTAATTGGCATTTTGGGTGCCTAAACTGACAGCATTGAATACCTTGGCATGGTAAAAGCTAGAGAAAAAATCTCCATCTGTGCCCGAATCAGTGGAGAAGCGCCTATTGAAGGCTGCAAGGGGTTAGAGTTGGCAGAGATGGTGAAAGTTCCTCTACAAACAAAAACTTCTATATCAATGTTGTGGTATTGTGGCTCATGGCCATGGCAGCCCATCACTGGTCACAGCGGAGACAGGTTGGCCTTACTGATGTCACTGCTGTAGCCATAAGTAGCTGAAAGTGTCACATCAGATTACCTACCATTATTACAGCAGTATGAACAAAGGCTGATGGAGGACCAGGGAATGGTCTGTGATCAGCGGCAAAGGATTGAAAATTCTAACACATAAATACAATTTACTCAAACATTCTAGACAAGACTTAGAAACCCTTATACAGAACGAAGAGTCAATACTTTAATGTGTTTCATACCTTTATATATCTCTAAAGAGTGCATGAAAATATAAATAATGTCTCGGTTTTATCAAGTCTAGTACAAAAGATCGTTCTCTATTTAGCATGATACATGCAACATATATCAGAGAACCCGAATGACTATGCAAAACATGGGGAATGTCTGTGGCCGTCTAATGTTGCCTTTTTTTTTTCTTCTCGGCAGGTAATTGAGCCTGTCATCAAGGCAGAAGATGGTTTATGTCGAGAAGTAGTAAAACACCTCAACCAGATTGAAGAGCAAATTCTGGAAAGTATGGCATGGACTCATGACTCCCCTCTGTGGGACAAGATAAGAGACAATGATGGCAAAGTCCCACTCTGTGAAGAGGTACGACACTACTACCAGCTTCTTGGATTTCTATGTGGCTCTAGACTAGTATGAATAATAAACCAGCTCCATTCTGTAATGAACTATGTTTGGCTCTGTATTTAGGTAATGCATCCACATCATTTTGAGGGCGCAGTTGGAAATAGCATAACATGTTCATCCGCTCCTCTTACCTCAAGACGAGTCAATGAAATCCGGGCAGATGCTTCTAACGTAGGAAAAAGTGTGTGAAGTTTATTTTAAGTTATTTTATTATATAATTATTATGTATCATATACACTATATTAATACAAGTATTAGGACACTCCACTATCCTTGAATTCAGTTGAGTTCCCTTCAGTACCATTGACACCTAGCCATGCATTCACCTTTAGACTGAGGCCCCCTCCTTACAGAAATGCAGTAGTTGTTTTTTTGTTTTTGTTTTTTGCAGATTTGGATATTTATTTATTTATTTATTTATTTTCATCCAAGAATGGCTACAAAAGGAATGTAAAATATTTAGGAAGTTCTTCTACTTCTGTCTTCTGCTCAATCCACTCCTGGTTTTGACTAAAAAAAATCTGCAACAAAAAAACTGCATGTGGGACCTCAGCCTTACAAACATTTGGGAGGAATTATAAAAAAAACAAAAAACTTGAGTTTTTGTTTTTTTTATATTTCCCACCCACTGGCTAACATTGTACAAAAACAAACATTTTCCTTATGCTAAACATTTGTGAGAGAATGGGTTATTTGAATTAGCTCCCTGAATTCTAGCGTGGTACTATGATCGGATGACGCCATTGCAAGAAGTCAGTTTGTGAAATTTCCTTCTTTTCTAGATATTCCACAGTCAACTATAAGTGATATTATCATAAAGTGGAAGCGTTTAGGAAGCACAACTCCTCAGCCACAATGTGGCAGACCACGTAAAGTTACAGAACAGAGTCCCGATGTGCTATGGTGTAAAAGTAACCAATACTCAATAACTACAGACTTTGTTATTTCGTCTCACTTTAACAAAAACTCTGTGCCAGAAGCCTCATGAGTTTCCATGGCTAAGAAACTACATGCAAGCCTTACATCTCCAAGTACTATCCCAAGCGTCAGACGGAGTGTTGTAAAACACACAACCACTGCTGGTTTTTAAACACATCCACTTGTCAATAATGCAAATCACAATTGATAGTGGAATATCTAGGAGGAAAGGAAATTTCACAGACCAGCTTGTTGTGACCGCAGCATCCTGGACTAAACTCTACAGTACTTGAACCTTTTCTGTTTTAGCATGACTGTGACCCAGTGCACAATGCATGGCCCATAAAGAGATGGCTAAGTCTATATGAACACCTATGGATTTAGACAGAGATGTTACAAAAGCTTGTGAAGGTGTCCTAATACCGTTGTCAATGTGTAGGAGACCATATCTACTCTTACTGGAACAATAGACTTTGTTGCCACAGCTTATGTTATCTGTACTTTACTTTTTAGACCTCTCCTCTTCCTCGCCTACCTTGTTTGACCGGTATAGTTCACCTATAGCTGGCACAGCTCGCCGCCGTCTCTTCATTGACTCAGATAGCCCATCTGAAGAAGGGAGCCCGGCCCAAGCATCTCCACATTCTACTGCTGAATCCACTCCGTCACCTGTTCCTGGACAGACTCTGGTGACAATGGCGACTGCTACAGTGACAGCAAATAATGGGCAAACCCTAACTATCCCTGTACAAGGTGAGGCATACTGAAGACGACATATATCAATGAAATTCAATTTGCCTTGGTTACATTCTTCTCTTATTTTTCTTCTGCCAGGTATTGCTAATGAGAATGGAGGGATCACCTTTTTTCCAGTCCAGGTCAGTGTGAGTGGACAAGCTCGTGGTGTTCCTAGTTCCATCCAGCCGCTCACAGCTCAGGCTCTTGCTGGCCCAATGACCACACAACAGATGCAGGTTGCAGGACAAGTAACCCTCCCTCAGGTTCCAGCTTCTCCAGGACAGCAAAATGTCAGCAACAAATTGAAGAAAGTCGGTTCTCTGTCTCTTTTCTGCAGAAGGGTAAGTTAACATCTGATATCCCAGCATTTCATGATCCTCTACTAATAATTACTAATAATATCTAACTGTTTACCAATGGATAAGACCTCATCCACAAGCCCATTGTTTTCATGTATGCGTTTCATTCCTATTCTATACATATTCGTTCCATAAGCTGACTCTGTATAGTGTAGACTCATTCATTTCTACACTACATTGCTCACGGCAAAAATAGGCCATTTTTTACACTACACTAAATCGAATTTTTAAACAAAAAAATATAACTTTTATTATTATCCACTAAATGAACATTCTAATGATTATAAAAATCCCAGTAGTTCTGTACTAATTGGTACTCCTATAGCAATGGCAATTGTTTCTACCTGACCAATGTCCACAACTGCAGTGTGTGCGTGTTTCACATGTATGTTTTACTGCGCTTATGACGACAATCTGTCTGGGTTATGGCCAGGGATGGATTAGGAGCTGAAAGTGGCCATGGAAAAAAAATTAAAAGGCCTTATTTTATTTTTATAATTGGCTCAGTGCAAGTAGGCCTGGTCCACTGCTTTACATGGAGGGACAGGCAGCAGTCGTAAGTTAGGACTTCTATCTGTTCCTCCATGTAAAGCAGCCCAGTGTACAATTGCTGTACACAGGGCTGATTTACATAGAGAAACAGGCAGCAATCCTGTGTTACCATGTACAACTGTAACTTATACTTAACTGCTGCCTTTCACTCCATGTGAAGCAGACTCTCTGTGTCCTCTTCAGGCCTCCTCTGGCTGACGTCACACACCCCAGGATTATGTACCCCAGCGGTGACTCCAGGGTGCGTGACATCAGCCAGAGGCCTGAAGAGGATGCTGGAGGACCGCTAGACACCCAGGAGAGGTGAGTATAACAGGCTTTTTTTTTTTTTTTTTTTTTCCTCACTTCCCTGGGCCTTCACTTTATAGTGTATGGTTTGTGACAAACCCCAAAAATGGGGGGCGGAGCCTAACCGTCATCTTGAATGGACTGCTGAGCCTGCAGCTCCGTCGGAGTGAGAGCCGAAACTCTGTCTTCCAGCTTCTAAGCCTGGGAAAATATGGGCAAAAACGGTAGGGACAGGTCAGGAGACCCCCCGGGCACCCCCCAGGGCAAACAGCCTCCTCCTGAGGTCCACAAATTCTTTAGAAAAAAGACCCAGCAGTCTCCGACAGTGGCGCGCAAGATGGCGCCGTCTGAGTTCAGAGTGGGAGAGACGGCGGAGGACTCCGATGCCGAAAGCACAGCCAGTGCTGAGAGGATGGACACTTCTACTATCCCTATCACAAGGGCTTTCCTCAAAAAAGCACTTTCCCAAGCCATAGCACCTGTGCTGGCTGAAATCAGCGAGATGAGAGCCGACATGAACAGGATGGGCAGGCGAGTGGACATTTTGGAAACTTCTGCTGGTGCACTATCAGACCATGCGGCAGCCTCTTCCCAGTTTCTAACTTTACACCACTCTCATCTCAATAGAACGTACGACCTTATAGAGGACCTGGAAAACAGGAATAGGAGACGAAACCTCAGGATAAAAGGATTACCCGAAACATATGTACCGGATGACTTGAGACAAGTGGCAACCTCCATCTTTTCCTCCCTTTTGGGACCAGAGAGGGCCTCAGAAATTCGTATAGAGAGAATCCACCGGGCGGTAAGACCAAAACCCAAAGATACTGACCCCCCTAGAGATATTATATGTGGCCTATTGACGACAGTGGACACTACAGCTATTCTCACAGCAGCAAGGGATAAACGTCCGCTTTTTCATGAACAACATGAGATTCAAATGTACCAAGATATTGCGCCCTCCACCTTAGCTAAAAGAAGGGCACTCCGCCCCTTGCTGGAAATACTCAAAGAAAAAGGCATACCTTATGCTTGGCTATTTCCATTTGGTCTTGCAATACTGAAACAAGGTAGAAGACTAACGGTTCGCACTCCAGATGATTTGGGGGCAGTGTGGACAGTCCTAGACATCCCCCCTCTACACATTCCATCATGGTTGCCCGTCCCAGAGGACATCACTACCCTGCCAGATCTTCCAGATCCAGACACCTGGAGAAAAGATGCTGGAAAGCCACAGAGGCAAAGAAAGAACCAGAGCAAACAGCGTTCCCAAGAAGACGACTGAATCTTTTTTCTTTATCGAGACATAACTTCCCCGCCTTCAACATTCCTGTGGACACGTAAGTCACTTTATCTCAAGATTCAAACGGCCCAGACACATTCATCTATCCCCTGATTCCACTTCCTACTCCCCCCCTCCTCCCTCGTCCACCCTGCTTCTGGACATCACCTTCTTCTTCCACAAGCCAGCCCCTAACGACCACCATTCCCCTCCTTCTCACCCCTACCTCCACTGACTCATAAGCTGTCACCCCGTGTTCACCTGGACATTACTTTATTTTTTCCCTAAAGACAGACTTACAGGCATCCATAATCCTGAAAGGAACACCCATGCTGTTCAGGTTTGATGAATATGCACTATTTATAAGCTGGCTAACCGATTGCCTGTAGATACGCCATGTTTTCATGTCTACTTTCTATTTGCTAATGATTTGTATTCATAGGGGCCCGTGCCCCTGCCCGGGACCTCGGGGTTCCTTAAACCTAGTGGTCGGGCTCCGTGGTCACGGGTGGCGGTCGGGTCCTGGACCCCTTTAGGGGATTGGTAACATCTACTCATTTATCTATATGGTAGATTAAAATTTTGTGGCAAATATGGGCAATATCTATATTGTATTTACATACTCTATAATGGTCTTATGTTTAGGTTTATTTCTGAGGTAATACTGCTTTATCTGGAGATTCTCTGCTTGATATTGATGCTTCTTGTTTCAGGTTCCTGTCTCCCTACTTTCCTCTTATTTGTCTCTCCCTCTCCTCAGGTTCTAGTGACTCACATACCCTAAATCTTTTTCCCCTCCTCCCCCCCCCCTCTCATAAGTATCACCATTCCCTATCCGAGTCCTGTCCTCCCTTTTCCTCCCTACCACTTCTCGCTCTTTGGGATGTTTATCCTTAGGGATACTGTTGTTTAGTTGATCTGCAAGAGCACTCTAGTAGCTGTTTCGAATGAGATCATTTATAATGCTTGGTGTACACTGACATTAACTAACAGCATAGACTGTGCTCTATTGGTACAGGATTTGAGCTGTTGCGTGATCTTAGTTCATACACTTATGTTAATATCCACAATTGAAGTTTAAAGGGACAATTGACCAGTCTCACATGTGTTAAGTTGTTTTTGATATGACTGTTCTCTAATATGCTATTCCTCTACCGCCCCTTTAATGACAGCATAGATAGCTACCACAGACTATCTCTCACTCTTAAGGTAATAGCTGTAATCTACCTTTATTTCTTCTCTCCCCCTTCGATTATACTACTCCATATACACACCCCTAGATAGCCATAATCTCACACTTATACAACTATACCTCCATGCACGCTAGCATATATTACATCCCACATACATCACTTTTTACGCCCACTCCCAGGAACCCCCTTCTCAGTTTGTTAATTATTTGCACTTCTTAGAAGACTTGAGTTAAGGCCGACACGATTAGGCCTTTAACTTCCGAACCCCCCACATACGCTAAGTCCGTTAAGGGACCTAAGCCTTACATTGAGTTGGTGCACTTTAGGCTCAGTCATCGACTCATAGATTGAATTGAAAAAGGTTAATCTTTTTCCTTTGCTTGCTCAGTGGCAAATCGCTGGTGAATCCCCTCCTTACCCGTCTACTCCCTATCCAGTGTCCCCAGATATCTAATCAGACATACTCTAAAACCGTTCTTGTCTGGTCCCCACCCTTTTACCACTGCATCAGTACCCTCCTTCCTACCTATATTTACTTACCTTCTCATCTCATACTTTTCATCCCCTTCCCCTCATCTATATCTTGTATCTAACCCTTCCTGAATTTCCCTTACCTTCTAGATTCATATAGTCACTCCTTTCTTTCCTCTCCACTACCTCCCCCTCTGGGCCCGCTGGGACCAATTGTTAGACAGGTAGCAGACTGCCCGCTGCTTGTTTTTGGCTTTGTCATGGCGGACCTCATATTTACCACCTTTAATACAAAGGGCCTTAACTCCCCCAACAAGCGCTCACAGATTTATACGATCCTCAAAAAACTACACTCACAGGTCATCTTTCTTCAGGAAACGCATTTTAGGAAAGACAACCTTCCTAGATCGTTCCCTAAAATGTATCCTCAAACCTTTCACTCCACCAACCCGACAAAACCGGCAACGGGAGTTTCTATCCTGCTACACCACTCGGTCCCCTTTGTCCTCACACAAAAATATGAGGACCCGGAGGGCCGATTACTCATGATAAAAGGCACTATCGCCACACGACCTTACACTCTAATAAACATGTATGCTCCAAATAAACATCAAGTCCAATGGATTCTAAGTGCACTCCAAACAGTGGAACTGTTTGCTACGGGTCAGATAATAATGGCAGGAGACCTTAATCTCACACTCACTCCTCATATAGACTCCTCCTCAGGAACCTCTAGCACATCCCAAAAGGCACTTGGTAAGCTTTTACAGACACTCCGTGATCTTAAAATGACAGACGTTTGGAGGGCACTTAATCCTACCACTAAAGATTACTCATTCTTTTCAAACCCCAGACAGTCGTACCAGAGACTAGACTATATTTTTGTGTCTGACACTCTTCTGCCTTTTTCTAAAACAGCCCGCATAGACTATATTACTGTGTCAGACCATGCCCCTGTGTGGGCAGCTATCTCACTTCAACAGCTACCTAAACGAGACTGGTGCTGGAGACTCAATGAGACTCTCTTGGACAGACCTGAAAATGTCTCTCACCTCAGCAACACACTTAAAGAATATTTCTCTACTAACGCTACTGCAGACATATGCCCGACCATAACGTGGGAAGCCCATAAGGCGGTTATTAGAGGAGAGCTGATCTCATTAGCATCCAAACTCAAAAAAGACTCACAGGCTGTCCTAGACAAACTTCTAGCTGATATTGCCGCCATTGAAAGAATTAGAAAATCTAGCAAGCAACTACCACTAATGGATGAACTCCATAAATTGAGGGAAAAACTTAAGAACATTCTCAATACCCGCTCTGCTAAACATTATCTACACTATCAGCATAAACTATACGCCCATGGGGACAAGGGAGGATAACTCATGACGTCCATGTTACACAAACGCAAATCGAAATGTTTCATTCCCCTCATTAAAGATGCACAAGGCAGGCGTAAAACATCCACCCCAGATATCGCCTCTGCCTTCTTTTCCTTTTATTCTGATCTCTATAACTTAGACAAACGAGACTCACCGTCGACCGCGGAATCTAAGGAATCTCAGACCAATGTATTTCTAAACTCCGTCATTCTGCCCACACTATCAGAAGCCGACTCCTCCAGCCTCACCGATCCTGTGTCACACCAAGAAATAATCACAGCACTACACTCGTTTCCCACTGGGAAAAGCCCTGGACCTGATGGGCTTCCATTGCACTACTACAAGACTTTCCAGTCGGAGCTGGTACCACATTTAGCTAAATCATGTAACACCCTCCTCTCTGGTTCACCCCTTCCCAGACAAACCCAAGAGGCCCATATTACCCTCTTACCGAAAGATGGCAAAGACCCCACAGAATGCGGTAGTTACAGACCGATCTCCCTCTTGAACCTTGATCTAAAAATATGGGCAAAAGTTCTAGCCCTCAGAATACAACATCTAATTCCAACTCTTCTGAACACAGAACAATCAGGTTTTGTCCTGGAAAGAGAGGGTAAAGACAATTCTCATAGGTTACTTCACGCAATATCTTTTGCTAAAAAAACTGATACCAAACTCGCTCTGCTTAGCCTTGACGCAGAAAAGGCATTTGACAGGATTAGTTGGCGCTTTATGAGATCAGTTCTACACAAATTTAATTTCCCTCCCCAGTTTATCGCGGCAATTTTCACCCTCTATGACCAACCTCATGTCCGCCTCAAAATAAACGATACGCTCACACACTGTTTCAATATACATAATGGAACGAGGCAAGGATGCCCACTTTCCCCGTCCCTTTTCATCCTCACCTTAGAACCTTTACTACAGTCTGTCAGATTAAACCCCGAGATCTCAGGACTCAAGATCGGTCAACACACTTTGTATTCAGCAGCCTTTGCAGATGATGTGCTTTTCCTAATAACAAACCCAGAGACAGGTCTACCGAAAATTTTAGAAACACTAACTCAGTATGGTTTTGTTTCGGGTTATAAAATAAATCTCGGAAAATCGGAAGTTCTTAACGTAAATATCCCCAAGCACCGAATGAACTCCCTCCAACAGATGTTCCCTCTAAAATGGACGACCAAGTCGGTCAAATATCTCGGTATTAAACTGACAGCTAACCCTGACCATCTATACCAAGAAAACTTCCTTCCCCTCCTGACCGATATCAAAACTAAACTGACCTCATACAGTTCCTTTCCATTTTCATGGTTCGGGAGACGAAGCCTACTCCAGACATACGCTTTACCGACGATTCTTTATCGTCTTCACATGCTCCCAATATGTCTACCGCCCTCTTTCTTTAAATCCATGCGATCCATTTTTACTACTTTCCTATGGAAGTCTAAACGCCCCCGTCTACCCTTGACACTTCTAATGAAAAAGAAGGCGGCTGGAGGAATAGGACTACCCGATATCAAGGAATACTACAATGCAGTTCAACTTAAACGTTGGATTGAACTTGCCACTCCCAAAGTGAATCCCATTATTTACTCAATGTCGTTGAACACCTTTGGCCCCTCCTCCTTATCTGATCTCTGGCTTTACACCAAACCCGGTCATAAGTCTAAAAATATAGATCAATTACTACTAGGAGCGGCCGAAACATGGAGCCTTCTTTCTGACTCCCTTGCACCAGATATCTCGCCTATCATGCCAATTGGCATTCTTCCTTTCTGGGATGACAATTCTAAAAAGGTCCCAGAATCCATTTGGCGCAAGCTGAGTTTTCATGAAATATTTGATGTCTTAAATGATGAGGGCCAGCCAGACATAGACAAATTAATTTCCTTGGTTTCCACTGAGCCTCTCTCTTTTCTCAATATGGCACATATAAGATTCACGGCTCATAAATGGTTCCAAACGCACCCAATTAGAAAAAACTTCACCTCCTTTGAAAGGTCAGTAGCAGCCAAAAGTAAGTCCCTCCGCAAGACGTCCCAAGTTCTATCCAAATATGTCAACCCACTTCATATTTCTAAGCCTGCATTCCTCTCTTCTTGGGAAATGGATCTCCAGATTAAGCTCTCCAGTGAACAGGTCTCCACTATTCTCTCGCATGCCCACGGGTTCTCTGTATGTGTACGCTTACAAGAAACACATTACAAACTACTCACCAGATGGTATCACACACCGCAGTGGCTACATAGGATGAAACTATCTGACACAGACAAATGTTGGAGATGCAAGCAACAAACTGGCTCCCTCCTACACATTTGGTGGCAATGTCCTGACATACGACAGTTCTGGGATGACGTCCAGGTGATCATCCGCAAATGCACCAGTCCGACTTTCTCTCTCTCGCCAGAGATGATTTTCCTCTCTCTCCCCTCGCCTGAATACAAACCTTCCAAAAAGAACCTAGTCTCCCACATGTTAGCAGCAGCCAATTCTTTGCTCCCATGTAAATGGCTGGACCCATCACCGCCGACTAAACGCGAATGGATAGACAAACTGAATCAAATAATGAGATTCGAAGAGATTTCCAGTTGGAAAGATAGGAGACACGATAAATTTTTGAAATTATGCTCCCCATGGCAGAAGCTGAACTTATGATTGCTGGATGTGGTAGCTGTTTCATTTGGCTCATGCAGTTACTTTTTAGTCTCAGCGGGCCCAGACCAGCCTCCATATTTATTCTCGTCCCTACATCTTAATACTTTTTAACTCTTTAACTTTTTTCCTGTATCCTCTGCACCCTGCTTTCACTACCCCTACCTACTTATCTCTACCTGATCCTAGATGCAGGACCCCACTTGCATATTTCTACCTGCCTGAAACCTCCTTCAAGCGACATACGGTACCCTCTATCTATTTTTGATCATTTGGGAGACCCCTTTCCCGTATCAATTCTAAATAATATCATCCCACGATTCCCTGTTAGTTCCCCTCCCCACCTCTACCCCCCCCCCACCAGCAGCCACATAATTGTTTTGTAACCCATGTTCCACAGAGCTTTCTAGTTCCACTTCATACACTCAATATTCATCTAGGGGACATGGATTTCCCCATAACCAATAATCTGTTCTAATTGTTACTATGTTCTTTTGTACTAACTGCTTACTTGCTTTATTTTACACATTGTTTATACATGAACGATTTGTACCTAAATGATATGCATTTTCTTTGTAGGAATTTTTTCTTCTCAAATAAAGTTTATTGAAAAACTAAAAAAAAACCAAAAAAAAAAAAATAAAAAAAAATTGGGGTCAGACAGCTTACTGGTTGGGGGTCCGTCTTCAACATCCAGCCAGCTCCCACTGTTATATATTGTCAGTCCACCCTTAGTTTATGGTTTTGCTATTTCTAAGCTTGAATTAGTGAAGGTTCCATTGGGTACCAGGGGGAAGGGTTACATTTAGGAACGCACACTATAAACTTAGCCACGTATGTGTTCAGATTCTGATGCGTTATGTTATTCCTAAATAAGGTTTATCATCTAGCCAGCGTACGCCTTCGTGATCTCTGTCACAAGCTAGATATTTCTGATGAACTTCGGAAGAAGATCTGGACTTGCTTTGAGTTTTCACTAGTGCACTGTGCCGACCTGATGAAGGGCCGACACCTGGACCAGCTTCTGATGTGTGCCGTGTATGTCATGGCCAAGGTAAGGCACTGACAATTTTTTTTTTTTTTTTTTAAATTCAAAAAAGCTTGAATTCCAGAATTTAGAAAAAAATATAACAGAGAATCATTTTTTACTATAAATTTAAATTCTAATCTCCTTGGTGGAAATTCAGTTGGCTCAGTATGTATGTGACAGTTACCAGATAGGTTTTCCCTCACTGTGGTGTAGTGACATACGTTATATAAATATTCTGTTCTGGTAAATCAATATTCCACACTTGGATTTCCTTGTGGGCTTGGGAATACAGTGTAAAGCATGAGGGATGTATAAAAATGGGGAAATATAATTATCGTTATCAGTAAGCATTATGGCAAGAACTATGTAGTTGTTGCTAACCATTTTTCTTTTTATTTATACTAGGTAACAAAAGAAGACATATCATTCCACAACATCATGAGATGCTATCGCACACAGCCACATGCTAAAAGTCATGTAAGTACAAAGCCAGAAGCTGAGCGCTGTATTTTCAGCACTCCCACAGACTGAATGAAGTAGCGATGCACATGCTGAACCGCTGCTCCATTCAAGGGGCTTTAGAACCCCATGTGTGTGATCGGTGGGAGTACAAGGAGCCAGATCTCCATCATACACATCAGAGACCTATCGCTTTAACAGCTTGTCATCTTTTTCCATCTCCTCCTCCTGCTCCACCTAAATTTTTCACCTACAGATTTGATCCCTGGAAACATTTAATTGCAAGAATTCTGGACTTTATTGCTGGTATTTTAGTCGTGGCAATAAAGACATGGTTTATTGCCTATCAAATGAGAATAGCTGTACTCATTTACTGAATATTTTGTGAAACCTTACCATATTATGGTCACTGTTGCTCAAGTGCTTAGATCTGCACATCTAATGTTTATATCTGGCTGCTAACAAGGCCAATACCAGTCATTTCTCATCTCTGGTTGGTTCATTAACCAAGTGAGAGAAATAATTGAATTGTGGATAAAAATATGCAACTAATAGACATTGCTTATATTAAAGTCTAATTAGTAATTTGCTATTTTTGCCCTCTCCTTGGGCATTAACCCGTATAGCAGGGATAGTCAACCAGTCCCTGCTGTCTGTACCCCTGCTTCCTGTCACTTTCATTATGACAACGACCAGGAGAAAACCTTCATCTCCTGCCCGCTGTCCCCAACCCTTGATCTATTCCACTGATCGGCAATCATCCCTGTTGCCTTCACAAGTGATGGCTCTTACGCAGGCACAAAGAACGATTGCCAATCCCTCATGCTGCTACTGGGGACAGTGGGCAAGAGATTAATGTTTCTCCCAGCCGCTGTTAAAGTGTAACCGCTAGAGATGAGCGAACAGTGTTCTATCGAACTCATGTTCGATCGGATATTAGGCTGTTCGGCATGTTCGAATCGAATCGAACACCGCGTGGTAAAGTGCGCCATTACTCGATTCCCCTCCCACCTTCCCTGGCGCCTTTTTTGCTCCAATAACAGCGCAGGGTAGGTGGGACAGGAACTACGACACCGGTGACGTTGAGAAAAGTAGGCAAAACCCATTGGCTGCCGAAAACATGTGACCTCTAATTTAAAAGAACAGCGCCGCCCAGGTTCGCGTCATTCTGAGCTTGCAATTCACCGAGGACGGAGGTTTCCGTCCAGCTAGCTAGGGCTTAGATTCTCAATCGCCGCAACCCAGCTTTCCCAGGATCCTGAATGGAATACACTGTCAGTGTATTCCCGTATACCCGATATATACCCCGATACCCGTTCCAACGGTGTGCCCCCCCACCTTCACCCCAGAAATACCCTGCAAGTCCCCTAGCAATAGAATTGGGGCTATATACACCCACAATTTTTACTACTGGTATACAGTGCCATTGTCTGACTGGGAATTCAAAGAATATATTGGGGTTATAAATACCCTCATTTCTTGCTACTGCCATATAGTGCCAGTTTCTGACTGGTAATTCAAAGAATATATTGTGGTTACGTGCACCCACAATTTTTACTACTGTATACAGTGCCATTGTCTGACTGGGAATTCAAAGAATATATTGGGAATACAAATACCCTCATTTCTTGCTACTGCCATATAGTGCCAGTGTCTGACTGGGAATTCAAAGAATATATTGGGGTTACGTGCACCCACAATTTTTACTACTGGTATACAGTGCCATTGTCTGACTGGGAATTCAAAGAATATATTGGGAATACAAATACCCTCATTTCTTGCTACTGCCATATAGTGCCAGTTTCTGACTGGTAATTCAAAGAATATATTGGGGTTACGTGCACCCACAATTTTTACTACTGGTATACAGTGCCATTGTCTGACTGGGAATTCAAAGAATATATTGGGAATACAAATACCCTCATTTCTTGCTACTGCCATATAGTGCCAGTTTCTGACTGGTAATTCAAAGAATATATTGGGGTTACGTGCACCCACAATTTTTACTACTGGTATACAGTGCCATTGTCTGACTGGGAATTCAAAGAATATATTGGGAATACAAATACCCTCATTTCTTGCTACTGCCATATAGTGCCAGTGTCTGACTGGGAATTCAAAGAATATATTGGGGTTACGTGCACCCACAATTTTTACTACTGGTATACAGTGCCATTGTCTGACTGGGAATTCAAAGAATATATTGGGAATACAAATACCCTCATTTCTTGCTACTGCCATATAGTGCCAGTGTCTGACTGGGAATTCAAAGAATATATTGGGAATACAAATACCCTCATTTCTTGCTACTGCCATATAGTGCCAGTGTCTGACTGGGAATTCAAAGAATATATTGGGGTTACGTGCACCCACAATTTTTACTACTGGTATACAGTGCCATTGTCTGACTGGGAATTCAAAGAATATATTGGGGTTATAAATACCCTCATTTCTTGCTACTGCCATATAGTGCCAGTTTCTGACTGGTAATTCAAAGAATATATTGTGGTTACGTGCACCCACAATTTTTACTACTGGTATACAGTGCCATTGTCTGACTGGGAATTCAAAGAATATATTGGGAATACAAATACCCTCATTTCTTGCTACTGCCATATAGTGCCAGTTTCTGACTGGTAATTCAAAGAATATATTGGGGTTACGTGCACCCACAATTTTTACTACTGGTATACAGTGCCATTGTCTGACTGGGAATTCAAAGAATATATTGGGAATACAAATACCCTCATTTCTTGCTACTGCCATATAGTGCCAGTTTCTGACTGGTAATTCAAAGAATATATTGTGGTTACGTGCACCCACAATTTTTACTACTGGTATACAGTGCCATTGTCTGACTGGGAATTCAAAGAATATATTGGGGTTATAAATACCCTCATTTCTTGCTACTGCCATATAGTGCCAGTGTCTGACTGGGAATTCAAAGAATATATTGGGGTTACGTGCACCCACAATTTTTACTACTGGTATACAGTGCCATTGTCTGACTGGGAATTCAAAGAATATATTGGGAATACAAATACCCTCATTTCTTGCTACTGCCATATAGTGCCAGTGTCTGACTGGGAATTCAAAGAATATATTGGGGTTACGTGCACCCACAATTTTTACTACTGGTATACAGTGCCATTGTCTGACTGGGAATTCAAAGAATATATTGGGAATACAAATACCCTCATTTCTTGCTACTGCCATATAGTGCCAGTGTCTGACTGGGAATTCAAAGAATATATTGGGGTTACGTGCACCCACAATTTTTACTACTGGTATACAGTGCCATTGTCTGACTGGGAATTCAAAGAATATATTGGGAATACAAATACCCTCATTTCTTGCTACTGCCATATAGTGCCAGTTTCTGACTGGTAATTCAAAGAATATATTGGGGTTACGTGCACCCACAATTTTTACTACTGGTATACAGTGCCATTGTCTGACTGGGAATTCAAAGAATATATTGGGAATACAAATACCCTCATTTCTTGCTACTGCCATATAGTGCCAGTTTCTGACTGGTAATTCAAAGAATATATTGGGGTTACGTGCACCCACAATTTTTACTACTGGTATACAGTGCCATTGTCTGACTGGGAATTCAAAGAATATATTGGGAATACAAATACCCTCATTTCTTGCTACTGCCATATAGTGCCAGTGTCTGACTGGGAATTCAAAGAATATATTGGGGTTACGTGCACCCACAATTTTTACTACTGGTATACAGTGCCATTTTCTGACTGGGAATTCAAAGAATATATTGGGAATACAAATACCCTCATTTCTTGCTACTGCCATATAGTGCCAGTTTCTGACTGGTAATTCAAAGAATATATTGGGGTTACGTGCACCCACAATTTTTACTACTGGTATACAGTGCCATTGTCTGACTGGGAATTCAAAGAATATATTGGGGTTATAAATACCCTCATTTCTTGCTACTGCCATATAGTGCCAGTTTCTGACTGGTAATTCAAAGAATATATTGTGGTTACGTGCACCCACAATTTTTACTACTGGTATACAGTGCCATTGTCTGACTGGGAATTCAAAGAATATATTGGGAATACAAATACCCTCATTTCTTGCTACTGCCATATAGTGCCAGTGTCTGACTGGGAATTCAAAGAATATATTGGGGTTACGTGCACCCACAATTTTTACTACTGGTATACAGTGCCATTGTCTGACTGGGAATTCAAAGAATATATTGGGAATACAAATACCCTCATTTCTTGCTACTGCCATATAGTGCCAGTGTCTGACTGGGAATTCAAAGAATATATTGGGGTTACGTGCACCCACAATTTTTACTACTGGTATACAGTGCCATTGTCTGACTGGGAATTCAAAGAATATATTGGGGTTATAAATACCCTCATTTCTTGCTACTGCCATATAGTGCCAGTTTCTGACTGGTAATTCAAAGAATATATTGTGGTTACGTGCACCCACAATTTTTACTACTGGTATACAGTGCCATTGTCTGACTGGGAATTCAAAGAATATATTGGGAATACAAATACCCTCATTTCTTGCTACTGCCATATAGTGCCAGTGTCTGACTGGGAATTCAAAGAATATATTGGGGTTACGTGCACCCACAATTTTTACTACTGGTATACAGTGCCATTGTCTGACTGGGAATTCAAAGAATATATTGGGAATACAAATACCCTCATTTCTTGCTACTGCCATATAGTGCCAGTTTCTGACTGGTAATTCAAAGAATATATTGGGGTTACGTGCACCCACAATTTTTACTACTGGTATACAGTGCCATTGTCTGACTGGGAATTCAAAGAATATATTGGGAATACAAATACCCTCATTTCTTGCTACTGCCATATAGTGCCAGTTTCTGACTGGTAATTCAAAGAATATATTGGGGTTACGTGCACCCACAATTTTTACTACTGGTATACAGTGCCATTGTCTGACTGGGAATTCAAAGAATATATTGGGAATACAAATACCCTCATTTCTTGCTACTGCCATATAGTGCCAGTGTCTGACTGGGAATTCAAAGAATATATTGGGGTTACGTGCACCCACAATTTTTACTACTGGTATACAGTGCCATTGTCTGACTGGGAATTCAAAGAATATATTGGGAATACAAATACCCTCATTTCTTGCTACTGCCATATAGTGCCAGTGTCTGACTGGGAATTCAAAGAATATATTGGGGTTACGTGCACCCACAATTTTTACTACTGGTATACAGTGCCATTGTCTGACTGGGAATTCAAAGAATATATTGGGAATACAAATACCCTCATTTCTTGCTACTGCCATATAGTGCCAGTGTCTGACTGGGAATTCAAAGAATATATTGGGGTTACGTGCACCCACAATTTTTACTACTGGTATACAGTGCCATTGTCTGACTGGGAATTCAAAGAATATATTGGGAATACAAATACCCTCATTTCTTGCTACTGCCATATAGTGCCAGTTTCTGACTGGTAATTCAAAGAATATATTGGGGTTACGTGCACCCACAATTTTTACTACTGGTATACAGTGCCATTGTCTGACTGGGAATTCAAAGAATATATTGGGAATACAAATACCCTCATTTCTTGCTACTGCCATATAGTGCCAGTGTCTGACTGGGAATTCAAAGAATATATTGGGGTTACGTGCACCCACAATTTTTACTACTGGTATACAGTGCCATTGTCTGACTGGGAATTCAAAGAATATATTGGGAATACAAATACCCTCATTTCTTGCTACTGCCATATAGTGCCAGTGTCTGACTGGGAATTCAAAGAATATATTGGGGTTACGTGCACCCACAATTTTTACTACTGGTATACAGTGCCATTGTCTGACTGGGAATTCAAAGAATATATTGGGGTTATAAATACCCTCATTTCTTGCTACTGCCATATAGTGCCAGTTTCTGACTGGTAATTCAAAGAATATATTGGGGTTACGTGCACCCACAATTTTTACTACTGGTATACAGTGCCATTGTCTGACTGGGAATTCAAAGAATATATTGGGAATACAAATACCCTCATTTCTTGCTACTGCCATATAGTGCCAGTTTCTGACTGGTAATTCAAAGAATATATTGGGGTTACGTGCACCCACAATTTTTACTACTGGTATACAGTGCCATTGTCTGACTGGGAATTCAAAGAATATATTGGGAATACAAATACCCTCATTTCTTGCTACTGCCATATAGTGCCAGTGTCTGACTGGGAATTCAAAGAATATATTGGGGTTACGTGCACCCACAATTTTTACTACTGGTATACAGTGCCATTGTCTGACTGGGAATTCAAAGAATATATTGGGAATACAAATACCCTCATTTCTTGCTACTGCCATATAGTGCCAGTTTCTGACTGGTAATTCAAAGAATATATTGGGGTTACGTGCACCCACAATTTTTACTACTGGTATACAGTGCCATTGTCTGACTGGGAATTCAAAGAATATATTGGGAATACAAATACCCTCATTTCTTGCTACTGCCGTATAGTGCCAGTTTCTGACTGGTAATTCAAAGAATATATTGGGGTTACGTGCACCCACAATTTTTACTACTGGTATACAGTGCCAATTTCTAACTAGGAATTCAAAATGCGCAAGGCTCCCGGAAAGGGACGTGGACGAGGCCGTGGGCGAGGTCGGGGGAATGGTTCTGGGGAGCAAGGTAGCAGTGAAGCCACAGGGCGTCCCGTGCCTACTCCTGTGGGGCAGCAAGCATTGCGCCACTCCACAGTGCCAGGGTTGCTTGCCACATTAACTAAACTGCAGGGTACAAACCTTAGTAGGCCCGAGAACCAGGAACAGGTCTTGCAATGGCTGTCAGAGAACGCTTACAGCACATTGTCCAGCAGCCAGTCAGACTCTGCCTCCTCTCCTCCTATTACCCAACAGTCTTGTCTTCCTTCCTCCCAAAATTCCGAAGCTTTACAGAACAATAACCCAAACTGTCCCTGCTCCCCAGAGCTGTTCTCCGCTCCTTTCATTGTCCCTCAACCTGCCTCTCCACGTCACGATTCCACGAACCTAACAGAGGAGCATCTGTGTCCAGATGCTCAAACACTAGAGTCTCCTCCATCTCCGTTCGATTTGGTGGTGGATGACCAGCAACCCACCCTCATCGACAAAGATGTGACGCAGTTGCCGTCAGGGCATCCAGTTGACCGGCGCATTGTGCGGGAGGAGGAGATGAGACAGGAGTTGGAAGAGGAAGTGGTGGATGATGAGGACACTGACCCGACCTGGACAGGGGGGATGTCAAGCGGGGAAAGTAGTGTGGATGTTGAGGCAGGTGCAGCACCAAAAAGGGTAGCTAGAGGCAGAGGTCAGCAGCTTAGGCGAAGCCAGGCCACACCCGGAATCTCCCAAGATGTTCCAGTTCGTACCCAGCCCCGAAAAACTCCCACCTCGAGGGCACGTTTCTCGAAGGTGTGGAGTTTTTTCAAGGAATGCGCCGAGGACAGATATAGTGTTGTCTGCACAATTTGCCTCTCGAAATTGATTAGGGGCTCTGAGAAGAGCAACCTGTCCACCACTTCAATGCGCCGTCATTTGGAATCCAAGCACTGGAATCAGTGGCAGGCAGCAACGGCAGGACAAAGGCCGCCTGCCGTTCACGCCACTGCCACTGCCTCTGCCTCTGCCACTGCCACTGCTGACTGTGCTGGCGATGCACTCCAGAGGACGAGCCAGGACACCACTTCATCTGCCTCCGCCACTCTGTTGACTTCTACCTCATCCTCCCCTGGTCCTGTCTTATCTCCTTCTCCTGCACCATCAAAGGCACCATCAGGCGTTTCTTTACAACAACCCACCATCTCTCAGACATTGGAGCGGCGGCAGAAATACACTGCTAACCACCCACACGCGCAAGCCTTGAACGCCAACATCGCTAAACTGCTGGCCCAGGAGATGTTGGCGTTCCGGCTTGTTGAAACTCCCGCCTTCCTGGACCTGATGGCAACTGCGGCACCTCGCTATGCCGTCCCTAGCCGTCACTACTTCTCCCGGTGTGCCGTCCCCGCCTTGCACCAGCACGTGTCACTCAACATCAGGCGGGCCCTTAGTTCCGCGCTTTGCACAAAGGTCCACTTGACCACCGACGCGTGGACAAGTGCATGCGGACAGGGACGCTACATTTCACTGACGGCACACTGGGTGAATGTAGTTGAGGCTGGGACTGCTTCCCAAACTGGCCCGGTGTACCTCGTCTCCCCGCCTAACATTCCTGGCAGGGACACGAGAAGAACACCCCCCTCCTCCTCCTCCTCTACCGCCTCCTCCTCCGCCACCGCCTCCTCCTCCGCTGTTAGATTGACCCCAGCTACGAGTTGGAAACGTTGCAGCACTGGCGTTGGTAGACGTCAGCAGGCTGTGCTGAAGCTGATCAGCTTGGGGGACAGACAGCACACTGCCTCCGAGGTGAGGGATGCCCTCCTCGATGAGACGGCAATATGGTTTGAGCCGCTGCACCTGGGCCCAGGCATGGTCGTTTGTGATAACGGCCGGAACCTGGTAGCAGCTCTGGAGCTTGCCGGACTCCAACATGTTCCATGCCTGGCCCACGTCTTCAACCTAGTGGTGCAACGTTTCCTAAAGAGCTACCCCAATGTTCCAGAGCTACTGGTGAAAGTGCGGAGCATGTGCGCCCACTTTCGCAAGTCGACAGTAGCCGCTGCTAGCTTAAAATCTCTCCAGCAACGCCTGCATGTGCCACAACACCGGCTTTTGTGCGACGTCCCCACACGCTGGAACTCAACGTTTCAGATGTTGAATAGAGTGGTTGAGCAGCAGAGACCTTTGATGGAATACCAGCTACAAAACCCTAGGGTGCCACAAAGTCAGCTGCCTCAGTTTCACATCCATGAGTGGCCATGGATGAGAGACCTTTGTGACATCCTACGGGTCTTTGAGGAGTCCACAAGGAGGGTGAGCTCTGAGGATGCGATGGTGAGCCTTACAATCCCGCTCTTGTGTGTTCTGAGAGAATCCCTGATTGACATCAGGGATAACTCAGATCACACAGAGGAGTTAGGGATAGCATCCGATCCGTCACAGCTGGAGAGTAGGTCCACACATCTGTCCGCTTCACTGCGTTTAATGGAGGAGGAGGAGGAGGAGGAGGAAGAAGAGTTGTCCGATGATGTGATGGTGATACAGGAGGCTTCCGGGCAACTTCGAATCGTCCCATTGTTGCAGCGCGGATGGGTAGACATGGAGGATGAGGAGGAAATGGAGATTGAACTTTCCGGTGGGGCCAGAGGAGTCATGCCAACTAACACTGTGGCAGACATGGCTGAGTTCATGTTGGGGTGCTTTACAACCGACAAGCGTATTGTCAAAATCATGGAGGACAACCAGTACTGGATCTTTGCTATCCTTGACCCCCGGTATAAAAACAACATCTCGTCTTTTATTCCGGTAGAGGGGAGGGCCAATCGCATCAATGCTTGCCACAGGCAATTGGTGCAGAATATGATGGAGATGTTTCCAGCATGTGACGTTGGCGGCAGGGAGGGCAGTTCCTCCAGTAGGCAACCAAGTTCTCACCGGTCCACACAAACGAGGGGCACACTGTCTAAGGTCTGGGACACCTTGATGGCACCCCCTCGCCAAAGTGCCGCCACGGAGGGTCCTAGTGTCACCAGGCGTGAGAAGTATAGGCGCATGTTGCGGGAATACCTTTCCGACCACAGCCCTGTCCTCTCCGACCCCTCTGCGCCCTACACGTATTGGGTGTCGAAGTTGGACCTGTGGCTTGAACTTGCCCTATATGCCTTGGAGGTGCTGTCCTGTCCTGCCGCCAGCGTCCTATCTGAGAGGGTGTTCAGTGCAGCCGGTGGCATCATCACTGACAAGCGCACCCGTCTGTCAGCTGAGAGTGCCGACCGGCTCACTTTGATAAAAATGAACCACCACTGGGTAGAGCCGTCATTTTTGTGCCCACCTGTGTAAAGCACCCCAACATGAAACTCCATGTCTGTACTCAACCTCTCCAATTCCTCCGCATCCTCATACTCATCCACCATAAGCGTTGCACAATTCTGCTAATACTAGGCTCCCTCCACCCTGATTTCCCCCAACTCTGCTGGTTAGAGGCTCCCTCCACCCTGATTTCCACCAACTCTGCTGGTTAGAGGCTCCCTCCACCATGAATTTGCCCAAACTGGGCTGTTTAGAGGCTCCCTCCACCATGAATTGGTCCAAACTGGGGTTTTTAGAGGCTCCCTCCACCATGAATTGGTCCAAACTGGGCAGTTTAGCGGCTCCCTCCACCATTAATTGGTCCAAACTGGGCTGGTTAGAGGCTCCCTCCACCATGAATTTGCCCAAACTGGGCTGTTTAGAGGCTCCCTCCACCATGAATTTGCCCAAACTGGGCTGGTTGGAGGCTCCCTCCACCATGAATTGGTCCAAACTGGGGTTTTTAGAGGCTCCCTCCACCATGAATTGGTCCAAACTTGGCTGTTTAGAGGCTCCCTCCACCATTAATTGGTCCAAACTGGGCTGGTTAGAGGCTCCCTCCACCATGAATTGGTCCAAACTGGGTTTTTTAGAGGCTCCCTCCACCATGAATTGGTCCAAACTGGGGTTTTTAGAGGCTCCCTCCACCATGAATTGGTCCAAACTGGGCTGTTTAGCGGCTCCCTCCACCATTAATTGGTCCAAACTGGGCTGGTTAGAGGCTCCCTCCACCATGAATTTGCCCAAACTGGGCTGTTTAGAGGCTCCCTCCACCATGAATTTGCCCAAACTGGGCTGGTTAGAGGCTCCCTCCACCATGAATTGGTCCAAACTGGGGTTTTTAGAGGCTCCCTCCACCATGAATTGGTCCAAACTTGGCTGTTTAGAGGCTCCCTCCACCATTAATTGGTCCAAACTGGGCTGGTTAGAGGCTCCCTCCACCATGAATTGGTCCAAACTGGGTTTTTTAGAGGCTCCCTCCACCATGAATTGGTCCAAACTGGGGTTTTTAGAGGCTCCCTCCACCATGAATTGGTCCAAACTGGGCTGTTTAGCGGCTCCCTCCACCATTAATTGGTCCAAACTGGGCTGGTTAGAGGCTCCCTCCACCATGAATTTGCCCAAACTGGGCTGTTTAGAGGCTCCCTCCACCATGAATTTGCCCAAACTGGGCTGGTTAGAGGCTCCCTCCACCATGAATTGGTCCAAACTGGGGTTTTTAGAGGCTCCCTCCACCATGAATTGGTCCAAACTTGGCTGTTTAGAGGCTCCCTCCACCATTAATTGGTCCAAACTGGGCTGGTTAGAGGCTCCCTCCACCATGAATTGGTCCAAACTGGGTTTTTTAGAGGCTCCCTCCACCATTAATTGGTCCAAACTGGGCTGTTTAGCGGCTCCCTCCACCATTAATTGGTCCAAACTGGGCTGGTTAGAGGCTCCCTCCACCATGAATTTGCCCAAACTGGGCTGGTTAGAGGCTCCCTCCACCATGAATTGGTCCAAACTGGGGTTTTTAGAGGCTCCCTCCACCATTAATTGGTCCAAACTGGGCTGGTTAGAGGCTCCCTCCACCATGAATTGGTCCAAACTGGGTTTTTTAGAGGCTCCCTCCACCATGAATTTGCCCAAACTGGGCTGGTTAGAGGCTCCCTCCACCATGAATTTCCCAAAACTTGGCTGTTTAGAGGCTCCCTCCACCATTAATTGGTCCAAACTGGGCTGGTTAGAGGCTCCCTCCACCATGAATTTGCCCAAACTGGGCTGTTTAGAGGCTCCCTCCACCATGAATTGGTCCAAACTGGGTTTTTTAGAGGCTCCCTCCACCATGAATTGGTCCAAACTGGGCTGTTTAGAGGCTCCCTCCACCATGAATTTGCCCAAACTGGGCTGGTTAGAGGCTCCCTCCACCATGAATTGGTCCAAACTGGGCTGGTTAGAGGCTCCCTCCACCATGAATTTGCCCAAACTGGGCTGTTTAGAGGCTCCCTCCACCATGAATTGGTCCAAACTGGGTTTTTTAGAGGCTCCCTCCACCATGAATTGGTCCAAACTGGGCTGTTTAGAGGCTCCCTCCACCATGAATTTGCCCAAACTGGGCTGGTTAGAGGCTCCCTCCACCATTAATTGGTCCAAACTGGGCTGGTTAGAGGCTCCCTCCACCATGAATTTGCCCAAACTGGGCTGTTTAGAGGCTCCCTCCACCATGAATTTGCCCAAACTGGGCTGGTTAGAGGCTCCCTCCACCATGAATTGGTCCAAACTGGGGTTTTTAGAGGCTCCCTCCACCATGAATTTGCCCAAACTGGGCTGGTTAGAGGCTCCCTCCACCATGAATTGGTCCAAACTGGGTTTTTTAGAGGCTCCCTCCACCATGAATTTGCCCAAACTGGGCTGGTTAGAGGCTCCCTCCACCATGAATTGGTCCAAACTGGGTTTTTTAGAGGCTCCCTCCACCATGAATTTGCCCAAACTGGGCTGGTTAGAGGCTCCCTCCACCATGAATTGGTCCAAACTGGGGTTTTTAGAGGCTCCCTCCACCATGAATTTGCCCAAACTCTGCTGGTTAGAGGCTCAATCCACCCTGATTTTCAAAACAAATGTTGGTGCCAACCTCAACTTACTACAAGGGCCAAATTCACTGCTGGTGACAAGCTCTCCTCACTGCAAGTGCCAAATACACATGTTTCAAGGTGTTTTCCTACTGTCAGAGAGGTGGTATTGAGTGTGTAAAGTGTGTAGTTGTTAGGCTGTGATGTTGGGGTAATAGAGGGTCTTTGGTGTGTTAGATGCCCCCAGACATGCTTCCCCTGCTGTCCCAGTGTCATTCCAGAGGTGTTGGCATCATTTCCTGGGGTGTCATAGTGGACTTGGTGACCCTCCAGACACGGATTTGGGTTTCCCCCTTAACGAGTATCTGTTCCCCATAGACTATAATGGGGTTCGAAACCCATTCGAACACACGAACATTGAGCGGCTGTTCGAATCGAATTTCGAACCTCGAACATTTTAGTGTTCGCTCATCTCTATTAATTATGTTTGGGGGCACTTATGGGCAGTTATACTGGGGAAGATGGGGGATACCAAGGGAGCATACTGTGCAGAGGAGCAATAATGGGGCATTATACTGTGTGGGGGCACTAATGTCTCCACTCACAGTATAATGCTTCTTAATGCCTCCACCAATAGTATAATGCTCTTTAGTACCCCCACCCTCAGTATAATATAGCATTAGGATTTATTTTTTCCTAATTTTTCTTGCCTGGGGTGTGTCTTACAGTCACATGTCTTTTTGTCCGAAAATACTGGACATGTACAGCTCATACCTTTTCTTGATGGCAGAACCCAGTCAACAGACCTTTACTAAAAGTAATTGAGTACCCCGGTCATACAGCATCATTGGCGGAAGTCCGACACTTTTAAGCTCAAAATAATGAAAGCTGAAAAAGGTGTACAATATGTGTAAGCCTATAGTCTCTCTCTTTTTCTATACCATATAGGTGTACAGAAGTGTTCTCATAAAATCTCGGAGAAGGCGGCAATCTGGTGGCAGTGAACATACACAGTCAGGCTCTCCCACAGAAACCAATAAAGATCTAGGTAGGCACACACTTTACTGCTAAAGATGGACTCATGTACACAACTTTTCCTGCTACAATAAAGAGCAGATTGTTCTTCTAAATCCCGTGCCATCACCTGCTCTGTTTTTCACAGTGTTTTTCCTGCATCCCAATCTGGGAACACCCCTCCATATGCCCTAGTAATGTAGACGGACAGGAGTGTCTTCATGATGCAACCCCTTCAAATTTGTTTTGAATTCTGATTTTCAGGCAGCAGAGAGCCGAGTCCAGTGATGCGATCTAGTAGCACTCTGCCTGTACCACAACCCAGCAGTGCTCCCCCTACTCCAACACGAGTAACTGGAGCCAGCAGTGACTCAGAAGACGAAGAAAGAGGAGATCTTGTTCATTTCTACAACAACATCTATATTGGAAATATGAAAAGCTTTGCCCTGAAATACTCTCATGCAAATGCGGTAAATTGTCTTTTACATAATTATTGCATTTTTTTTCTTTAGTTTTAGTACAGTGCGTTAAAGGGAAGAAATCTGCCAAATCTCTCTGACGCTTCAGTGACTTAGACTAATAGATGTATTTGTAGAGCAATATTAAACAGTTACTATGATGACGGCAAATTGCTTAAGGCTAAGGCCGCACATTGTGCTTTTTTTTGTTGCAGATTTTGCTGTGGTTTTTTAAGCCAAAACTAGGAGTGATTTGAGAAGAAGGGAGAAATATACGCAATTCCTATATATTTCCCATTCCTTTTATAGCCATGCTTGGCTCTGGCTCAAAAAAAACACTGTAAAATCTGCAACAAAAAAAGCTGCGTTTCTGCAATGTGGGGCCTCAGCCTAAAGAGGAGCTGGCACCAAGTCCAAATTACAATTCTAAAAGCCATTTGATTTTTGTCCATTCACCTGTACAGAAGATATGACCCCTTGAAGTTTGACGTAGCTCCTATTCTCTAGCTGGGTGGTTTTGTTTAGCTCAGAGATTAAGTAACTGTCCACTTGAAAAATAAGAGCTAAGTCACAAATAACCTTCCAGGGTCCATATCCTTGGGGGAAAAAAAAATTAAAGAATCAGCCTTGGATTCCTCTTCATTTCCCAGTAACTGAATTGCTGTGTCTTTCCAATACTGAGTAAGCCCAGATTCCACCACTGATTCAGAAATCTAGCAGGATATTTAATTTGTCAGGGAGACAAAATCAGAATTGGCCTCAAAATCAGCCCCAGATCCTACCGCGTAAACGGGACCCTAAAATATAACTGTATTTATCCCATATGATGAAAGGAAGAAGAACAGAATGTACAAATCAATGAGGAAACAGTGCTTAGCTTGTACAAATGAGAACCTAGAGCTGAGACCAGGCACCCCAGGCTGGTCTATCACAGGCCCCTAAGCACTTTCTCCCTAAGCTACAGGAAAATGGGGCATATTTGGAAACTGTAGAATCCACTGTACAAGGTACTGCGTTACACTACTAGTTACTGACATCTGTGGCTAGGTTAACCTGCATTAATCCTAAAAAATGGAGATGGTGGAATTTAATAATTTTCTCAATGAAGCACTTCTAGAAAGGTTTATAAAGCTTCTCCAAACCACAGTCACTGTCTGGTTAACACTCCTTGTTTTGTTACAGAATGAAGCTACTCCTCTTTCCCCTTATCCTTCTATGCGGATCTTGTCCCCACGACGTGTACAGTTGTCTCACTGTCACCCTATCTACATTTCTCCTCACAATGAAGACTCTGCTACTTTATCCCCTCGAGAAAAGATCTCATATTATTTCAACCTCAGCCCTGCAAAGGTGAGTCTGACACATTCACTTGTACATATCTGTTGCTCAAGCAAATGAAAGACCAAATGAAAAGACTCATTTCTGGTGAGCGAAGAATATATGGCGGTATTGGTATTGATGCAATACCATTTTGCACAAATGTTGTAAACATTCAACACAGGGGTTAATAAAGGGCATCCATAACGCCATACATGTGCCTGCGCAGTAAGTGACATACCCATTATCTTACGACTGTATGGATGCTTGTTTAGATTGGTGACCCTGTGCAGTCACAATATAGAGCCTTAGAATTTCTTATGGTAACTTTGATTCTAATTCATTTTCAGCTATTCATTATTCTCTATTACCTATATTAACTTGGTTTGGCTTGAATGCGATACATTATCGTTGGTGTATTAAGTCGGGCCAAAATTAAAATGAACCACAAAAAAGCAAAAATTGCAAATTTAATTTTTTTATTGCAAAAAAAAAAAAAAAAGAAAAGAAAAAGATGGTTGGATTTTATGCAACCTAGAAAACCAATGTAGTTTTGTTCATCTGGTAAGTGACTATGTAGGCCAGATGTCAGATCCTTAAATGTCTGCAACTATAGGAAATATCCACTGGGCCCTATAGACTGTGTGTTGTAAAACCGATAATATATAATGTATAAGGCCGGCTTCACCCTTACCAGCAGCCTGGACAGTCACATGTTAATGGCTCAATGACATTTCTTTTTGAGGTCCCTGTATAATCGGAAACTCATATTACAGAATGCTGAATATTTACTGTAATACAACAAAAGTCAGGTATTCTTTTAATGTCTCTTAAATGTACCGTTGATTTTAACCAACAGAGATTGCAAGAGATCAATAGCATGATCAGAACTGGAGAAACTCCAACCAAGAAACGGGGGATACTTTTGGAAGATGGAAATGAGTCGCCAGCAAAGCGGATATGCCAAGAAAACCATAACGTCCTCTATAGGAAACTCCAAGATGTGGCTAATGATAGAGGCACTTTCTGTACTAGCTAGATGGTTGGGGCATCCCTGATTCAGTATTTCAAAAATCTTAATATATAATAATTTTGTAATTTTATGTAACTTGAGACTCCAGGACTGTAACCAGTTTGTATTATAACCTGCATTATATGGGGTATTTGGTGTGTGTGTGTGTGTGTGTGTGTGTATATATATATATATATATATATATATATGTGTGTATATATATATATATATATATATATATATATATATATATAAATATACACACACAATATATGTATATTGTATATATGCAATAGTGTTTTAGGCAGATGTGGAAAAACTGCTGCAAACTAAGAATGCCATTAAATATGGAAGTGTTAATAGTTTTTTTTTTTTTTTCAAGTGACAAAATGCAAAGGGAATGAACAGAAGAGAAGTAGAAATCAGATATTTGCTGTGACTTTCCTTTGCCTTTGAAACAGCATTCGTTCTTCTAGATACTTACATACAGTTTTTGAAGGAACTCCGCAGGAAGATTATTCTAAACATCTTGGAGAACTAACCACAGATATTCTGCTCAAATCCTTCAGTCTCCTTATCTAATCCCATGAGCAGACTCCATGATGTTGAAATGCGGGCTCTATGGTGTTGTATCATCACTTCAAGGAATCCGTCTCCAAAGGGCGGGTCACAAAATATTGACTTGATTTAGATTTCTTTTTTGTTTGTTCACTTTGCATTTTTTTAATTGACAGAAATATACTATTAAACAGGTTTTACGTTGCAATATTTTTCCACACTCTGCCTGAACCTTTTGCACAGTACTGTAAATATAACTGGCTGAGCACTTAGGCAGCAAACCTGCCCATAGATTGCACTAGAACGCTCATATACACAGATGAGTCCTGATAACTTGCTTATATTCATGGCGGAGACCAGCACAAGCAATAATATAGTACACTTAGTTTTCAGTTATTGTTCTTAACAGATCTTCTTCATGCAGTACTACCTGTAGATGGACATATTAAAGCTAGTCCTAGTATGTTCAGTATCTAAAGCCCTATATGTCCATGGCCACCTTTTTGCTATAAATCAGGTTCCAAGAAGTAATGGTAGTAAAGTATATGGTTATTTCCTGGGCCTCCCCAGTGTACTTCCTACACAGGCACATTCACATCTGTGAAATTAGAGTGATAATGTAGAAGTGTTACTGTGTCCATTGTGTAGGTACGGACTTACAGCAAAGCCTGTACATCCCTACAGCTAGTAGTCTATATGTCTACCTATGGTATCTCTGAATGGCATTTTATTACAGAGAAATTCTCCCTAATTGGCAGTGTAAGGTATTGTACAATCCTGTGAGGTGGCCTGCTGCTCTAAACCTTACCAAGGTAGGTGACCACATAGCTGGAAATTTCAATAAGGTGTGAACTCCGTAACTGTCAATCTGGCTTTAGAAGACGATGGTGTATTCTGTTCAATTACATGTAGGAGCCCTTGTAACTATCAATCACACCTTCTATTAATCCTATACTGGCTTACCTTTAGTAATCTTCAGTAACTATGCTTCTTGTGGTTTGGAACATTTTCATGTTTCTACCAACTATTCCGGCTCATGTGTAACCAATAGTGAGGAGATAAGTCCTAATGGGTCTTAGGATTTCTAATCAGACCGCACTTAAGAAATCCGCTGTGTAGGTTCTGACCAACTAGCCATGTAAGATCATTGTGAAGGTCATTGGTAAAAGTTTGTCCAGTAGCAATATTCTCAGATTTTTGTAGGCAGGGCACAAGATGTTTATTACATAAGTGCACTGACTTATAGAGCAGTTTTATGGTGCTAACAGTTTAGCTACATCGTATTAAATGGGTTTTATGGGGTTAATATTGAAGTTAGAGATCAAGTGCTGATGCATTATAATGAAGATACACCATGTAAAGTGTTTTGTGTGTTAGCATGTGGATACAGCAATATTTGTTTGTATTTCAGACAAGACTATATTAATTGTAAAAGTGAATACAGTATGGGAAGGATATCCCATAGGGAGGCAGACACCCCTACCACTATAGACACGTGTGAGTAGAGGAGGCCTTAAAAAAGTTGTCTTTGATGAGACGGCTCTTTAAACCCTTTTCTAGGCATATACAGATGTAGCAAGCTGCAGTTTCAGTGGTTCTTCAAGAGTTGTTGCAGTGCGCCTATTCTGTATACACTCTTTGTATCGTACACCAGGCAATGCAAGCATTGATAACAAAAGTAGCAATAAACAAACTGATGTTACATGGTGAAGGTTCATTTGGCACTTGCTACATCTGTGTAAACTCCTTTCTAAAGGCTTCAGAGAACTCTTTGGTTCCATCAATGGACCATCCACGAGCCAAGTCACAGTAGCTCTGTTCTCCATATAGTAGCTTCTAAGAACAGCTGATTGGCGGGGGTCCTGGGTGTCAGACCCCTACTAATCTGATACTGATGATCTATCCTATGGATAGGTCGTAAATATTGTTCACCCACTGATTAGGAGAATGGGGAGTTTTGTTACCCATTGTAAATGGAGTAGAGGTTGGGCAGCAGTGCATGTACCACTCCGGCCCTCCCACTGAAGTAACTTGTTAAGTCAATCTGTTAATGTTTTGCTTTTTTTTTTTTTTTTTTTTTCTTTAAAATCTCTGCCCTGTGTGTACTAGTTGTTAGTGCTTGAGAATGCCTAAAAAAACAAACAAAAAGGATTTCCCAAAACAAGATATTAAAGTATAAATTATTTTATTTATTGTAACGTCAGCCGCTCATCTGTAGCTCATCCATGACTAAATATTCTCCTAACCCTGTCCTAACATGATGATGGAAGTGACACCTTTCTGTACAGTATTGTTGTTTTAGTTGTGTGGCTGTATAAGACTGCTTGATAATGAAAAACCTTGTACAGAATCCTGTGATGTCTCTTTCTTTTCCATTCCAAGCTATAAATGGTTATTTATTGGCCTGCTGGGAGTTGTAAGGGCACAGTACTCTGAAATGCAGAGGTGACCCCTCCATTACTTTAGTGTATTTCAGAAATTATTTTGACATCCCTCCATGATCTCTTGTGGCAGATCTTCTGCATTTATACTTTACATGTAAATTTATAACATCCCTCAAAGCGTTATCTGACTGTACTTTTCTAATATAGTAAAGTATTCGCGCATGCCACCTGACGTAACCCACATGCAGTATACATTTAGGAATAGATAAGTATTACGGGTTTGCGGAAGGACCTACCAATCTGCTACGGAGATCTTCCTGCCATTGGCAGAAGTGTTTCCTGCTCCAACTCACTTCACTGGGAGCATCGGCTCGAATCATCTGAAGATCAGACAGGATGCTTTTTTAATACTTTTTTTTCAGTTAATAAGATAATCTTTTAATAGTCCCCCAATGGGGAAATTTCAGTGATACAGTTTCATAGATGGTACAGTAGTATATAACAAGAGAGAAAAACACATACAAGCTCATGGCAGATAGAAAAATCCTAGCAATCATAGCAACTAAAAAGGAAGAAACACAGACACACTGCAGGATCATTTAGTTCTCTGTGTGAAGTGATGTTAATAATACAGCCGACCTTGGTTGGAGGACACGAGGAGGGGTCACAGCATGTAGATATAACATGCAGAAACATTTTTTTGCAGAGGTGGGGGACATATGCAGCTATCAGGATAACGTGGTAGTTCTTTGGTAGGTGGTGAGATCTCCTGCTCACAGCTGATAGTTCGGTATCGTGCATCAGCACTATTGTCCATTAACCACAAAAAAATGACCCAAATGTCCTTCATCACAAGCCCTCCTCTTCCTTTCTTCTTACCACTGTGTTCTGCTGCCCAAAGAAGGCTGAGGCCATCCAGGTAGACAGGGTGCTGCTCTCTTGCTAAGCTTCCATAAACTCATGGGGTAGGTGGGTGATGGTAGGTTCCCAGGTTGTAACAGAGTCCCACGTGTCCACAGTAATAGAGAGAAATACCAGTCAGCTGTAGGCATCTTCCCACATCAGCAATAGATGCCAAAAATCATCTCCTTGAAAAGAAGAAATCCACACTTCCATGTAGGTTTCTCCTCCATGCCACATGGTGCCCATGCTGTCCTTAGCTCCTGGGGGGATGGTAACAGGCACATATCCACACAGGAAACTCCAGCTGAATCAGGTCTTGAGTCTTGTCCATGCTTTAACAATAGAAACAAAAGGAAAGAAAATACTCCACAGGGTCTTCCATTCGATTTATAGTTGCTAACTCATAGTGCTAGGTTGCTTGAGTAGAGGATTCTTGAAGATACAGACAAAAAGAGTGAAAAGGAAAGATAAAGGTCGCTCTCAGCTTGGAGCTCTGTATCGAGGCTGCCACTCATGCGGCGCCATCTTTGAATAGAAGCAGCATGTTTCTTCCATATAAATGATTGGGAGGTGGCCTTCTTGTGCACATTCCAACACAAAACTCCTTAGGCTAAAACCCCATGTTGCGGAAACGCAGCTTTTTTTTGTTGCAGATTTTGTTGTGTTTTTTTAAGCAAAAACCAGAAGTGGATTGAGCAAGAGGGTGAAGTATAAGAGCTTTCTATATGTTTCTCATTCCTTTTGTAGTCATTCTTGGCATTGGCTCAAGAAAATGCAACAAAATATGCATAAAAAAGCTGCGTTTCCGCAACATGGGGCCTCAGCCTTAATCCTGACAAAGAATGTGTCTCAAGGCTTAAAAATGGCCTGATGTAGTCCTATCCAGGTCCTGCTTTTCATCTACCTTGTTGCTTTACGTTACAGCTCTCCTTCCCTTTTTGCTATCCTTTAGCTTTCTTAAAGTATTTTCTTGAGAAACCAATTATCATTACAAGGAGGATGGAATGATTTTATTCCACAAGCAAGTAAGCTAATAGTGTGGAACAGAAGATAATACCGTAACAGCGAGAATACTAATGTCGAAAACCAGGACTGGACAAATCTTACTCAGTGTCAGCTGACAAAGCCAGGCGGCTTCAACATCACATCCTGTGTGTAAAGGTTCATGTATACAGCATGGAGCCATCCAACCTCTGTGTGCTGCTGTACGTGTCCCATTGGGTGTACAGAGATATTCTACAAGCAGTGCTACATAAAAAAGCCATTCCACAACTTTAATTCCTGGCAGATTTGAACATCTTTGAGTATAACAAATATTAAAATATTTTTTACAATATCTGAGCCATAGTAAAGGCCACCGCTCTTTCAGGGACTCTGTCATCAGCCGCCCAAGGCGAGATACTCTTTTTGCCTCAGATACAGCTCTGAATACATCCCATTATAACTTTTCTATATACAGTCTGCATAGTACAATCATGGCTTGTAACATTTCAATCTAAACCCAAAATAAGACTACATGTACATGCAGGAGCCCTAGAAAATCCAAGGCATTAATGTGTCATTGGTGCTTTCCACAGACCCTTACACCTGAATGAGGCCGCCCCCCCCCCCCCCATAATAAGACACGATCAGCGTATTTCAGAAAAGCATTATAGGCTCCACATGGATCTGTGAATGTCACAATCCTGTGTATGGGGCAACAGAAATGAACAATCTGTTAAAACAGATTGCACACAGACCCAAACATACGGTCATGATCTCTTTTTACGGACAATTTTCCACAGATTTCCCATCTGCCAGACGGGTGGTCATTTATTCACAGTGGTTTCTGTATATGATTGTACCATCAACAAATAGACATCAACATGTCACATACGGACACCTAACAGGCTCTTCTATTTCCAGAAGACACGCTTTACTTCTCAATTCACTTCTTTGTTCATGCTCAATTTAACTAAATTAAGATTCTTGTAACTGTATCTATATGTGTTGTGTGTAGGATTTTGTGCTAGATGGCGCTAGAGACCAGGCTAAACTGACCGCAGAGTCATTTCCATGGAATGAACTGCTGGAGTTGAAGAATTTTGCTCACAATATTCATTGCATTATATACCATATGATCATAACTTATGAGATATAATATACATTGTGAACAAAGCTTTGTGTAGATGGTCATTTGTAGAAAAGCCAGGTCTAACATTTTCAGTGGTAAAACGGATCCTGTTCTCAGGACGCAGGAAAACCATACTAGTTGTGAAAAATCTGAAGAATTTGTCTAAATATTGTTAGAAATAGAGAACTGTCTGTCTAAACACTTAAAATATAAAACATAATTCATATAGTAAGTTAAAAAAGAGCTAATGCTAAAGCCTTCTATATTCGTGCCCTATAGAGGCTTAACAGGCGACCTTCAAATTTTTGGGAATACGTGGATGGCTTTTTTAACTTATTATATGACTAAAGCTATATATTTTTATGTGATTATATAGGCAGTTCTCTATATCTAACTTCTAGTTGTTAAGTTAATTGAAATTGCTTAAAGTGACGCTATATGGCTCCCAGAGCTTGAAAATAGAGATGAGCCGATCTTTATAAAAAAAATTGATACCGCCGATTCACCGAATTTTCTGTAACGATTCGACTTGATCCGAATTAATTTGCAGCAAATCGCGTTATAAGTAGAGATGAGCGAGTACTGTTCGGATCAGCCGATCCGAACAGCACGCTCTATATAGAAATGAATGGATGCACTTACTACTTCCGCTTTGACGGCGGCCGGCCGCTTAACCCCCCGCGTGCCGGCTACGTCCATTCATTTCTATGCGAGCGTGCTGTTCGGATCGACTGATCCGAACAGTACTCGCTCATCTCTAGTTATAACCCCTTTCCACATCCGCCTTAATAGTATGGCGCTGCCGGGAAGGACTTCCCACAAACCACAGTGGAAGCAAGAGGCGCACACAGAAACTGTATGCGCACCCTACTAGGCGGGTATCAGCCATATGCAACGGCTGACACTGTCCTCTAACAACCCTGGTCAGAGCTGACCTGCTGCAGTCAGGGTTTTTGTTTTTTTATGTATATATTGGGGCCCCAGTCGCCCCCTCTGTGACATTTTTTGGGGATGTCACTGCTCCTATTCAGCAGCCTGGGGTCTGACCAGTGACCCTGGGTCTGCCCCTTCACTTTTCCTCCACATGTGACAACTGGGCCCCCAATCACAGGCCACAGCAGTGAGCACTGGGGAGCAGGACCTTAGTCACCGTCTGGAAGAGCTCCGGAGTGGATGCTGAGTCCAGGACAGGTGAATATCAGGTATTTTTTTAAAAAATTTTAATCACCCTTCCTGGCCTGGCATGTAATAAAAAGGGGCCAGGCAATTGCAAGATGTGTAGCGGTCGAGGAACCATGCTTTATCCGATCACTATCATGGTGGTCTGGGGCCCCAGCCATTTCCAGATGGCCACAGGCTCCGTATCCTACCCTGGGTGCTGACGGTAGCCATGTTGGCACTCCCCCCATCTCTCCGCTGGGGGTGGCAAGGAGAAAATGTAACATGGCGGAACTCCTTGGGCGCCGCGGTCAAACATGCATCCAAACATGCAATACCCCCGATCAGAGCTGTGCAATTCGTCACCATGAAGTGTGAGAAAATCTGGATTCAATACAAATTGAATATTTCCTGAAATTCAGATCGAATTGCGCTTCGTTTCACTCATCTCTAATTGAGAACTCCACCCAGGTTAGGCAATGTATACCCAGTAGCCGGGTTCAGGAGATAGATTGGAGTTGTAAGGACAAGCTAAAAGCCAGACACTGCATATTTGGACATCACCTAAAGGATTAGTCGCTGTGAATTTATTGGTGGTAAATCCATTGAATTATATTAAAAAAAAAGTTGCAAAATCTTTGAGATTTCAACAGAAGCAAATCTCTGAGAGTCAGACTGCATTGTAGGTTTTTTGTCTACCACATGTCATTTATGTTGGGGGTTCAATGCAAAATCTATAATGGGCCCCCTACCTTCCTTGTGCCATTTATAATATAGTGGTAATGTTAATCTCATGTGGCCGTAGCCTTATAAACACAACAGTGCCTATAACACTATTACTGTAGTATAGATATTGAGACGGTCCCTATATGATCTGGACATGCTGTCATCTCATCCCTTTCCCTCCCAAGAAGTAACCCAGTTAAGATGTCCTGAACGGTTTTTCTTTTTTCTAAAATAAGTAAAGCCATGTATTCTACATTCTCATGCTTTATCATTGTTGTGCTTGCAACACACACTTAAGTGAATGTATGAACAAAGGGGCCACAAAACTAACCGTCCTGATGTGTTTCTCCTATTTACAGCCCTCTCCATAGTTACTTATAGCCGTACTTTGGCTTCGTTTATTTAAAGTGCAGAAGGTGTTGACAGGTTTTAAGGTTCGGTGCACTTTTCTTACAACCAAGCTGAGGAAACAGCACCAGCCTTCTTCACATATGTGGTGGACAAACTTCCATGATCCTCAGTCTTATGGTATCTTGTAAAGGGGTTGTACCAGTAACTAAACTGAACTGGCATTTTGAGGAAACTTTCTGTTTTTAAAAATGTTTCCTTGCAGAAATGATCTTCTTGGATTAGCACCCCCTGGTGTTCAAGATGTGTAGGTCTCTGCATATCACTCTAATGGGCCTCTGTTCGTCATACATACCCAATAGAATATATTAAAGCTTCTGCTGTAGCCTCAATCGAAGAATTAGGGATATCATTTCGGTTGATATAAGCTTTTATTCACCATAGGGAGATACATTTCTAACATTAAAAAAACCATTTACCATTAAAAAGGTACGCCCCTACGACCTATGGTTATTGCCTGAGGTGGTACCTCCCCATCTTTAAATAGGATGCTACCGATTAGCACCCAATGATTTACTCACCGATCCCTGCTCCTGTTACGTCCCAATGTTTTACAGCATGGGTATGTACTGTGAAGGCAGAAATGGAGGCCGGACTGGACTGGACAGGAGCAGGGACTTATGAGTAAAATATTGGCAGCTACCTGTTGATATAATCCAATGGGTATCGGCCTAACCTTAAAATTTTGCCTCATCTCTCTTAGGCATCCTTGCCATGTCCGACAGTTACCCAGCATTCCTCTTCAGCCTTCTGACACCCTGTATCAAGAAGTTATCGCACCCCATGTGACCCCTGAGACCCAATCACAGGCCTCAGTGGTAACCCCAGAGCAAATGAAGTCAGTCAAAACTCTGAAGAAGATGCTGAGGACTGCCGGACACAGCGAGTATGGAAAGGAGAGGTGGGGCACCATGAGCATAGCTGTGTGTTATTTTTACTTACCTCCCCTGGGTCTCCACTTATTATACTTTAGAGCCTGAGGAGACCATAGATATAATAGTGTGTAAGTGACAAATCCTATAAGTATTCGGTTTGGACCAAGCCCGAGAGTTCGTGTCCAAAAATTTTAATTAGGAGGAGTTGTCATGCAACCAATAATCGCCAGAAGGCAACTCCTTGTGTACCGTGAATGCAACTTCTAGATGCAAAAATGTTGAGCCAGGGGTGAACCTAGGGTTTATGCCACCTGAGGCGAACATCAGAAAGCCACACCCCCCGGAGGATGGAACGGAGTGGAGGGGGTGGGGCCAAGCAGAGGGGGGGTGAGCGGAGCGAGCGTGGTTAGCAGGCAGAGAGAGGACCTGCTCTCTGCTAAGTGTGAGTGCCGGCCGCTGGAGCAGCGTTGCATCCACAGGGCCGCCCCAATCCACCGCTCACTTCCCCGTGCCGGGCTGCCGAGACGGTGACGCTAAGCCAGTCCAGGACAGCTTGTCCTGGACTGGCTTAGGTCAGCAAAAATGCCGCCCTCCCCCGGGGCCCCGGCATAGCGCCGCCTGAAGCAGTCGTGGGAGGTGCGGCGCTGAACTGTTGAGCAGTTTGATTTGAGGCTATTATGTGAAGCTAGTAATGTGTAAGCTAGTAGCTCAGAGCTTTTTTAAGTGGTGGAGGGGGGGGGGACACTTTCAATCGGTCACCCTTGATGTCCTGACACAGGCTCTAAGGGACAAGTAATTAGATAAGCATGGGATAATTTATGTCAAGATTAAATCTCTGCTTCTTATACTGAGGATACTGCAGAAGCTGTACTGTATTCTACTGTATATGTATGTCTAGCAGTACAACCTAAGGGTGCTATAGGAAGCAGATGATTGTGATAATTCTGCATGGAAATATTTGCATACTCAGTTTACTTATTGCTATTTGCATTGATCCCCTGTAAATGATGACATGGCTATCTACATACAAGTTATATATACCATTAGCCTGATGATTATGTAAGTTGCAGGTTCGGGGGTATTGATGGCTCAATACCTCAATATAGAAAAACATGTTAACATTTTTAGTATAAAAGAGTGTACAAAGTAAGAGATCATATATATGTGGTAGTAGGTAGGGAAGCTATATGGTTGTGCGTCCTATAAAGCTCTGCACTTTGTTACTACTTTCTGTCCTATCCAGACATTACATAGTTTGAATGGTTGCCAACATTTTACCATAATGTCCACTGACACTTTACAAATGAGGCAATTTCTCTATCATCCACTAACCTGCTTTGCAGCTGCCTCAGTACTGTGTTGCTGATCATGTAAAGCTCTGTGGCAGAGGCGTAGCTAAGGGTTCAGCACGGGGGCAAACACGTTAAAATGGGCCCTAACTCAGCTTTCCCAATATCATCAATATACAGTGACTCTATAGTGGTAAGTTCGGCTGTACACAGGCCGCTGCAGACAATGTAGGTGTATACAGCCAAGGAAACTGCCATGGCCACTTGTTCCAGCTGTGACATGTTTTGGTCAAGTTGTTACTGTCAGATTTCTCTGGCTACTTTTCAAAATAATTAAAAAAAAAAATCTGTGACACTTGGGAACCCCGCTGATCAGCCATTTGAAGGGGACTACATCACTATTGTTCATTTCATAGTAGCCGTGGAATGTAATTACATACTCCTATACGACAAGGCTGTAATGGTCACTATAAAACAGACCATGTGCGATATATACAGTGAAGGGGTGATTGTGCCTCCATATGCACCGTGACCCCTTCAGCCAGATGATAAGTGGCGGTCCCGAGTGTCATAACCCAGCCGATCTCTTATTGATGATCTATCCTGAGGACTGATCATCTATAAAAAAAAAAAAGCTGGAAAACCCCTGTAATAAAGCCCAAGTGTTCCTTAATTTAATACTAGTCAATTGTTCCCTTATACGATGTCCTCTGAGATAAATACTTGTATAAAAGATCCCAGTTATATTCAGAAAGCCCTCTAATGACCTCTTATATTTATAATGCCCTCAATGACCCCTTATATTTTTTATGTGCCCTTATATAAATGATCTCCCATAGTCATAATGATCCCATAGATAAATAATGACCCATTATATTCTTCAAAGGGATTCTATCATTAGAATCCTTCTTTTCAGGCCTACCACGTCGGAATAGCCTTAAAAAAGGCTATCCTTCCCCTACTTGTAGAAGTCTTCTCCGTGCCGCCGTATCGGTGATATTCCAGGTTTTCACTGAATGCAAATGAGTCTCCAGACAGCACTGGGGGCGGCCCCTGTGCTGCCTGTGGACTCCCCAGTGAGAGAAGCGTCAATGACCCAATCACATAACACAAAGTGACATCAGCACAAGCACAAGTCTCCAGCATCTCCCACCACCCCAGGTTTTGTGCCAGAAACACAGCTGAAATAGGTTTCCATTTCCCTTCTCTTGTCTTGCACATGAGCTCCCCATCATTCCCTTCCCTGTCACTGCTCCCATGCAACAAGGTTGTGTATTCTCAGTTAATTTTTTTTACCCTGTCTCACTTCAGTGCACCAGAGGACAAGGATAATAAATTTATTATACACAGACTGCCAGCTATCACAGGATATCAGACAGGAGTCACAGTGTACTGGGGGTGAACAGTGGGGCCCCTGGCTTATGGAACCCATGTAATTGCAACCACTGATACCCCCTAGAGTTACAACGGTGCATTACACATCCATTGTGAGTTGCTGCAATGTTTTTTTTTCCTCACAAAGAAATTTGTAGGTATACAATCACTAACCCCTATGTGTAAAAAAGTCGCATAAATAGTTGTCAGAGTAAAAATAGGGAACATTTTAATGACTGTCAAGGGTGTAAAGGCATTGGAACCCCTCCCCCCATTATTTCCGGACAGCACAGACATCCTCCTGTTTATTAATCATGAGCAAGTGGATTATATGTAGATTGATCAGGGGAACTGAAGGAAGACAAGCCCAACGAAAAGATCCAAACTGCTCAGTATCTATGGAGACAGTGGTGTAAATAAGTCATGTTTTTCATGTGAATGCTAAAAATGGCAACCACATGCTGCCAAGTGCCCCCCTGACTCCGGAGTATTGAACAGCTGGAGATGAATTACTAAATAGCTTTGTGGAAATACACAAAGAGTCCGCTGAGGTTTCTGTAAAAAAACAATGTTTGAGGTAGTCACAGGCAGTCAGTCCACATGCTACCAAACCCTTTCAGTCACAGGCAGTCAGTCCACACGCTACCAAACCCTTTTAGTCACAGTCAGTCCACACGCTACCAAACCCTTTCAGTCACAGGCAGTCAGTCCACACGCTACCAAACCCTTTCAGTCACAGGCAGTCAGTCCACACGCTACCAAACCCTTTCAGTCACAGTCAGTCCACACGCTACCAAACCCTTTTAGTCACAGTCAGTCCACACGCTACCAAACCCTTTTAGTCACAGTCAGTCCACATGCTACCAAACCCTTTTAGTCACAGTCAGTCCGCATGCTACAAAACCCTTTTAGTCACAGGCAGTCAGTCCACACGCTACCAAACCCTTTTAGTCACAGTCAGTCCACACGCTACCAAACCCTTTTAGTCACAGTCAGTCCACAGGCTACCAAACCCTTTTAGGGTAAGTTCACACTCGGTTTTTTAGTCCAGAACCTGAGGCAGAGGCCTCAAAATCTTGACCAAAAAACCCAAAGTGAACTTACCCTAAGTCACAGTCAGTCCACATGCTACCAAACCCTTTGCCCTCAGCAAAAATTACAATATAGTAGTTTTTTTTTATTTGATTTCTCTCTTTGTGAAATGCAGCAAAAAAAAAAAAAAAAAAAAAGTGACATTTTCATTGCATTTTCAGTTTTCCTCTGCGGACTTTCTGCCCTTATTATATCCATATAGAAAATGCCAGTGTTTCCACAGGCTGCAACTATCAAATAAATGTTTTTTGTTTTTTTGTTTTTTTTTAAACACAGCTTTTCCGCTGCAGATTTTTTTCTTTGCAAGGTTTTTATTCATTTTTTTATGCATATTTTTATAGAAATATAACAATTACAATCTCTCTTAAGTAAATACCGTATGTACTCGAGTATAAGCCGACTCAAATATAAGCTGAGGCCCCTAATTTTACCACAAAAAAACTGGGAAAACTTATTGACTCGAGTATAAGGGAGCGCTCACACTACCGTCAGTGTCCGACATGTAGTGTCCGCTCCTAGTGTCTGTTCAAAATCTCGCACGGACATTAGGAGCGGACACTAGCTGTGTCTGTGACATTTTTCATTCATTTAAACGGCGATCGGGTGCGTTCTTTTGCACTCCGTGCCCTTCCTTCACTGTCCATTCCTAAAGATGTCTGACTTTTCAAGCGGACAGAAAAACCCGACATGTAGGTGGAGGGGGCGGTATGACGTGGGAGGTGCTCTGTGGGGTTAATTAGCATAAAAAAGTAAAGTGGTTTAAAAAGAAACAGCAGGGACAACAGAAGAAGTAAAGATAGTAGTAGAATAGTCTTTTTAAAAGCTATTCAGACATGTGTTTAGCTCAAAAACACTTTTTCCAATGATAGACTCCTTTTAAGCAATTGCAGAAGTTTAGGTTAATGGCGCTGTATCTGTATCTCTGCTATGCTGCAGTAAAACCCAAGAATGTACAACAGGTATTTATAGTTTTGTGGCCCTTAACAAGTAAAAACATTAACATTAAAGCTTTGTATTATTAGGATAGGTTTTGTGTAAACAGTCACTAACAGACAACAGAAAAAATCCCAATGAAATCCCTTTTTTAAAAAAATGTAGATTGTGAGCCCCATATAGGGATTACAATGTACATTTTTTGCTTTTCCCAAAACTCCTCAACAAACTCCTTGCAGATGTTGTTCCTGGCGGGATTCGAACCCAGGACTCCAGCACTGCAAGGCTACCACTGAGCCACCGTGCTTCCCCGAATTTTTAGCAGATTTGTGACGATTCTGCTAGTGTCCATTGTTAAAGGGATTCTATCATTAAAATTGTATTTTTTCTGCCTATCACGTTGGAATAGCCTTAAGAAAGGCTATGCTTCTCCTACCTTTAGATGTCTTCTCCGGACTGCCGTTCAGTAGAAATCCCGGTTTTCGTTGGTATGCAAATTAGTTCTTTCACAGCACTGGGGGCGGGCCCTAGTGCTCAAACAGCACTGGGGGCGTGCCCAATGCTGTGAGAGAACTCTCCAGCGCTGCCTTCATCTTCTGATGGAACGGCTTCTCTTCGCGTCTTCTTCCAGCGCTGGGTTCAAACTCTGCATGCTCGCCGGCCACAAGAAAATGGCTGCTTACACTTACTGTACCATTACACTTACCATTTTCTTGTGGCCGTTGGGCATGCGCAGTTGGCTTTGTCCACGACCCAAGGCCTAGAAGTTTAATCCCAGGTCTGGAAGAAGACATGAAGAGAGGCCATTCCAGCCGAAGATGGAGGCGGCACTGGAGATTTCTCTCTCAGTATTGGGGACGCCCCCATTGCTGTTTGAGTGGTGGGAACCGCCCCCAGTGCTGCGAGAGAACTCATTTGCATACTGATGAAAACCAGGACTTCTACCGAACGGCAGTGTGGAGAAGACATCTAAAGGTAGGAGAAGAATAGCCTTTCTTAAGGCTATTCCGACGTGGTAGGCAGAAAAAATACAATTTTAATGATAGAATCCCTTTCAAATCTTGTAACAGACAACAGCAACAGACACTACTGATGGTCACTAGCGGTAGTGTGAACAACTCCTAATTGCTTGCATCATTGTAATAAGACAAAGGGAAGCACCTTTAGAACAGTCAATATCAACCCTGGTATAGCCACTCATGAATGAACATTCACTGTTACATAAAAAGTCAAAGCATTAAAACCATTCCAAACCGGAAAAGGAGTATTTATAAAGTAGGTTAAAATAAACTTTCATATGGATACAATTACATTTACAGAGGAACTGCTGCAGGAATAAAGTCCCATATTTAGAAGGGATAAACTGCCAGCTGTATAGTGCAATGAACAGAGATTATTTTAGTACAGCGGGTGTATATAAATATACACGTTGTTAATGATGACATCATCGCTGGAACTTTAACCTCTATACACGAATATTTTACTCCAATTAAACTGTAATTTGGAAACTTACTTTACAATCTACATCCCATTCAAAATGGCTTCCTTTAGGTAACAAGCCCTGTGTGTGTTCATTAAAACAAGAAAAACCACCTTTTCCCAGTCACCCAACATGTAAATCCGACCAGGATATGAATCTATGGCTGGAATCACACAGGCGTAAAAAACATGTCTAATAAAAAGTGCAAACATAACGCAATTTTAGCGCGTTAGTTATGGGGGGAAAAGAATGCATTATATTGAATGTTAAGAAACTCAGTCTCTGCTAAAAAACAAAGTGGAAGACAACAGATGGATCATGCTACTTTAAAAATGTACTTGAGTCTTAAAGACAAGCAATTGGAGTAGCAGATTTATTGCAGAAATTCATGTTCCTACTCAACTGAATGTAATTTGCAGAGAACTGAAGAAAAAAAAACCATTTGGATGAACTGAAGTGATCTTCATTTCCAAAAATTCACAATATGGACATTAGTATATTATTGTCTAGGACTTGCTGCTACAATAGCAAACCTAAGGCCTGGTTCACATCTGCATTCGATAATCCATTTGGGGAGTCCGCATGGGGATCCCTCCCCCGAACGGAATACCAAACAGCATTGACAAGCGGAGAGCTTATGAAAGCACATGGACCCCATAGACTATAATGTGTAACTGCTTTTCGACCACTCAATGCCTTTATTTGTGTGTTTGGCAATTATAACTCTGCAAGAACATACCTGGAGGCGCTTGCAGAGTTAGGAATCCACTACCATTGGATTCTGTTATGAATGTGTCCGTTTAAAAAAAAAAAAAAAAAAAATTGGACATCTATCATAACGGACACAAAAGGGCAGTAATTGATGGCTGTACGTTATAAGTCCGTTGCCCATAGACTTCATTGTTATAAAAATAACGGACACTTGCTGTCCATTTTTCTCTAAGGGCTAGTTCACACGTGAACAAAGGGGCGGATTTTGACAGCGGATTTCGCTTCAAAATCCACCCCTTTACAATGGTGGTCTATGTAGACCACCGGGCTTTTTTTCCGCTAGCGGCGGGTTGCCGCTAGCGGAGAAAAGAAAGGACATGCCCTTTCTTCAGGCGGAAGCTGCGCGGGCTCAGCCGCGCGGCTTCCGCCCCCGGCAGCTCCCTCCTATGTCGGCTCATTCATTTGAGCCGACAGCGGAGGGGAAAGCCGCAACCGCGATGGCTCACCGCGTCTCTCTCTGTGTCAAAACCCGCGCGGGCAGTTCACGTGTGAACTGACCCTAACAGACAGAAAAGTCCTGCATGTAGGTTTTTTTTTGTCCGCTGGAAACAAATGGATATGGGTGTAAAAGGACACAAGCTAAAACCCCATGGAAATTTTAACGGACTACTGACGGTTCAGCTTGTGTCCATTACTAACATCTTGTATTGGACAATAGCTACGGACGCTGCTGACGGTCACCAGTGGTAGTGTGTACTAGGGAATTGTAGGAATGGTTTGGTCCTATAGGACCCAGCTTAGCTTTGCATTGTGTACTAATATTAGCCCCAGCTACAGGCAAATCAGTTATTATTATTAATAATAACACAGGTCAACAGCATTTTTGGGGCCAAAGATATTTCAACGAATTTAGGGTAACTTTGGGGTGCTGATTCTGAATATGTCATCAGTTTTGCCAGATTGGCTCAAGTTTTTGAGATTTGAGATTCCATGTTAGGATACTCCCATTTTCGTTTCTTATGCTTATTGAATCCTTGCACTTGCACTGCACAGAAATAACAGTCATCATGATGATTTTTTTGCTCTCTCCACACCATTGGAACACCAAATTTGAAGCTTTTTCTTTGTCCTTTGCTCCATTTTCGTAATAATTCGATACATGCTTTGCACACTATGTGTGGTGCCCAAGACTTGTCTTGGTCCCCAAGCATAACCTCAAAATAGGCCAAATACACTTTTTTTTATGAAGTCTGTTATGTTTCTTCTATGTTTTTGCAGTGTATATTCACCACAAATGTAACAGAATGAGTCTGGATCGTTAAGACAACTTCTTGATGAGTTCATGCTTTTCATTGGAAAACAGACAACAACATAAAGTTAGTGCAAAAATCAAGCTATGAACAAACTTTTAGAACACTAATTAACAAAAAACTATATTGAGAACTGCTCAGTTCAAGTACTAATCCAAAGAAATTAATGAGATGATGCGTCGCATTTACCAACAAGTGCTATAAATAAGATACCAAAAATCTCAAAAACTTGAGCCAATCTGGCAAAACTGATAGCATATTCAGAATCAGCACCCCAAAAATACCCCAAATTCATTAAAATATTTTGGACACCAGTAAATTTTTTTTTTTGTTGTTGACCTGTGTAATAATACAAATTATGACTTTACAGGGGAATATAATGTGTAAAAAATAAATAAAGTCATGCTCACACAAAACTGTGAGATGGCATAGATATCTGCATAAGAGCAGAACCCAGAGGAGGATGATTTATGATGAACCCTGCAGCTCAGAAATCTGGTGAATCCTTCTCCATCTCAGGGATCATCAAGACTGGCACATAACACGCCAGTCTTAATAAATTCACCCCACAGTTTTTTAATACAGTTTTGCACAAGGAAGTCTCTTCAGTCTTGTAAGCCAGTTATTTCTTTTGCACGAGCGCTCCTGTTTCTCATTGAAGAGACATGATGGTGTATGGAGACTCATTATTCAGACACCTGCACTGGGGCTCAGAAACTTCAGGCTATAAGGAGTTAATAAATGACAAAACTGGCATCTGCTTTCTGAGCAGTCATCGCCTGTGTGTGGAATTCAGGGTGTAATTTCTGCCTTCCTTAATTGATGTATAAATAAACATGAGTTGGTCTCCTTGGTGCTCCGTGGCGCACACAAGACGGGCCAGGAGAGCTACTGAAAAGATCTGGCAAAGAACAACGTAATATAAGATAAAGGCATCCATATTTCAGACTTGGAGACTTCTGCTAAATCCAACAAGAGCTCCATTAATGCTTTGTCATTATGTAAGGCAAATCCAGATGAACATGGAATTTTACAATGTACATCCACCCCACATTAGGCCCCCATGCACACTGGGGAATTTGGGATGGAAAATCTGGCCCATAGATCTGCCAGTTTCCTGGCCTGCTCTGAACCCGGGATTCACTGCATCAGTGATCTGTGATGCTGCAAGCCCTGCCTCTTCGCGGTTCTACTGTCCTTACTATATACTGTACAGGAAAGTGAAGCCATGAGCAGGCAGGGACTACTGTCACCATAGATTAGTATGATGCAAGGAGTCCTGGTCTTCTGATTGGGTTTTGGCTGTGAAACCCAACAAAAGCACCGAATATATTGGCCTAAATTTCCCTGTGTACATGGGGCCTGACCATCCCATAATCAAACTGTTCCTAGCCTTGATCTGCCATAACTTATAACTGCTTAAGAACTTACCTGTCCATTTGTACATGCAAGAACAGCAGCGACAACACCACTATAGATGTTAATTTCTCAGTTGCAGAACAGACTGACTCACATTGTGGTTCACGTTACTGTTCACTGTGTTTTTACAACTCTTTTCCATTGATCCATTTATATTACCGTATACATGCACCTACAGATGAGGTGATGCAGCAGCACAAGATGCTAGGCTAAGCTACCTTGACTTATGCATGTTCCAGCTAAGTGAAAACAAAAGGGTAGATTGCTGAGGCCAAGATGGGTGGAGTACAGAGGTCAGATGGGTGGAGCACTAAGGCCAAGATGGGTGGAGTACAGAGGTCAGATGGGTGGAGCACTGAGGCCATAATGGGTGGAGTGCTGGTGCCAGATGGGTGGAGTGCTGGTGCCAGATGGATGGAGTACAGAGGTCAGATGGGTGGAGTGCAGAGGCCAGATGGGTGGAGTGCAGAGACTAGATGGGTGGAGTGCTGAGGCCAGATGGGTGGAGTGCTGAGGTCAGATGGGTGGAGTGCTGAGGCCAGATGGGTGGAGTGCTGAGGCCAGATGGGTGGAGTGCTGAGGCCAAATGGGTGGAGTGCTGGTACCAAATGGGTGGAGTGCTGGTGCCAGATGGGTGGAGTGCTGGGGTCAGATGGGTGGAGTGCTGAGGCCAGATGAGTAGAGTGCTGAGGCCAGATGGGTGGAGTGCTGAGGTTAAGATGGGTGGAATGTCAAGGGAAAACAAAAAAATAAGGGGACAAAATATGCACCTGTACTACTACTATAGAAAAAAGGCATGGATTGCACATCAAGCTGTCATCTGGGTTAGATTTGCACTGTAATTCTTGTCACTTTCTGGTGTAAATTATAGGAAATACACCTGGATACTGGAGGCCACACCCTCAAAATAAGCCCCACCAGCAGGGGTACTGTTTCTCCTTGGGAACTGCTGTTGTACACACAGGGAGACTACAAACATTTGTTTTGGTGGTGAAGTTGCGTTTTTACATTTCCATAGTAGGAGTTGTAGTCGGAAAGAAGAAAGCAATAATCCATTTGCTAATACTTGAGTGACAGCCGCTTCCTTGTTGGCTCAGCTTGGTGCTATTCACATACAATGTCAGTAATCCATTTTAATGTTGCATTTGTAATGCAGATATGTTGACAACTCTTGCACTTTATAGAGGTAAAACCACTAAGGTGTGTATGAAAATCCATGTAGAAATATCATACTGGTTATTCAGTAAGTGAAATAAACATGCCATATATTTCCTTTTACTAACTGCTTGGAAAGTGACAGGCCAATATAATGACAGTCCTTACTTATATAGCACCAATATATTTCACAGTAATTTACAAGCAAAGCTGTAAAGAGACAAAATAACAAATAATGAAAAGTCTGCATATGAAGATAGAGCCCTGACTGTAAGATCATACAATGGAATGGCACAATAGATACAAAATACACCCCGGGGGAACTACTACCATCTCTCTCAGGACCCCCCTCATTGCTGTCCGGCCTAGGAACACAGCTTGGAAGAGTGGTTGAGAGAACTCGGCCTATCCAGTAGTACATCATCCGCCACTATTCCATCCTCAGGTTCCCTCCACCTGGGGTGCAGCAATAAGATGCCTCATTAATAGGGGGAAATAAGGATTTAATGGGGCCTTTATCAGTATAGGGAGCAGTATGGGCAATAACATCATAAGGGGGCATTTTGGCAATATTTATACGAAGGGATCATTATTAATACTCGAGGCATATAAGGGGGCGTGAGGCAATATTAATACAAAGGAGAGGTAAGGGGTAGAGATGAGCGAGGAGTATTCGATCGAATACCTCGCTCCCATAGGAATGCGGTTAAGCGGCCGAACACCAAGGGGTTAAGCGCATCGAATTATTCATGCAAGGCCTAGTTCAAACGGGCATGGAATAGCGTATTTTGGTCCTGACGTGGGAAGCCGCTTCAAAATTGGGACCAAAATACGCCTGCCGCTACTGTCAGGTCCAAAATGAATTGGCCTAGCCGGAGGGTGCTGCCTCGAGGCAGACGCCTCAGCTCAATAAGCCGCAGAATCCACCTGAAGAAAGGTCAGCTCTCTTCTTTTTTCCGTGAGCGGCAACATACCGCTCACAGAAAAAGATCGCTAGCGGTGTCCATAGATAAATCCGCCCGTTTGTCCCCGTGTGAACAAGCCCTAAAGGTCCATCGGGATAATTAATACTAGTGGGTAGAGATGAGCGAACACTGTTCGGATCAGCCAATCTGAACAGCACGCTCCCATAGAAATGATTGGAACCCCCAGCGTGCCTGCTGCTTCCATTCATTTCTATGGGAGCGTGCTGTGAGCGTGCTGTTCGGAATGGCTGTTCCGAACAGTGTTCGCTCATCTCTACTAGTGGGCATTAGTGGGTTGTATTACTCTCTGAGGAATTGGACAGAATTAATTTTAGTGGCTCTTAGTGGCGTTATTAATCATGGTGGGATAAGTATAAGACGTGTAAAGAGATTTCCAGAAACCAGAACGTGTCAGATTTTTATTAGGCTTAAGGGTGCATTCACACTATGTTTACGGCAGCTTATTCTGAACGTAAAACACGTTCAGAATAAGTGGCGTATAAAGCAGCTCCATTCATTTCTATGGGAGCCGGCATACGAGCGCTCCCCATAGAAATGAATGGGCTGCTTCTTTCACTGCGAGCAGTCCCATTGAAGTGAATGGGGAGTGCCGGCGTATACGGCAAGCTCTGCTCATGCCGAGCCGTACACGCCGGCACTTCCCATTCACTTCAATGGGACTGCACGGAGTGAAAGAAGCAGCCCATTCAGGACAACAGTAAACTTGCTATACTAGAGGGCCATAGCTGAAGGTCTGAGAACCCTTGCTCTGTCTGCACTATTGATGTGAGCCTCCCTCCCCCTCCCTTTACATCTGGCACACATAGACAGTGTCCCTTGGGACTAACTGACAACACTTCCACTGGTGAAGGGGTTAATGCAGTGTGTAAGGGAACTCTTCTGCTCTCTGAACCCCTTGCTCTACCTGCTGCCTGGCCTCCCTGCATTGCCTGAAGTGGAGACACCTCACCCCCCCCTGCTGTTTGGCTCCCATCCTGACACTTTCTGCTGGGACATTCTGCTAACTCTGTGAGTACTCCCTGCTGTTTTTTGGACTTTCTTACCCTCTTCAGAGACCTTTCTAGCAGGGAATTTTTTTTTTTTTTTTGTTGTTGTCGTGCACTGCAGTGGTGTGAAGGGAGTGCTGAGCCCCTACTCCACCATCAGGGGGGGCTCCTCACCTTCCTCCACTTGCTGTGTGTTCCACGTTCTGCAGTATATCCCCACGGAACTAGCACTTCTCCCATTGCTCCTTTTGCACCTCATGGGTACCAGGTTTGATTATGAAACTGTGTGACCGCCTCATGTAAGGCCTGGTGATACTGCGAGTGTACCTTCCTTACTTTCTATGGTCGCTTCTCATTGTGATATGTCCAGAAGACGTCCTAACACCTCTACTGCTCCTTCCCGCACGCCGAGTCGCTCTCTTACTCACTCACCGTCAATCTCTACCTTCCTGTCCCGATCTGGAACCTCGGCTACTGGGTCTGGCACTGATGACATGGCTCCTCCATCTCCTCCGCTTCGCCAATCGCAGCCACCTCCTTCACTGTCTGCCACCCTCCCTGGACATGACGTGCAATCCATGGATTCGGCCTCCCTGCCCTGCTCGGCAGCCCATATTGCCTCTGCGGACTTTCAGCTACTTCGGGACCTTATTCAAGCTCTGCCCACTAAACAGGACCTGGATGCTGTAGTTTCCCGAATGGAACAATCCCAGGCACAGGCCCTCGGTGCGATCCAGTCTGATGTGTCTCAACTTACTACTAGGGCTGACGCTACTGATCAAACACTGTCCTCTTTGGAACAACGCCTGTCTGCAGTGGAGAGCAATCAAACCCACTCTGAGGCCCGCCTTCAACAAATTGCCTTGCTCCTGGATGACCAGGAGAACCGGGGTCGCAGAAATAATATTCGATTACGAGGAGTGCCAGAAAAAGGCCCTCAGGATGATCTGATCAGCCGTATTAATACCATTTTCAATATGGCGACTCAACGCCCGCTGGATGCTACCTTCATGATGGACCGTGTGCATAGAGTCCAACGTTCTGGCCCGCTTGACCCTGCTAATCCTAGAGACGTTCTGTGTAGACTACATTACTTCACGGACAAGGAACACATCCTGAGGTGTGCCTGGGATATGGGATCGGTGCCTTTTGAGAATACCTCTGTCAAGCTCTATCCTGACGTCTCATCCCGCACATTGGCTATGCGCCGTGCCCTTCAGCCGGTGTTGACTCTGATTAAGGACTGTGGAGGTTCCTATAGGTGGGGTCATCCCTTCCATTTGATTGTTCGTGTTGGCTCGTCTTCGATTGTTGTCCGTTCCCCGGCGGACTTGCCTGATTTGTTTGCCTCCCTGGATGTGCGCCCTGTCTCAGTCCCGAACTGGCTTGCTCTGGATTCCTCCCGCCCTACTATACCCAGGCGCGGCCGCGGTTCCAGGCGTTCTTCTTCGGCTGCTTCCAGAGAGAGACCTCGGCGAAACTCATCTCCACGACGTCTTCCAATACCGGATCCGCCTGGGTCTCCACTCCGCCAACCAGATCTCTCAGCTCAGCTTCCCATTGAAGCATGAGCCCTCATACCGCCGGTCTTTGATCTGCCCACAGGACAGTGTTAATATCCTTTTATGTTGAGTGGTCTTGGACTTGTTTCGCGGTTGGTGGACATTTTCACTATGTTTATTTTATTTTGTTCTGTGACTACTCTGTTCCTCTTGATCCTGTTCCTGCTGGGCTTTATAGATGGCCCTTGTTGTTGGTATTGCTGTGTTTTTATACAATGTTGTTATTTGGACCTTAGAGTCAGTTTGTAGCCCTGTGCTTCCTATCCCTTTACACTTTGTTGGGGGTGGGGCATAGGGTCTTCCTTACCAGGTACACTCGTGGTGCTTGCGGGCCCACTTCTCCCCCCATCTTTTCTTACTCCCTCACTCCTTCCTGTCTGTTGTTGTGCCCCTGGCCCATTTGTCTAGGGGTAGTTAGATTTGTTCTACTCTTGGTTCTTTTTCCCTTTCCTTTCTCCCCCCCCCCCCTCATTCTTTACTGCTCTCCTTCCTCTACTCTGTTACTTTTCTCTCTTTTTTTTTCTTTCCCTCCCCTTTACCCTCTTCAATTCTTCGCCCTCTCCCCTCCCTCCCCCCTCTCCCCCCTTTTTTTTTTTTTTTTTTTCTTTCTTTTTTTTTCCCCTCTGCTCCTAGGGTGTGAGCTGGGAAAGCCCGTCTCCCTCCATGCCTCCGCTTGATCGCCTTTCCTCCATCGCTGTGGGCTCCCTCAATGTGAGAGGCCTTCATAGTCCAGAGAAGCGCTCCGTACTCTTCAATCTGCTCAAAGGTAAGCGCCTTCATGTTGTGTTTTTGCAGGAAACTCACCATTGCTCTACCAAGCCATACAAGTTGACTAATGCTTGGTTTCCTCATGCATATCATAGCTCCTCTCCTGATCCGAAATCCAGAGGGACTAGTATCTTGATTTCTCGCTCCCTGCCTTGGGAACATTTGGAGACTCGCACTGATTCTGAGGGGAGACTTGTTATGGTCAAGGGTCGTATCTCCTCTCAGCTTTTTACTTTTGCCTCTTTGTATTTGCCTAACTCGGGACAGGGTCGTGCCCTTAGTTCTTACTTAGGGCTGTTGGACGGCTTTGTGGAGGGCTTCCTGGTGGCGGGGGGTGATCTTAATCTGGTCCTAGACCCTTCATTGGACTCTTCTGCTGGCGTCTCTTCTCACCCTTACTCGCTCATCAGGAGGATTAAGAGGGACCTTCATTCCCACCAGCTTGTGGACTCCTGGAGGTTACTCCACCCATTGGATAGGGATTACTCCTATTACTCTCCGGTCCATCACCGATATTCTCGTATCGACTACCTCTTTATCCGTCACCAACATCTCCACTCTTTGTTGGCTGCGGAAGTCGATAACATTACTTTCTCCGACCATGCTTTGGTTACTTTGTCTGTTTCCTTGTCCTCTCCTATTCCCTTCCAGCGTCAGTGGAAACTTAACGCATCACTTCTTGATGACGTAACCATCCTGGATGACATTAAGACCCGTTTGGGGGAATACTTTGAGAGGGAGGAATTGTCGGGGATTGCTCCTCCAATGGTGTGGGAGGCTCACAAATGTTTTATCCGGGGTATCCTGTTGCAACATGGTTCCCGCTTAAACAAGGAACGCCGGGCTTGTATTGAATCTCTGCTGCAGCGGATCCGCTCATTGGAACTTCTTCATAAACGCCAAATCACTCCTGATGTTTATTCCCAGCTTGCCAGCGCCCGAGAGGAATTGCGTACGCTCGTCACTGATAGGGTGAAGGGTACTCTAGCTAAATGCAGACGTCATTTTTATGAGTTTGGAAATAAGAGCGGGCGTTCACTAGCTAGGGCCCTTCGGGTTCAGCAGTCCTCCACCTACGTTCCATGCATCAATTCCACCCAGGGTACTCGATTACACATGCCCCTTGATATTGCAGCTGCCTTTCGGGACTACTATGCCTCTTTGTATTCTGTAAACTCTGGCCCTTCTCCTCTCCCTGAAGCGGAGTTCCGAGATCGCATTCGTTCTTATCTCTCCTCCTCTGGTCTCCCGTCGTTGTCCCTAGAGGAATTGACGGCCTTGGAATCTCCTATTGTTGAAGAGGAAATTTCTTTAGCTATCTCCAGTATGGCAACGGGTAAGGCCCCAGGCCCAGACGGCCTTACCTTGGTATACTATAAGAAACTTGGCCCTGAACTCCGCCCCAGACTGTTGAAAGTTTTCAATTCTCTCACCGATGGCTCGGCCCTTTGTCGTGACTCCCTGTGTGCTCACATAGCGGTTATCCCCAAACCCGGAAAGGACCCTCTTCTGTGCTCTAACTACCGCCCCATTTCGCTAATCAATGTTGACCTAAAAATTTTAGCCAAGATCCTTGCGACGCGTTTATCGCCCTTGTTAGGAAATATTGTTCACGCGGATCAAGCTGGATTTTTACCCGGCCGTGAGGCTCGAGATAATACTACCAAAGCTATCAACCTCATGTATGGGGCTAAACAATCGGGCTCTCCTCTCATGCTTCTTTCAACTGACGCTGAGAAAGCCTTCGACAGGGTCAACTGGCGGTTCATGGAAGAGACCCTGTTACATATTGGCCTTGGAAATCGCATGATGAGTTGGATCATGGCTCTATACTCTCTCCCTACAGCGATGGTTAGGGTGAACGGTTTATTGTCCCAGTCCTTCCCTATCCGAAATGGCACTAGGCAAGGATGCCCCCTCTCGCCTCTCATTTTCGTCCTGACTCTTGAACCCTTCCTCCGCCAGGTTCGAGCCGACCCGAACATCTCAGGCGCTGCTCATTCTTCCTGTTTATACAAAGTGGCGGCTTATGCAGACGACTTGCTATTTTTTCTTTCCTCCCCTCATGTTTCTCTTCCAGCTCTGATGTCTGCCTTTCAGGTTTACTCGACCCTTTCGAATTTTAAAATCAACTTTTCGAAATCAGAAGCCCTTAATGTGACCCTTTCCTCCTCGGCGGCCACCTCCTTGAGTCAATCTTTCCCTTTTCATTGGGCCCCCACTTCTCTCAAATATTTGGGGGTTTATCTTACTCCGGACCCGAAAGATCTCTTTCGTTGCAACTTCCCCCCACTTCTGGCGTCTATCAGAGCTGATTGTACTCGATGGTCCGCTGGAGCCTTTACTTGGTTCGGGAGATGCGCGATTTTTAAAATGAACATTCTCCCTCGTCTTCTCTACTTGATGCAGGCGCTTCCCATTCACATCCCTCTGTCTTTTCTTAGATCCCTCACTTCCGTCCAACTGAAGTTCATCTGGTCGGGCAGACCCGCCCGAGTGAGCAAGGCTTTTCTCTTTCGTCCCAAGAGTTGCGGTGGTTTATCGCTTCCGGACCTGAAGTCCTATTACTTGGCTACCCACCTGACTCGTGTCGTGGACTGGTGTAGGCATGCTGTTTCTAAACCTTGGGTCTACATCGAACAGGCATTCTCTCCGATCCCTTTGCAGGTTGCCCCATGGTTGGACTCCTCCTCATTGTCATCTCTCTTTTCTCACCCTACCCTTGGTCCCACGCTTCGGATTTGCTCCAGGGGCCTTGTTCGCTCCACTCTCCTCCCTAAGGATTCCGCTCTTTTCCCAGTGCTGGGCAATCCTGCCTTTCCACCTGGAATGTTTGACCGAGTTTTTCGTAATTGGCGCCGTCATGGGATTTTCCGTGCCTGTCACTTCCAGGACGCTGGGGGATGGACTACACTTCTGAATTCCCAGGCCCCTCCTGAGCTGCCCCCTTTGGACGCTTGGCGGGGGATGCAACTTCGTCACTTTTTACATTCTCTCCCTGCTCCTGCAGAGTTCCGCGTCGAACCTACCCCCTTGGAGAAGATTTTTGTTGGTGCTGGCCCCCTTCGCCACTCCCTCTCGCTCACTTACCGGATCCTGGTTGAACCTCCGGAGGACTTTGTTCCGCCGTTCTTGTTGAAATGGGAATCTGACTTATCCCTTTCCCTCTCTCAGGAACAGCGTAGGCGCATTTTTCGCCTTTCTCATACTGCTTCCATCGGCTCTCGCCACCAGGAGGCCAGCTACAAAATCTTGTCCCGATGGTATAGGGTTCCTACGAGACTCCATGCTATGTTTCCTCAGGTCTCCCCATTATGTTGGCGCTGTGGCGACGAGGAAGGCACGCTGCTACACATTTTTTGGTCCTGTCCTGCCCTTTCGTCCTTCTGGGAGGGGGTCAAGCGGATAACCCTCCAGCTTACTGAAACTTCTCACCATTTGGGCCCTGCCCTGTTCCTCCTTAATCATTGTGAGTCTTCTGTAAAGGTCTTTAAGCGTTCCCTACTTAGATTCCTGATCCTCGCTGCCCGGGCTTGTATCCCCCTTTTTTGGAAACGAGTGGATCCTCCTCCTCTCTCCCTCTGGATTTCGAAGGTCAACGAGATAATGCGCATGGAAAATCTCACGTCTTTCCTGCATGGCACGACTGAGGCGTACATCAAAACCTGGTTCTACTGGTTCAGGTTTCAACAGTCTGCAGAGTACCGGACGCTCCTGGGCTCTGACCCCTCCTCTGATTGATACTCTTGTTGTTCGTCTCAGGTATTTGACCAGTGGTTGCTCCCGAGCCCTTCCCAACTGGCTGTGGTATGGATGACCTGATGAGCGCTCTCACTGGTTTCCTGACTGCTCACACTCACCCCTACCTACCCTTTAACCCCCCACATTTAGTCCTCTCCCCCACTCATCTGTCCCACTAACCCCTCCCTCCCCCCCCCCCTTTTTTTCCTTTTTCTTTTTTTTCTATGTTGCTTTCTTTGTCTTTAATTTTTTTTTTTATTTTTTTTTTTTTAATTTTATTCTTCTGATTGTATTTTGTGTTGCACTGTGTGCTTTTTCTGTTCGCAGGGCGGGTGTTCGCCTTGTAACTTGTAATTGTTTTTTCTTTTCTTATTGTTTAAAAAAATTTTCAATAAAAATTTGAGTTATAAAAAAAGAAGCAGCCCATTCATTTCTATGGGGAGCGCTCGTATGCCGGCTCCCATAGAAATGAATGGAGCTGCTTTATACGCCGCTTATTCTGAACATGTTTTACGTTCAGAATAAGCTGCCGTAAACGTAGTGTGAATGCACCCTTAACCAGTCATACTCTTCATGAGTACGATGACTCTCCTGTACCCGCTCACGCAGTATGGGAACTGTATTGATGCCTTAGTTACGGTGTGGTAAGAAAATACTGAAGATAACTATCTGGTGGATTAAGTACAGGTTTTATGTGAGAGTGGGATCTTGAGGACTTTACCCCGTGTGTCAGAGATTAGAGAGGGAATTGTCGTTTTCTTCCTTTTTGGATCTCTCATGTTTTCGCAGTCATATATAGTTATTTATAGCAGCAGTTGTATATTAATCCGGCTCTCATAGCATGTAAGTACATTCTTGTAAGCATGCTTTATTTACAAGAACTTTGGCCATGCTATATTTATAAGGTGACACAAACACTTCTTGTATTTCAGCACAAAATAGTCATCTATAAATTTTTCAAGTGCCATGCAAGCCTTTTCTTCATGGAGGCCCCATTTTAAGGCTGTCATCTTTTGAATAGGTTTCTTATCACCATTTTCAGGTTGCAGATGACATAGAAGGGAATAGCAGCATATGGACCTGCGGAGCTACCATGCTGTTAGCCAAAAAGAGAATGTTGTAGACCGGCACAGGAACAGAGGAAGCGGCGGGGAGACCCCAACAAACAACTCCCCATATCTTAGTTTTCTATAAAAATGACATTAAGAAATGGGGTGGGTTATCTAAGCTAAATGCACCTGAATTCTGGGGTAGATGGCTCATAAATACCTGGCCTATCTGCAGTGCAGGAAATTTATTAGATGTTTTCAACACTCTCTCTTCATCCAAAAAATAGGGATTATGGCTTTTCATAAAGGGACTGGGTTTAAGATTAGAGATGTACGAACACTGTTCGGATCAGTCGTTCCGAACAGCACACTCCCATAGAAATGAATGGAAGCACCTGGTACAGCGACCGGCTGTCGGCAAAGTGTACGTGCCAGGTGCTTCCATTCATTTCTATGGGAGCGTGCTGTTCGGAACGGCTGATCCGAACAGTGTTCGCTCATCTCTATTTAAGATGCAACGACATGGACTGAAATTGCACCAGAATTCTGGCCTATAGTAACCAATCTAATAGGTGGTATTAAATCATCCCCAAACCATTTTTCGGGTGGAAACTGAGCGGAAACCCAGTGGACCTCATTATAGTCTATGGGTTCTGTGGGTAACCGCTTTTTAAGTGGATTAGTTTAACAGTTTCCAGGTCCCCAAGTGTGTCATCCATGCCATCTTCACTGACTTGCAGACTACACACGCTCATGTGCATGATGCCATAAACTTTGCAAGATTCACAAGATTTCTACTAATAAATAATGGATACAAAAGAGAGTTTAGTACCTTTTTTTACTCTATTGAACATTTTTATCACCTCGAACTGCCAAGAAACATTGGGGAGATTTATTAAGACAGACCGAAGGCTCTGGCCTCTTAATAAATCAGGTGTATGCCAATGCACCAGAATGGAAAACTACGCCAGTTCCTGTATCGTTCATGCCAGAAAACAGATTTATGTTGGTCCGAGGCATCCCCTCCTTCTCCGTTCTCTGCCATTCACGAAAAGACGCGAACAAGATGTAAAAAGTAAAATGTGCTACACTTTTAGTGCATGAAAGCTGGTATAGAGAATAATAAATCCCCCCCATTGTGCATTTTAGGGCTCATTCACATCTGCGCACGATCTCCATCTGTCGGGCTTCCGTTTTCGGCAGACAGAAGATGGAAACCCGACAGACAGTGTCCGGCCGTGATTGTCGGGGGAGCGTTTTGTGCTCTCCGCAGCGAAAACTTTTTTATTTTTAACGGGACACAAAGTCTTGCATGTCCGAGTTTGTATCCGGTTAAAAAAAACAGTTTCGCCGCAGAGAGCACAAAATGCTCACCGGTGCTCACGGCCGGACACTTTTCAAACCTAATCAAATGAATGGGTTTGAAAACTGACTGCAGGTTTCCGTCTCCTGTCCAGTTTCGGGCAGGAAATGGAAACCTGCATAACGGAGGCCGGGACGCAAATGTGAACCCGCCATCACTTGGCACTTGATTGTGCTTGACATGTACTATGGAACCAATGTTGGTGTATCACGGACTCTATTATACACTGGTGGCCAGCAGAGGCCATGAAGATTCCCCCACCTAGAAGGAATCAGTGAGGATGTCCAATCTGGAGATTTCGACTATAGTATAGAGGCAAGAAAATGGTGGTGGTTGCCTCAGTTTTCAGAGCAGTCTTTTGGTTGAGAGCTTTACTGTGCTTATGTCACCTAGTCATGAAAGGGTTACAACTCTTGCCTGCAAAACCGTGCCCTGTCATACTGACTTTATGCCCTTTAGCAGAAGTGTACAAATGACATCCACACATGGCCTGGGGTGAGCTGGTTGTTAAGTGTGACAGTGTGTGTGTCCCCAGATAAACACTGGCTACCGAGCAACACACAGACACGCAACACAACACACAGCACACTGCTTCCTGCTTGGGCTACAGGACAGGGAGGTGACTGTCGCCAGACTGAAATCCTGCCTGAGAGTTTTTTAACCATTACATACTTAACTGTACCACGTGGGCTCGAACTACAATCATTACATATTAGGATGAACCCTGGCTATATAAGGGAACAAAATGCATGCTGACACAAGTATGTATGAAATCACTTCATCCTAAGATAGATTTACAGGAGACGCTTTGCGTTTTCTTATCATTTTAACCCTTTCCTCTTCCCATGTAGCATTACTTAAACAGAACCTGACACAAAGTACAAAATGCTAAATGCTATACCCCATTTGTTTGGTGTGTGCATTTTTTTTTTTTTTTTTTTTTTTAAGCCTCCCACCTGTTCATAAGATATGGTCGCCAATAGGTTATATGCAAATGATATCTTATTCTCCAAGTGAGCGGTAGCCTTTTATTTCTCGGAGAAATAGCAATACTCATTGTCCTACTAATATAAAAATACTGTATTGTTACATGTATCAAGTGTTAACACTTTATTTGGATATGTTCACACTACCTTATAGGATGAACATTAATGGTAGTAGAGTAACAGATGTAGACACAACCCCCTCCGTCTGCATCTGTTCCCATTGCCTATAAATTAAAAAAATATGACCAGGGCACATTGGGAACTGAAAGATCCCCTGGGAAAATGTTTAAGGCCAGGGCCCCATATGGCCAAAATGGATAAAAATTTGATGTTTTACAGTCACTGAATAGTGGATGGGAGGAAACCTCAATGGACTTTCTGTGAAAAATGATGATGCGTTGTGTGGTGCCTTAGCCTAAAGTGGCTCCATTTTATAGGTGGCCTCAGTTAGGCAGGTGGTGTTTTCTTTACAAATTTTCCAAATGTTTTGGGTTTGGAAGTAACTGAAATGTTTGGGGTTTGCCACCAACTAACCTTTATTATATTATGGGGTCAGAACACAGAGTATAATGACCGGAGGCCCAGGGAGGTGAGGAAGCGTAACAAACAGTGTTTACCTACCTTACCTACCTCTCATATACCCCAGCATCGATCATCCGGCCTCTTCTAGTCCTTGTCATAATAATTCTTGATGCAAATTGACACCGGCGTAACAGGTCACACAGGTTACGTCACTGTCTGAAGAGACCCCAATATATAATATAACAGCAGTTTTGTTTTGGCCCTTTTTTGGTCTGAACTACACCACTGGGCAAACCTCAGGAGATTAGCCCAACGAATACCCTTAGGGCTGCCCGGCATCTCCACTCTAAAGGTAGAGAGCAGAGACTACTGGGCTGCACTCTGTAGCAATAATCAGGGCAAGGGAGCCGACCCATATTCCATATCCCACCGGTCGGTCCACCAGGAATTTCCCCAGTGATATATATCGCCAATCCACCCCTCAAATGCTGTAAAATACAGTTTGTAATGAAGTTGTCTCTTTTCATTTCCCTTTAATAGGTTAAAAAATTTCATGAATAAAATGTTTTCTGATATCAATCTGTCTGAGACAAGACCTTCATAATAAGGATGGCTCATGGCAGCGATTGCCTATATTTCAGTTTATTCACCCAGAAGTCAGCAGCGTGTAAGATATTATATTCTTAATGTGTTCTGTATTTCATTCTGCTTTACAAAAATCTTCGCGCTTAATTATTTATTATTTCCTGTAATTGAACATATTCTTCAGCTTGGCACTTGAAAAAGAACATTCGCTTTATCTGAAGACTTGGAAAGTTTTGGGGACAAAATATGCTGCATCTGTTTTTACATTGGATATACAGTAAAATTTCAGAGCAGTATATAGGCCAGTGTCACAGGAACTCTCAAGGAATTGCCCCTTTAAAGAAGCACTCCAATATTTATTTTTTTTATCCCCCACATCATCTGTTTCTTGCAATCACAATTCAAGTCAATCCTACCCCATCTGTCTCAGATGGGCTGAAGACTTTTTAGGAGAGCTGGAGGAATTGGTAGAGTTAGTAGGACACAAGTGCAAGTTCTGCTACTACTACTTCCAGCCTCTGGGTCCCTTCCAATGGGTTGCTGCATATGTCTATGTGTAACAAAGTGGACTGGCACCCTGCCTGCTCTACATAGGGGGCACTGGGGGCACCAATGTTCTCCTTGTAATGGATTTCTTGCAAGCATGACCAGTAGGAGAGCCTAATGATGTATACCATTGACATAATACACACAACTGTTGCATGGCCTCAAACTGAACTATTTTCTCTGCCTACCATAAAGCAGTCTTAGCAGTTACCTTGGAAAAGAAAGGAAGCCATCTGCCAAGAAAATTTCTAGGGGTGGAGCCCCTAGCCTGGACCAAGCTTTGCATATTGGGCTTCATACACCAAACAAACAAGGCCAACACGTAAAACAAGAAGTCCAGGTCCCATGTAGGACAGGAGTAGGACATCTAAACCAGAAGGAAGAGTCCATGTCTGGGGGCAACACGGTGGCTCAGTTGTTAGCACTGGATCCTTGCAGCGCTGGAGTCCTGGGTTTGAATCCCGCCAGGAACAACATCTGCAAGCCGTTTGTATGTTCTCCCCATGTTTGCGTGGATTTCCTCCCATTCTACAAAGACATACTAATAGGAAAATAAATGTACATTGTGTTCCCTATATGGGGCTCACAATCTACATGAAAAAAAAGAAAAAGAAGGAAGAGTCCAAGTCCGGATAAGCAATGGCTACATTAACTGTTTGTAGACCCCACTTCTCAAGAGTTAGGTAATCTTAGAGTGGGAGTGGGGCAAGGGTTAAGCTTGTTGGCGTCTCGATTGTTTGAGTGGAGCTTCCTATTGTTAGGGATGACAATAGACTAGTCCCATGGAAAGATATAAGGAGATGAATCCAATATGACCTCCTTAGTAAATCTACACTAGGAATGGGATATACACTCACCGGCCACTTTATTAGGTACACCTGTCCAACTGCTCGTTAACACTTAATTTCTAATCAGCCAATCACATGGCGGCAACTCAATGCATTTAGGCATGTAGACATGGTCAAGACAATCTCCTGTAGTTCAAACCGAGCATCAGTATGGGGAAGAAAGGTGATTTGAGTGCCTTTGAACATGGCATGGTTGTTGGTGCCAGAAGGGCTGGTCTGAGTATTTCAGAAACTGCTGATCTACTGGGATTTTCACGCACAACCATCTCTAGGGTTTACAGAGAATGGTCCGAAAAAGAAAAAACATCCAGTGAGCGGCAATTCTGTGGGCGGAAATGCGTTGTTGATGCCAGAGGTCAGAGGAGAATGGCCAGACTGGTTCGAGCTGATAGAAAGGCAACAGTGACTCAAATAGCCACCAGTTACAACCAAGGTAGCCAGAAGAGCATCTCTGAACGCACAGTACGTCGAACTTTGAGGCAGATGGGCTACAGCAGCAGAAGACCACACCGGGTGCCACTCCTTTTAGCTAAGAACAGGAAACTGAGGCTACAATTTGCACAAGCTCATCGAAATTGGACAATTGAAGATTGGAAAAACGTTGCCTGGTCTGATGAGTCTCGACTTCTGCTGCGACATTCGGATGGTAGGGTCAGAATTTGGCGTCAACAACATGAAAGCATGGATCCATCCTGCCTTGTATCAACGGTTCAGGCTGGTGGTGGTGGTGTCATGGTGTGGGGAATATTTTCTTGGCACTCTTTGGGCCCCTTGGTACCAATTGAGCATCGTTGCAACGCCAAAGCCTACCTGAGTATTGTTGCTGACCATGTCCATCCCTTTATGACCACAATGTACCCAACATCTGATGGCTACTTTCAGCAGGATAATGCGCCATGTCATAAAGCTGGAATCATCTCAGACTGGTTTCTTGAACATGACAATGAGTTCACTGTACTCCAATGGCCTCCACAGTCACCAGATCTCAATCCAATAGAGCATCTTTGGGATGTGGTGGAACGGGAGATTCGCATCATGGATGTGCAGCCGACAAATCTGCGGCAACTGTGTGATGCCATCATGTCAATATGGACCAAAATCTCTGAGGAATGCTTCCAGCACCTTGTTGAATCTATGCCACGAAGAATTGAGGCAGTTCTGAAGGCAAAAGGGAGTCCAACCCGTTACTAGCATGGTGTACCTAATAAAGTGGCCGGTGAGTGTAGATGCTCAGTCTAATAAAGGTTGGCAACCTCTGTGTAGCAGTATATAACTGTATACGTATCAAAGTGAACTTCGTTTTTCAGGTGAAGTTCTGATATTCTGTTTACTGTGCTATTCCTGATTGTACTTGGTGTTGTTCACCACCATGTTTCTGAGTTCAGAAGTGGAAGATATATGGTTTTGTCCACCCTTTATTTTTGTTTTTGCTGGAATTAAATATTACTTATTGATGTACAGTATACCTCTGACAGAAGAATCCGATGTACAACGTGTCTCTGTATAGTTATACAGTAACATATTGTATGTTATCCACTGCCTCCCATGTGTAAACAGTTTTGTATACATATGTATCAATATGTTAAGGAAATCATAGCAAATTATACTTTTCTGTAACGTGAAAAAAGACACACTAATGTATGTCAAAAAACACCCGGCCTTTTGACCTACAATTCTTGGGCCCTCTTGGGCCTGGCTTGTGTGCTGAATATGTTCACACAAGAATGGATCAGATTTGCTATTGGGGTTACATCTACACTTTGACCTAAATGTGGCTCTTCTTTAGCTCTTCTAGTTTGAGCTAAAATTTGCTAAAAGTTGCTGGAGATGCTGGTGTGGCATCTCACAAAAAGTGGCGTTGCTTAAATGCAGGGAACCTTCATCTGCTTTATCTTTTATTGGAGAAACGAAATAAATAACTCCAAGAAACTCACCGTGTACCAATCTCTACAAAGGGACTACACCATGGCCACCTACCTGGAGAGAATACGCCACCCCAAACACAGACAGACCCTGAGCCGGTACATCCTGAGCGCCCACAACCTAGAGATAGAGACGGGGCGATACAGGCAGACGTACAAGCCACGGGAGAAAAGACTGTGCCAGCACTGTGACCAGGGGGCCCTAGAAGACGAGACCCACTTCCTGCTACACTGCACCAAATACTCAGCTGTGAGGGCCGTCTACTACCAAAGACTCTGCCCACATCCCAGACTTCATATCTGCAGACGAGAAGAGGAAACTCTACATCCTACTGGGAGAAGAAGAGGCCACTGTGGAGATCGCTGCCCAATACGTGTCCAGCTGTCACCAAATAAGAGGAAGATGAGACTCCACGGACTGTTATATTTATCCCAATACACCCGCCCCACCCCACCCCCACCTCCCCATATAGCGGTCACCAACTAAGAGGAAGATGAGACTCCATGGACTGTTATAACCCAAACCAAACCACCCCCCCATACCCACCACTCACCCACCCGAATCCAACTCCCCCCCCCCCCTCCCGCCCACTTTACTAGCTTTGGCAATGCCAAATACCTATTCGGACGTGCCAATAAAGCTTTTTTGATTTGATTTGATCTATAGCATGCAGTGCTTGTTCTGATCCCCAGGCACTCCATTAGCAGAGTCTCATTCTTGCTTGCTAAACTCATTTGGACCAATAAACCGAGAAGCAATTCTAAATTCTTCTCCCAATATCCCAGGCCGTGTTCTCCTGACAGGTCACTGCCTTTGAAACAATCTGCTTGGGCTCTAACCCAGTTAAGACTTCTCCTCTACTCAGTTTATGCCATGATGGGGTCTCCCCCCCAGAGCTGTATGACCCATCCTATCTGTGGAATTGGGAACTTTATCTTAATGTCTTCTTCGCTGAACAACAAAAACAGAGATTGTTCTCCCTAGCTCATGGCTCATCATTACCCAGCCCAGGAAGCCGGCTATAAGATCCTGTCCAGGTACTAGCGGTTTCTCTCTAAGCTGCAAAGGCTACTACTATCAATTCCCTCTATTTGCTGGAGATGTGACACTGCAGAAGGGAACTTCCTACATGATTTTTTGAAGCTGTCTGGTTCTGGACTAGTTCTGGAGAGAGCTTTGGAGGATAGTCTCATCCTTCATGCATTACCCACTCCCTTTGAATCCTGCTTTGTTCCTGCTTGTTCTGTGTGACATTCTGGTCAAGACCTATCACCTTTCAATGCGGTAGGCTGCGTATTCCAGCACTATGGAGGCTTTGGGAACCCCCCTCCCTGAGGATTTGGTTTCAGAAGATTGAGGAAATATGAGTAGTGTTTTTTATTGGCGATTTTGCTTTATTTTTGGGTCAAAGTCAGGAGTGGATTTAACAGAATGGAAACATCTAAGTCAGTGGTTCTCAACCTTTCTAATGCCGTGACTCCGCAATACAGTTCCTCATGTTGCGGTGACCCCATTCAGTTTGGAATACGCGTCCATAACGGTGTGCGTTCCAGCTGAATAGCGCTGTTACAGACAGTAGCGCGGCTTCTCAGTGGCTAAAGCCATCAGAAATATGTATTTTCTGATGGCTTTAGGCATATCTCGCAACTTGTGAAGATTAGAAAGAGGGAGAAAATATGCGTCGCGCGTCGTGGCGAATTTAGCTCCGCCCACTTTTATGTTGACTCTGCCCATTCTCATTCATTTTTCATGTGCTCCCACACAGTATAATCCTCCTACAGTCACCCGTACATTTTATGTCCCCCCGCCATCTCTCCCCCAGTTTCATATAACCCCTTCATCTGCCCCCAGTTTCATGTCCCCCTCCATCTCTGCCACCAGTTTCATATCCCCCATCTCTTCCCCAGTTTCATGTTCCCCCATCTCTGCCCAGAGCTTCATGTCCCCCCATCTCTGCCTCCAGTGTCAAGCCATACCGCCCTTCATCTGCCCACAGTTTCATGTCCCCCATCTCTTCCCCCAGTGTCATGCCGTCCCCCCCTTCATCTGCCCACAGTTTCATGTCCCTCCATCTCTGCCTCCAGTGTCATGCTGTCTCCCCCTTCATCTGCCCCTTCATTATGTTCCACCTCAATGTTTAAAACAAACAACAACAACAAAAAAACACTTACACTCACCTTCCAACGCTCCCCTGCTGCCCACTCAGTCTCGCTCACTCATATAGTTGTAGCCGCGATGTGACGTCATCACATCGCGGCTACACTGCAGAAGTGGCAGCGCAGCGTATAAAGCAGGAGCTAGCTGTGTCAGCTCCTGCTTTAATCGCCTGTGTTTTCAACTCATCGGCGTCCTCCAGGCGAAACCGGGTCATACCTCCCACCGACCGGGACGGTTGGGAGGTATGTGGCGATCCCTGTGTTCTGGTCGTTCGACCCCCACCGGGGTCCCGACCCACAGGTTGAGAACCGCTGATCTAAGTGGTTCCTTTATATTTTCCACTCCTGACTTTGACTTAAAAAAACACAGCAAAATCTGCAACACTGCGTTTCTGGTATGTTGGGCCTTAGCATAATGGAAGATCTGACTGCTTACCTACTTAATCACAATAAGGCCTTGTCCTGGCATTAAGGACTGTGTTATCAGGACAAGTCAATATAAAAAATATTTTCTTTCTTTCTTTCTTTCTTTCTTTCTTTCTTTCTTTCTTTCTTTCTTTCTTTCTTTCTTTCTTTCTTTCTTTCTTTTTTATTATCATGGAACATAAGAAATCTGGGCAGTAAAGAGATATATTTAGTGAGTCTCCTAGGCTCACATCTCCGACCACCAAAACAGGCATAGACTATAGGTTGTGTTCGTTGAGTGTCTGTCATTTTTATACTGAAATCAGTGGAGAAAAAAGTCTTCCAGACTTGACTTTTCTGTTCTCTGATTTCCGGCAGTCTTTGCGCAGATGTGAACATAGCCTTAATAAAATTTAACTCAAAAAGAACTGTAGTGAGCGTGAAGCGTTTTGGGATCCAGCAGTTATAAATACAAATAAAACAGGATAATTGGAATAAAACTCAAGGGAAATTCTATGAACAAGGATAAAAGAACGTTGAATATGAAAAACATAGAATGTATCCACTATGTGACAGCTCTGTATTACTGCACTCAAAAATAGGGGGGAGAGAAGGCCATTAAAGCCATTAGTAATATTAACCCCATGTCTCCACAAAGATTTTTTGCTTTTCTATTTCCTTTTTTATTCACCGACTTCTGAAACCATAACTTTTTTTTATCAATCCATTCACAGAGCCATACGTGGGCTTCATTTTGTGAGATGAATTGTACTTTTGGTACCATTTAATATTCCATACAATGTAATAAGCTGGAAAACAAATCAGATTGGGTTTGTTTTTACATTGCTAAATATTTGGCTAAAATTACATATTACATATTCCGCAGGTTGGCACGATTAGAGTGATTTTATATATTTCTTTTGTTTTGAGTATGTTTTAATACCTTAAAACTTTGAAAATTTTTTCGCTCGGAGTCGCCATATAGTGACACCAGTAACGTTTTAAAATTATACAGGGTTGCATACAGCATATTTTTTTGCAGTGGCAAATTTGTACTATTTATTTATTGCATTTTGGAGAAGGCTTTTTGATCAAAGTTTTTTGGATGGCAAAGCCACAAAATAGTACGCCAGATATCGAGAACAGGTTAAAGGATATGAATTCAATAATGGACAAATTTAAAGTTTTAAATATGTCTCTCTATGTCAATTCATTATTATAATAATTGGCTAAATTTACCTGCTAATAACTATCTCTAGAAAAGTTTATTTTTTTTTTTACTTAATTTTGTTCTGTGGCTTCAAAAATTAAGAAAGAAAATCATAGTTTGGCGTAGACTGTCACTCCAAAAGGCTGCAGGAGCTTTAAGTTATGTCTCTGGTTATAAGTGGTGCAAGAACAATGGTATAACCTGAAATAAAATGTAAAAACTGATTACTAGGAATAATCGGGCAGGTTTATGATGCCCTCTATGCCAATTTTCTGTTGTTCAAAGGATAAAAAGTTACTAGTCTTCATAAATGTGCTCCAATGTCTTTAGTATATCACAACTGTTTACTATCAACACTGTAGGGATTGTAGGGTTATAGGTTGGACTTGATGGACTAATGTCTTTATCCAACTTCATCAACTATGTAACTATGTAACTATGTAGGCTTATACACAAAAAATTTGGTAAAATTCAATCTAAATCAGTGGTTCTTAACCAGGGTTCGACCGAACCCTAGGCCCTATGCACGGTTCATTTTGTGTACTAGTAAAAAAACATATACCTATGTCTTTAATTTGGAAAAAAATCATATTTGATTTATCACTAAAGAAGGGTTCGGTGAATGTGCATATGAAACTGGTGGGTTCGGTACCTCAAACAAGGTTAAGAACCACTGATCTAAATGATCATTATCGCTATCCGAGATGTAAGGAACCAGATCTGTAACTTATCCATATCATGTGGTTCTGTCCCAAGCTTCACAGTCCACAAAGCTCCGGTTTAAAGGGGTTGTCCCATCACAAGGATCCTATATATACTGCTTGTTAATGTGGATTTAAGACTTTACCTAAATACACTGCTTCAGCAAAACTGCTTTGTTTGTCCACTATCTTACTTTATTCAATTCATTGTTGACACAGCCCTGATGTATCTGCTCAAAAGTCAAGTGATGTATCTGCTGCTCTCAGGGGGGAGGGAGGAGGGGCTAAGTGCACGGGAGGGAGCCTGCGTCTCTAGCTATTCCTGTGTCTGCACCATGTGACCTAGGTCCTGCACTCAAATAGGGGAGAGGAGCTGCTTTCATTTCCGAACTCGTCTTCTGTTCTCCCAGTTATCAGGCTAGCTAATTCAATTGTGTTCATTATGGCAGAGACAGGCAGTCTCTGTATGTAACACAGAATGGAGTTGCTCCTGCCTGTACTTCATAGTCCAATATTGTACATATAGTGTTTAAGGACCTTTGATGACATCACAGGCCCTTCAGCCGCCCCATAGGATCATGTGATGCGGAGGGCGGAACTTCACAATAATTTGGGGGCGGAGCTAAACAAGAGGTTGCATGTGAAACCCCGCCCACCAAATGATGCAAGAAACCAGGAAGAAAGAAGATTTTACAGCAGTGAAGACTGGTGAGTATGCGACGTGGGAATACCCCTTTAAGGGACTGTATGAAGAGAACATAAATTACTATAGCATATCTCCGTCCCCACTTAACATGGGACCACATGCCATATCCCATTAGAGTAGACTGAATTAGTATTGAGTCTGACTGGGAATAAATCCTTGTAGTCATTTTTCAACACCTAGTAAAAAGCCTTTTGAGAAAAATAAAGACTATTATAACAGCAAATTATTCAATATTACTGCCATTGTTTTTGGATTAGGGTCTATTGATGCTGCAGTGTCCTTGTTATTTTGGCCATGTTGAACATTTACCTGTGTCTAAAGTACAATTGCTAGAAACTATATTATGTAGTGTTAGAACAAAGCATTATACTGTACCTGACTTTCAGATTATACAACTGCTTATAGAAAAAGAGGTGCAACTCGAAGCTCCAGAGCCAAATGCAAAACCCGAAATGGGGCCCCTACCTTGTGCCATTGAGAATACTGGTCTATTTTGTGATGCAGATGGACCTTTAGGACCCCCTGAGGGTCCCGGGCCCAGTAGTGACGGCTACCTCTGCACCCCCTATAGCTACAACCCTGTGAACAATCTATTTCTGTGCTGTATATGAATAGTATTTTTCTTCTGACTTTGTCAGGGAGTCAAGAACCAGCGCACATGTTGACTGAAGCCCTGTGTTCAGTCCAGTTTTATATATGAATGTGATAAGCTGTAGGAATCTAGGTTATTCTGATCACATTACCTACAATGCGTATGGCAGTGCTTTTCATAGAAGGGGAAATATTTGATTTCATGAGTGTGCTGTGGGAAGAGGGCATGCTATTTTCAGGGAAAGTGACAATGAAATGTAATGCTAATGGCTCTGAGGGTTGGTCTTCAGATGTAATGCTATGTTAGGTTAACATATGGAAGTGCGTTTTTCTAATGAATATTTACCTGAAGTATTCACATCTTATCAGTTATCAATTTCATCTCCATACTTACAGAAAAGACAAAAATAAGCACAAATACTCTGAGAAAGAAACTAGAAGATCTAAATACCAGAATCTCGAACCAAATGTCCGAAAGATAAGAATATTTTCTCATATGGTGAATGCCAAAATGGAAAATATGAAAATGGCCAGGCTGTATTTTTTTTTTTTTCATCATTTTCTCACTCCAAAAGTTGAATACAAATTTCAGACAACCTCCAAAAATGGTATCAGTAGTAAGAACAACTTGCCCCACAGCTCCATAGACAGAAATATAAAAATGTACAGTAAGTGTCATTTTGACTATACAGTGAATGCCGTAAAAGCAAAACTCAAGAAAATAGCACAAGTGCAGGCTTTTACTGATTCCACCCTATTTATTTATTTTTTTACAGCTTCCCAGTACTTTAAGCCCCCATACAGATCTGTGGACAGAATAATAAAAAATGTATTGCTTTTGAAAGTTGGGGAGTAAGGCTAGGTTCACATCTGCGCTCGGGTTTCGGTTCAGGCGGTCCCCAAGCGGACCCCTCCCAGCGGAAACCTAATCCGCATAAAAAGTGGTTACTTTAGGAAACCCGTGGACCCCATAGACTATAATGGGGGTCCACGTGGTTTCTGTTCAGTTTCCTCCCAAAAAGTGCCAAAAATGCGGGTGAAAAGTGCTACTTGCATGCGGAGAGGGGAACAAAATCCCCGTAAGCGCTGATGTGAACGGAGCCTAAGAAACAAAAAATGGCAGGAAGGGGTTAACCATAGTAAGAGGTATTGCATTTCCAATGGGCTCATGTAAAAGTGTTATAAATCAATTTATTTTTTTTCTTGTTCTTCTTTTCAATTTTTTTTGAAACTTTCATAGAAATCAACTTATTTTTGTCTATTTTTGTTCATTAAACCAGCTCATGGTTTGTATATTATAACAGTTTTTCTAGTCTTCACAATAAGCAAGTCTTCTACTCTATCTCAATGCATACCAACCATTAAACTCCCACAAAGGACACTGGTTGTTTGCATAAACTCTGCTGTAACTAATGGCAATGTTTTGGAGGTCTCTCAGGCAGTGAAGCAAGTCTCAGGGTTGTAAATGAGCTTACACACCCAGTGCACAGAATTCCCATTGGACATGGTCCATTGAAAGATGTTTCCTTTCCACTCTCTCATATGAAAAAATCCTAGAACAACAAAATCCTCATTGTTTCAACCCAGCCCTAATCTGTTATATCTCCTTGAATCCCACCTACATATATTCCACTAATCTGCCTTTTCTGGTACTAGTATATGAAAATATACCATATCAAATTATAAATATATAAAAATGTCTGGGGTTCTTTCAAAATATTCCCAGTGTCCAGTACTTTTTCTTAATTTTCTTCCTAAATCTAGGTTCACAACTGCGCTGGGCTTTCTGTCATTTAGGACCCAGAAATTATTTGGGTCCGCGAAATCAGCGGTTACCTGCGAACACCCACAGACCCCATAGACTATAGAGGCCAAGGATGTCTGTCGGGTTTCTGTTGTTTTTATACTGAAACTGGTGAAGAGAAAAGTCCTCTGTGCAGGATCTTTCTCTCTGTTGATTTTCTATGATGGAGTCTCAAACGGAGACTCCAACAAAGATGTGAACCTAGCCCAATGGATACACAACAGACTAAGACTAGGTGCACACTTGGGCTTTCTGTTGTTCAGGTTCACTGGGGACCTGAATGACGGACAGCCCGTCTGGTAAAATAGTGCTTACCTGTGGACACCCACAGACTCCATAGACTGTATTGGGGTTTACAGGGTGTCCGTCGGGATGCCGCCATTTTTATACTGAAACTGTCGTAGAGTAAAGTTCTCTGTACAGCACTCTCCTCTCTGATGATTTTCATTGGTTTCTGTGTGTGGGAGACTCTGAAGCAGATGTGACCCTAGCCTTATTGACAGTTATGCCATGATAATATCAAATTCTGTATCATTGGTAAGACTTGTGATTTCTGGTAATGTATCACTGAAAACCCAGAATAAAATGGCAGAATGTCTAATGGAATCAGGAAATAACTTTATATTTATCTGATTAAATTCCATCTTCTTTTACATAGCTGTGTCTCTGACTTTTATATCTTGGCATACATTTTTATAATATACAAGTGCCATATTTAAAAATGTCCGTATTAACCCTTGCAAGCTGTTCTGTAAGACTGTACAAAAACATAGTAAAAATAAATTTATACCAAAGTTTAAAAAAAAAAATCTTTACCAACTACACTCATATATAATCACAGTTTTTATATCCACACTGTATGGAGATTTATATTGTTTGAAGTCAGATATACATCCCTATGCTTACCCAAAGACATCATGTACGGTATAGAAAAAAAAACTTGTGAGTAAAAACCCAAACTGAAGAAGTTATTTTTCATGTTATTCTGAGTCAAAGTTGTTGATGTTCACAATGGGAGAATAGTTTTAAGAAAGAAGAACTAAACCTACATGGTGGTCTCTCCTTAA